>NW_019384325.1:1362910-1447297 GCF_000671375.1 Centruroides sculpturatus
GAAGTGTATTGAAAATATATATATAGTTATTTTTAAATTTGGGGCTTTCTAAGCTCATATTTATACGAATTAGAGCCTGTTAAGTTCTAAATGGAGTAAATAATAAGTTATTCTTCCTTATCTTTTGAGTAGACAAGAGATTTTTCTTTATAACTTTACAGGATAAAAACTTCTACCCCTTCGAATCAATAGCCTTTTCTTCGTAATTTAACGCTTTAAGAGCCTTTAAGAATCCTTTAGTCTTTAAATTAGAGCCTCCAAGAGGCTATCGGGGTCTAGTTTAAAGACTAAAAGGCTCTCACATTGTGAAGAAGAGTCTACTACTTTTCGACTTGTTTGTAGAACATAGAAAGCTTTACCCTCCCCTCTTCAAAAAATTAATTTAGGACCCTTTAATTTAATTCTTTTGAAGATTTTGTAGGATTTATTCACTCAAAAATTAGCCATTCTACGTGTTGATTTCTACACACGAATCATGAAAAGTGTCAAGCAGTGTATAAATTTATCATAGAAAAAATACAAGTGAATTGTGCATAAACTTATTATGGAAAATTTATGTTGGGTTGGGCTCTATCTACCTTATCTTCTGTAGAAACAAAGAGAGAAAGAATTAGATTTGGCAAGACAATTTAGCCTTTTTTTTTACACAGATTCGTCGGTAGTACAGTCATAAATAAAGACGGGATAGTGTGACGCGCGTATGGCGACAATTCTTGTCCGAAATTAAAACATAGTCGATGAATTATCTTCCCTGTTAAGTAATAAAAAAAGGCCTCACTCTAATAGAGTTGTCTAAAAAGGAGGAGGAAGGGCACGGCGAAAGATTTATGCCTTCAGCCACTGAATCAGACTGGAGACATAAATCAGCCCTGTACTGTAACTCAACAGTCACATATTTATGTTTGTCTAGCGTCACGTGATATGGAAACCATAAATTAGAAAGATGCAACGAGTAGGCCTGTTTGTGTAGGACACTGTAATTATGCCTTTCTCTTAGGAGAAGGCTACTTTTCATCTTATACTTGGCCAGACAAGTGTGTAGGTCACTCGGTTCTCTACCTTAAAGTATACCTAATTTAAAAAGATTTTCGAGTGTTTTTGGAATAGAATTTCAATTTTTTGACCCCCCCAAGTAGGGCCTGAAAGTATTTATAATTATCCTTTGATCGAGTTTGCACATCAAGTGTATAGGTCACTTACGTCAAACAGTACGAAATTATGCTTACTACTGGTATACAGAAGCAATTTGTAGGGCCTTTACTCTTCTTAACGGTAAACTTAAATTTGAACAAGCTATAACCTCTTCCATTCTTCTATAGTTCTATATTAAAACGAAGGGCCCTAGATGTATAAAAATAAAACAAGAAGGGCCCTACACCCTTATAAACTCCCGCTTAACTGGAATTAGTATACGTGAAGGTATCGATCGAATGGGAAGAAGAAAAGGAAAGGAGAGTAACATAAAACGTCACGTTCTCATAAAATCTTATTGTCTCGAAATGTTTTCGTGACTTCTCTTCTTCACAAATTTTTTTTACCTTTCACCCCTGGTTCAAAAGGCCACTTTGAGGACCACACGATGCTGAAGTATGCCATTAACTCATTTATCTGATATCTGATAGCGTTATCGTGTTCATCTTATCTTCTATTTTGCCCTTTATTTTGTTTTTCTATTTACTAAACTTCCCCCTTATTTAATAATAATAAAAACACTTGATTTTTTTAAATGTTTTTTAAACGTATTTAATGATTCCAGAGAACGATTTACATCTATAAAACTAGAAAAATCGTTATGCGGTAGGGCCTCGTACGTCATCGTTTATCACCCCTGTAAGGCCTCTTGTTTGAAAGTAAAGGTCCTGAATATATTTATGACGTTATAATTACTTTCAAATAACGAGTTTAAAGCCTTCTAAATTTACTTTTCTCAATTAACTTTCTACAAATCAAGTGTTAGAACCCCGCGGCTGTGGGGAAAAAATGAGAATAGAAAGGGGAAAAAAAAATAGGAGAAGAATCGATCAAGTATTAATAGACTGACCATCAGGAGGGGCAAAGTTTCATGGACGAAAGATCATTCCACGATCGATCATGTAAAATGTGTGGGAACGTCAGTACAAGTATCTTGTTAACTTACCTTTTCTTGCTTTGATCAAACGGAAATGTATTGTGTGCTGCCTAGGGCCTATTCATGCCTAGATAATGCATTTTCCGTTTATTTCCCCTATTTCTAATGGCTGCAATTCGTTTCGCTTTCTCATTTTTCATTAATTTTCGAGTAATTTCTGTATAGAAAAGTGTGAAACTAATTAAACTTCAAACACACCAACACAGGAATTTTTGTTAGATTGGACGGGTGTAGAAGGCCTCAAAATTTGATCTCCTTGGTTAATTTTTGAAGACTTTTTTAGCTTTTTTTTTCTTATTTATATGTCAAATTTATTTAAGATATCGAATTTTAAAGGTTAAAACACTGTTTAAATCGAGTTTTGTATTTATAAAATCAATTTAGGGCCTTTCCAGCTTAAATTTCTAAGCAAATAGATGGGTTTATATACAAAAATTCACGATTTTAAGATGATTTATGTGACACATGCAAGAGGCATACAGGCTTTAACCTTTTGTTTCTATTATTGAAAGAGGAATATCGATAGAAATCCCCCTGTCTACAACTGTCTAGGGCCTTCTATTGCATAAAAAAGTGCATAATTTATTAATATTTTACTACGGAATTTATGCAGAAACATAGATTTAGCATAAAATTTAGTTCCATGGCAGTTTATATGAAAGAAAATTAGA
The DNA here is from genome assembly GCF_000671375.1 of Centruroides sculpturatus. Lineage (NCBI taxonomy): Eukaryota > Metazoa > Arthropoda > Arachnida > Scorpiones > Buthidae > Centruroides > Centruroides sculpturatus. The sequence goes on from NW_019384325.1 coordinate 1,365,710, forward strand.
AAAATGATTGTAATTTCGTCATAAATGCTATTTTTCTGAAGAAGTGTACGTTTGAACAACACTTAAGTAGGTTAGTAGGTCGTTAGGGGGTATATTGATTGAATAAAATTGTCATAAAGGGGACAAGTTGACAATATAAAAGAAGGAGAATGAGACATCACGAAAAATTCAACTATCTGAAAAGGTATGAGGGGATAGGAAAAGGGGTGATACACGCTTCTCCTTCACTAACGAATTAATTGAGCGTTTCTAATAAATGTTACGCTTCTTCGAGAGATGGAATATAATAAAAATTAGCTGACATCTTCTTTCTTTAATATAGTTGTAGAGAAGGGGATGATTTACTTCTTCTATTGTGACAATATTACTTATGACCCTGTCATAATGGATGACAAGACTTATGAGAGATAATGAAGATGATCTCTAAATCATCTTTAGCATTTTAATCATGAGCACTACTAGTTCTATTGTGGTTAGCAATTTTTTTCTTTTTTTTTTCTGGTTTAATGCCTATGGGCTAAATTTGTGATTTTTTAAAATATTTTGGGTGTTTTTTAGATAAAATTATTTGTTTAAATCAAGCGATAAAAGCTAAATCATGCATAGGTTGCAGAAAAGTAAAACAATGATGGGTGTTTGAATGGACTTCTCTACTTACTCTACGTCGTACTGTCCTCTGCACAGTTGCTTTTCTTTGTATAAATTTGCTTCCTCATCCATTTATACTATAGAAATTTCCAAAATTTCTTAACCCCTCTTTCGTTTCTTCCCTTTAAAATTAAATAAATTGGGATTTAGTAGTATAATTTCTTCCTACGTCTCTGGTTTTTCCTATGTCACATAACCTTATTTTATGATGATTTATGACAAATATGCAAATACAATTTTGCAAAACTGCATTTTTGCACATTTTCTGTATTCGAAAAGCATAAATAACAAGTTTTTAGTCACATCAACACATTCTTTTACCCCTTGAATAGAGCTGTTAAAGCTCGTAAAGTATCGCATCTAACCATAATTTAATTCTAGAATAAGTCATTGTAGAAAGATTTATAGGCCTATAGATCTTATATTTTCCTTATTTCTCTTAATGCTATTTAAATTTCGCTCATTATAAACACTTCTCTAGTGTATTTTTAATGTTATTGTAGTGTTAGATAATGCTAATTTCTACCCTAGAAGTGTTAAGTAAACAGAAATCTATGGGTTATATAGACTTAATTATCAATTTTCCTCACGTAAAATAGAAGACAAAGCTTATTTTTTCCGTTTATACACACAGAAGACGTAAAATATATTATAAATTATCACGCTACATCAATACTTTTTTGGTAGCAACATCGATTAATGAGTGTAATCTCGAATGGCTCATCCCTCTGTTTAGTATACAAAGAGGTATGTTAATATTGGAAAATACCAATATTTAATTAATCATAGTAGAAATTTCAATACGTATCGAACCTCTTCTCTGTCACCAAGTGCAGATAAGTAATCCAAGACACGACGTTGACATATAACCCCAACCCATAGCATGGAAAATACAAGTTGTTACACCAGCAGGAGGTATAAGTGCAGTGGAAGAAAGAAGAGAGTGTAATTATTAGAAACGGCCCTAACAAATGGCGCGGATGACATAGAGGTTGGCAACACGCTATCAAGCACAAACCCAACACCTCCCGTACGTGAAATGAAAATCGCTGCTGGAACAAAAATCTTTAATTAATCATCTCTTTTTCTCGCTAGTTTCTTTAAGAGTGACAAAACTTGCGCCATTGCAACTACCCGAGGGGGGAATCCATGATGATGAAGGGATGTCGCCTCGCACGCGAGAACCCATTGTCATTTGATTCATGCTTCCACTATATATAGGTGGAGGTTAGAAAAATGATTCCGGGTGAGGAATGCCTGCCAGGAAGGTTCAGCAGGTCGCATTTACAAAAGGAATAAGAGAAGAAACTAGAAATACTGCATGCATAGACAGAGACGAATATTTGTGTCGTGAGCCTTTCATTTGCCTGTTCCTCCCCCCTTTTTTTCTTTTTCTTTCTTATTTGGCTTGTTATCTTCTGGTGATTAATGTAAATAAATCCTTCGTTGTTATTTTTAAAATTGGATTAAATTATTTTCTATCTAAACTTTGTTACAATACAATAAATTCTTAAAATACTTCGATTTCGGGGCGTTTTATACAATAATTTCCATTTCTTTTATTACGTAACAATTCTTAAGTCTTTAATAATCAATTTCGCGTATTTCGTAACAATGCGTGTGAATTTCGCATGCTTTTTTTTCTGTTACGCAACACGCGAAATTGATTAGTTTGCATAAAACCACGTGTGTGACAATTCAAAACACAAATTTGTATCAATTTCACGTCGGCAAATCTAATCAATTTCATGTGTTCTGTAACGTAAAACATGCATGTATTGTTACGAAACACATGAAATTGATTATTTGCGTATTGTTAAAGCCGTATTAAATTGATAGGTCACGAGTTTTTTTAACAATGCATAACGATTTCAAAAGCAATGTTTTAAATTTCACGCTTTTCCAACAATAAATAAGACAGATTTTTGTAATAATACGTTCTATAACAATACTTATCAATTTCATGTGTCTTTTATAAGTGTTTTACGCAACAGTACAGAAGAATTTCACGTGTTTTTTTTTATTTACATTACTTCACAATCAAACAATTTAAAATTCAACAGTTATAATCTTAAAATTTTGCAAAAAAGCGCATAATTGGCTTAAAATTTCGTAGAAATTTCGAAAATATTTCTTTAAAAATGTATTCCTTCGGAAATATGAGAGAAGTTTGAGGATTTAAATGATTTCAAATGGTTGGGTAATGGTGTTAGATATAAGTCTTACAAAATGTATGTTATTTTGTTATAAACAGTGAATAAAAAGATATACACGAAACGATTATAAAATTCGTAAATTTATAAAACGAACTACACATAAATTTCTCATTTTTCTTCGCAATTACGAGAAATTTCTCTTAACAAAAGTTAGAATTCTTTAATTAACTACCAACGAGTAGTTCGCGATCCCAATACGATACAAAGCATTTCTAACAAATGATACGATCTCGTATGTACTTGTAGTGTTAAAAGACGTTCTACTACTGTAAAATATCACGTTAGTATAAACTACAATATACATCCGTCTGTCTGTCCTTAGTTTGTTAACGTTATATTCATACACATAAATGGGGTTCTACAACCGAAGATGCTTAAGAAATGGTAGCCTTTGTTAGTTTAAAATTAAGTGTACGTTCGTTTGTCTGTACTTAACTGATTACTTATAGATTAATTTAGCAAATATTTAAAAAAAAAAACTTGGCATCTTTCACATTCTTTCCAATATTTTATCAGCGTGGACACAAGGCGCAACTTTCTTTTCAGTGTTTTTTTTTCTCCTCCTCCTCCTTTCCGTCCTTTAAAATGCGCACATTAAATAAAAGGAATAGAATTAATTATCTTTAATGTTCCTTCTGTTGAATAATTAAGTAATTAAGGCGAGCAAATGATTGATGGCCACACTATTGTCAGACACCATCCAATTAATAACACCTTTATCTATTAATTCTCAGCCAAAAACTTTTACTTAAAACTGATACAGGAATAATTATGACAAGCTTAATTATTTACATTATTTATACGCCTCTTTATTAATTAAAGTAGAACCTTCGTAAAGAATTACTTTCGCTCCCAAAAGAGTGTTACTTTGGACCTGGTGTGAGCTTATATAAATTTTATAGATTCACGCAAGATTTTATCACGTTTTCTGCCCTTTTTTTATGTGTGTCTGTCCCAAAATGGTTAGGAGATGAATAAAAAAACTCTTCCCCCTTATACTATGGTTAGAAAAGGACCCTTTTTTTAATAGAATGCTCCAAAACTCGCCCCCTTTCACACTGGGATTCGTCAAAACGTAAGTTTATTATGGGGTGATGCTCAAAAAGTAGTTTTTTCCTATGGGATGCTTCAAATATTTTCAACTTTTATTATTATTTCTTCGAGATGTGGCTCTTTTATAGGAGAAGATCCAAAATTTATTTAATTTTTCCATTCTAGGATGCTTCAGAGTGTACTTTTTTTCTGCGGGTGATCTAGAACGTTGTTTGTTTGTTTTTTTTTAAATAACAATAAGTTTCTTTAAAGTATTCTGAAACTCTGTACTTTTCCATTAAGATTCTTCAGCATTTTTTTATGTGTTCTAAAAACACTTTTTTCAATGAGTTGTCCAAAAATCGTTTTTTTTCCTATTGGAAATATTCCAAAAAATACTGTTTTACATTGTAGTGTTTCAAATTTTTATTTCTTGGAAGCCCCAAAAATTACTTATTGTTTTAAATCCTTACAAATCTGTAAGGATTTGAAAGAATAAACAGGATCTGTTCGAAGGAAGATGCATAAGACATTAATTTTTAATTAAAGAACATGCAAAACTTATCCTTCTCCACCCTTTAGACATATGCCAAAAATTCCTTTTTCAAAAGAGAATTTGTGTTTATTACTGGAATAAACCTAAATTACGGGAGTTATTTTGAAGAATTTTTATAACAATTGATGTATTCTTCCCTGTGTTTTATAACTATAAATTTTACATTTGTTAAGCACAGTTTTGTGTAATATTCTAAGCGAAGGATCAATATAGATGCCATTAATAAGAGGGATCGAAGGGAGTAACGCGAATCGCCAACAGAGGGCAGCATCGTCGAAACGCGGAAGACTTTCCCTTCTCAAACACTCCCTCCTAGTGTATCGAGAGGATGGTATTAAAGACCAACCAAACTAGCAATTAGGAGTAATTCGGTAAACAAAACCTCTCGTCCTGTTTGAAGGAGGGTCTTTGTTTGGGTGTGGGGTTGATTTTCCCGTTCTTAACGATTCTAGGGGATGATCCAAATACACTATTAAGTTGTTTGTTCCGTCCTTAAAGCAAAAAAAAAAAAAAAAAAATTAGGAAGAAGGCTACAGTATGGCAGTTATGACGAAAGCTGGGTATCGCGTAAGAAAAATGCCAAATATGCTAAACTGTCTGGTGTTACAGAACACAAAGCTTACTGTTTGACCTCGATGATGTATTGGATACGTAAGTTGTACTTCGCTCGTTAAGACGGGCATAATTTTGTGAAGGTGGCTGAGAAATGAGGATGTAATAGAGGGAGAGACTGGAGACATGTTTACACAAAGCTAAGGTTACTTCCTGGAGGGAGGGAGGGAGACAGTGGAGTATGGGTGTTTCCTCTATCCCCGAATGTCCCTTCTTTTGGAGAAGCCATCCAGATCACAACCATCGAATGACGCGTTGACAGATGTAGCTGGATATGACCCACACTTCTCTCTTTCTACACCATCCAGTTAACGTGGGAGTGCAGCAAATATATATATATATATATATATATACATACACACACGCTAGTGTAATTCAAAAATCTTTGTTGTAGTAATAAATAAACCAATATAATAGTTTGGTGCTTTAATTATTACATTACTTGGTGTGTGATTATGACCTCATAGGTGAGTCTGTAGGAAGGAAATAACGTCACGAATAGTTAAATTTTCTGTTATTTTAACGTAACTAATTGGAATTTTAAAAAAGGTTGATCTGGGAGTTAATCTCGTGTTTCAGAGTTACGATTCGGTTCAAAAGTTCGAGTCAAATTTCCAAGTTTAGAATGAAAATTTATCCAAAAAATGATCCATCTGTCACGTGTTCATCGATGGTTTTCTTTAATTCACGAATTTTTTTAAACTGGGGAGTTAAATTTAGGACAATATTCGACTTCTGTACTATATATATTTGTGAAAAATATGAGTTATTTATATTTAAGCTTAAATTTAGAAAAATTGGGTGAATGTTTATAAATAACGCTCGAGTATTGGAATCTAACATTACCAAGAGTGTTTAGAATGTTAATATTCTGCAGGAACTGTTTCCATCACCAGCATTGATTCCAATAGCATTAGATGATTTTCTTCCCCAGCATCTCCACTCTCTGACACCATTAGGAATAGTCACTACACCCAAATACCAAGACTATTCACCACCAAACTCCAGATAACAGCGGGACACTTCGAGAATATTGCCACCTTTAACATCTTCATCCCTGATGATGCCGAAGAGGAAGTGGAGGGATGGAGAAGTAAATGATCTCTAACCATTAAGGCCTTCTTTGGCTTCTATCCTCAACATTCGTGGTGGAAGTTAGATGTGGAGGATCATTTAAGAGGCGTTAAAATTAACCTACACCGGTTCAAATCTCGTTGTTAAAATTGTTTATATGGAGAGAAGAGAGGGGAGAAGGGAGAGAGAAACTGAAAAATCTTTGGAAGTTGCCATCAAAAAATACCATTCATCAAAGCAAAGAACGATTGCCGGCTGCTATGCTCTATTCAACAAGCCTCGATTGTTGTTAGCTGTAGTTAATGAGGCAGACAGACTGCCCCTAACGTTCTGCGGTTACTCTACCAAACACAATGGGATGTGTAGCATGGATGGGAGTAAAGACGATCGGAGGGCGACAAACCGTGAAGTTTAACAGCGGAGGGTTATTGTCGTTCGATATAGATGGAATATCTGGCGTCACTTGACCAAAGTCTGTGCCTCTTTTCTTCTATCTGTCAACGAGATGCGACGTATAAGTATCGTGCTGCGAGATGAATATCCTCATGAGTATTATGATGGTAGAAAGGGAGGTTTTTTCCTTCTTTTTTACACTGCAACGATAGCCTATATCTGTCTCCATACAAAACACTCCATCACTGAGTCTTTCTTCATTCGGTAAACTATAGATACAGCCCTTGTATCTACACACCGGATGATCGGGTCATTCATTGTTTAAGTCGTGTTTTAACGGATTCGAACACACGAATAATCTAAATGTCCTTTGTTTTCTGGGAGTTGAATATGATATTTAACAAAAGGTAACAAATTAGAAGCTGCATTGATATATAGACGTAACATATTTTGGCAAGGACCCAGATAAGTCGAAAAAATATGTTGCAAAGAAAGAAGTTAAAGTTCGGTGTTACTTTGCGGATCGACTTCACTTCCGGCACAGAAAGTCTCTTTTTTTTTTCCTTATATTTTAGTTTTTTCTGCGGGGAGACAATCCAGAAATAGGTCCTGTCAGCGAATTTGTAAACAAAGTTACGAAGTAGATGGATTGTTTAAATTGTTTCGCATCATATCATAATATTAGCCTTTCTGGAGACATTCTAGAATTAAAGGAGGCTCGAAATAGCCTTTCTGGAGGAATTTTACAGTTAAAAAGATTCGAAATAGCCTTTATAGAGTTTAAAAAAAGGCAGGAAAATAGCACCTTTTTTTATTATTTAAAAACAATTATAACCCCTTAAGAAGGTCGAGAAAGATGAAGAGAAGGTGATAAATCAGGTACAAAATAAACTTTTAAATTTAAAAAAAAAGGAGACGTTTTACAGGAAACACTCGAAATAATTTAAAGGCGACGAAGAAGTGGCATTCTGTGCCCATTTCGGTTTAAAAATGGCCGAACACACACTTAAGTAATTCAAACCCGGCACAGAAATAACCTCTTCTAAATATATAAATTGTTTATTGTGTCGTTAAACTCTATAACAGGCTTTATAACAATATTGGCGGATGACAATTAGGTGAGTATAGAGATTTACCCTTATGTAAAGGTGGAGTTAATACCTACTCGTTCTCCTATTGGACCGTTTCGTCTATTGATCCACCTGTTGTCGATCACGGGATGTACGCCATTGGGTCAATGGACTTTGGTTGAGTCTCGAGTCGTTATCGCCCGCTACAAATTCAAATTATATATATTTTCTATGGGTAGACACGATCGTCTATAAATTCATACTTATCTTTATATAGAATGATCCATAGATCCATCAATATTAATACTCCTTCTCTATAAAGATTCGTGAATGCTTTTATAGCCTACAGAGATTATGGATTCTATGGATCCGGGGTGTTTATACAGGAGAAATATGAAATTTAAATGATTCATGCATATTTATACATAAACAATATAAATTTTTAGAGAATGTAAGGATGATTATAGAAATAAAATGTAAATTTGTAGACGATTCATTCATATTTATACAGTTATCTATTACTTTTAATAGGCTTTGTGTCAAAAAATAATAAGTTAATAATAGTTAACTAATCAATTTTATACTCGTGAATCAATTATCCTCAAATAAATATCCCTTTTTTAGTAAAAATATTATATTTTTCTTCTATAAACACCCATGGATAGGATAAATTTATATTTCCTAGAAATAAATACTAAGGAACCTCCTAAACATTCGTATTTCTCTATAAATACCTGGATCAAATAAAATTGTTATTATTTGCCTATAGACAATCATGAACTACCTAAAAATTCATATTCTTCTCCTACAAAATACCACGAATCACTTAAAAACCCTTATTTTTCTTCTATAAACATCCACGAATCCTTTCTGAGGAGTCATGGGCGTTTTCTGTAAGCACCAAAATATCCTCTAAAACTTCTAATTTTTTTCATGATTATTTATTATCTAGCATCCATTATAATGAATTTTTACACAAATAAGTTCGATTCAACTAAAATAATATACTAGATATAACCCCAAACAAGAATCATCCCATCTGGTGAGGTATGTCGTGTATGAAGATTCTCCCACCCTTTTAAAATCTAGATATAAAAATGATTTAAAAGATCGATCTTCTGATCAAAGTATGAAGATCGAAAAGAAAAAAAAAAGCATCACGTCAAAACCACTTAGAGGTACCGCACCACCCACGAAACTTTGGTGAATCGATATCGACAGTAGAAACTGGCTTCACCCCTACTAAAAATTCGAAAATTGATTTACGATTATTAAGACCTTATACCTCGACAGAATATCGAAGAGTTTATAAGTGGACCTCTTAAAAAAACCCTATTGGGTTTTTTTTAGTACAGTATATAAAATTCAGATAACGTTGTCTAAAATAAGTTTTCATCGAGGGTCAAGACACGAACGATCAGTTTTCATCAGTTGTACGACTGCAATGGCAAGCCAGGGGCAAACAGGAAGCTGCAGGTGGGGACTACATCTCGAACAGGAGTAATCCGATCAGTGGCCAAGTTGTCCAAGCTTTGACAAGGTAGTCTTACGGTTCCTAGCGACTTGCCGAGCGTAAAGTGGCGTCATCAAGGTCAAGTATCTCATAGATGTGATCAAAAAATACACAAGCCACTCAGCGAATAATGCCTAGTTGAATAAGAAACGGTTTAATAGGCCATTCTTCGCGCCATTTTTTAAGAATTTTCCATAGATTATTCTCCTTTTTTTTAGGGCCATGGCTTATGGGGGGTCGAAACGTATACTGGACGGTTACGGTTTCTAATGGTATGTCTCGTATGAATATATACAATGCTGTTGTCTTTACGAGAGGGGGAAGAAACGTCGATATCAATCGAGCCACGTGACATGCACAATTGAATATAGCAGATTGCGAGTTTCCATCTCTGCGCTTTCTAATCAGCACATCATTGGTTCATTGTATGCAGTTATTGAGGCGTGAAGTCTCGCCTCCCTGTTAGAAGAAGCGGCACAGTAGCCGTGGTGTCTGGCACAATGCCTAATCCTTTTCTACTTACGACTAATCCGCTACGGGGGCAGAAATAGGTGAAAAATGAAGATAAGATCCTTATCGTCGTCCCTTCCTCACTGTGTATTGCTCTATGCACTTTTCGAATCTAACCGCTTGTTTAATCACAGATTACTCTGTTTTATCCCTCCGAATGTATATACAATGTATATATATAGAAAATTTACAACAAATCACTCTTGACTTTGATTAATTCGCCTTATCATCAACGGTGGTGTCTCGAAGCGGTTTAGATACAGAAACGTACTGTACTGTACGTATTTAAATATGATAATTTATTGCCGGCTTCAGTTAGATTTTCAATACGCGAAAACACAAAAGAACCCCCTCGTAAGTGTTATAAAGAAAGCAAAAATCAATCAAAACTTATTGTTTCTCGTACAGATCCGACTGGTAACAAACAATAATGGATATTGGCTCTTTTCTAAAGGGGGAGAGAGAAATAAAATTGCAACAACATCGACCTTCAGTACAGTCGATGAAATAAGAAAAAAAAAAGTGTATAAAAACACAACAAAGGACTCTTTTATAGAGTAACAATGAGCAAAACCAGATTGGAAATCTTCTAACGATCTTTCGACCTTCAAAATGAGGTAGAAGGTAAGAGGGTGCGAGAAGTTAGACACAAGAAAAAATAGATTTTTGGGTTGCCAACTTGATGAATGTCGCTTCCGAAACGAATGTCCATTTGTCCTTGAAAGCCATTCATTTGTCCACTTGACTGCAATAATTCGCTATGGCTGTAAATTATTGTATCCTCGCAACTTTTCTCACACTTTTTTAAAGTCGTTTGTTACGCTTCTGATAAACGAAAGTAGGAAAAAAAAAATCATCTTCCCCCTCTTTCCTTTAGATGATGATAAAATACCATATAAAGGTGTAATATAAATTTATGATATTTGTTGTAACTACTTTCTATAGGAGGATAGGGCGTATCGAATGAGGCTATCATTTTATGTCAAGGAGGTGGAACGTGTTGCGCCTCTAAAGATTTGTAAGTGCCTTTCTTCTGTTTATTAAATTCTATTACACTTAACAAATATTAATTCAGTTTCTTAGCCTTCCAGGCGAAACTGTGCCCATGAAATTTTGTATGTAACCCGTTTGATAATTAAATTCTTATAAAATTACCAAAATTTTGCGTGTTTTTAATTGTTAGAATGGCTCTATCCAATTGTCTTTATTATTGTTAACGGATACTTTTCTGTGCCTTTATCACTTTTAAGCTTTAAGGTTAAGGTAAACCCGTGTTATTCTTGTGTCAAAGGTCAGGAAATAGAAGTAGGCTCTGTCAAACAACTATTTAAATTAGCTAACAAGATAAGCTCTAAGAAACGAGTGTTTAACAGAGATTAAAGGTTAAAAAATTGTTAGGCTTTGTCAAATAACCACTTTAAAGTTAGCAAATTATCGAGGTGGGCTCACGGCGAGTGTATAAAGGGTTAAAGGTCAGGTAGTTGTCAAAAGTGGCGTTGTCAAACAAGTATTTAATATATAGGATAAGGGATGAGCCATTATCGACTTTCTATCGAACGAAGTAAAGGTTAAAAAGTTAAACAATTGTCTGGTTAAAACAGAAGCGAGTCTTCTAATTAATTAAAGCGTACGAATTTACTAAAATTATCGAAATTTACTTAATCAAATAGGCTTTATATAGAGCCTAAGCAGATATAAACAAAGTGTGACAGAATGTGAAACGTCAACAGGTTGATCCTGTTTAGATGGAGAAGCTTCCCTCTCCTTTCCATTCCCGTCTGTCAAATCTAATATCAGATGAAACTGTAATATTCTTTTTTTTAACAAAAGGAAAAAAAAAATATAGTTAATCTGTGAAAAGTGAGGTTCCTATCTTTCGTGCGATCTGTAGAGAGCCTTAAGGACTAATCTGATTGACACAACTACCTCTTCTCTATAATTTAAAGACATATAAGTAGGCCCTTAGATCAAAACCTAGCCTTGAGCTCTTTGTAAAAATCTTTGATAATTAAGACGTACTCTTCCCCAAAATAATGGAGAAAAATAATAAAATAAATTGTAATTTTTTTAAAGTTTAAATATTTAAAATTCATATTTTTGTAGGATTTAGTAGGGGATGGAAGTAACAGCCACCATAGCTCAGCGGTTAGAGCACTGGTCTTGTAAACCAGGGGTCGTGAGTTCGATTCTCACTGGTGGCTGACATCATGTTTTTTTTTAATTTAAAAGAGATGATTAGAAGTAAACTTTGCCAAATAAATAGACCTTTACAGTTACTTACTGTCCAGTAGGGTCTATCAAATAAGTGTTCCAATACAGGTTGTTAAAGGTTGGAAGTTGTTGGCTTTATAAACCGTTTCCTATACTTTAGCCTTTATTAGTGCAAAAACTATAGATTTAAAGCCTTAAAGTATTTAAAAATATGACGTGCAAACTACATTCAAATTAAGCCTGTGATTTCCTATAGTCTCTAGACTAAAAAATATAGATTTTAAAGCTTTAATAAGCTACAAATAGTTAATTGAGATTAGTAAGTTTGTAGTTTCTATATATAGGATTATAGCCTTATATATTTGATTTGTCTAATTTATAGTATAATAAATTTCTTAAAGGGCCAACTGTTGTATGACAATTTTTACAGATGGCAAAATTAAAACATCGCAGAAATCTTTAGAAAAAAAAATTCCCCTAAAGATGTAGTTAAAATGGCGGATAGAAAGATCGTTTCTATGGTTTTGTTAGAAAAACCACAATCAATTTGGCAGGATAGAGAAGCACATTACCGAAACGAGTGGTGAGTGTAATCGCATTTCACACGTTTGGTCCTGGTTATATTATGGTCATGTCCCGAAGAGATTGATGATGCAACTGCTTGGGGGGACGAAGGGAGCTGCAAATGAATCGAACTCCTCTCTTCTAAACATCCATTCAGCTGTCTCCCTCTCCTCCTTTTTTCCTTTTTTATATATATATATATTTTACTTCGCTTTGGAGGAATTCCTTCGAATTGAAATCCAACTAATCAATTGTCGGTGGCTTAAAAGTGATGAAGATCTGCGATTCTATACGAAAAACACAGAACGAAATACTTAAAGCATCCATCATCCCCTCGTTTTAGTTACAATTATAAACTTGTCAAGTGTATCTGCTCCTTTTTACTTATCTCTCTTGATTAGTTTAAACTAAAAATCCAATTTTTTAAACATATATAAACCATATTTTTTTTCATATTTTATCTTATTTAATCTAAAAAAATGACTTAGACTTCATAACTCCATTTATCAATTAGAATTTACTGCTCTAATTATTCTAATTTTAGCATGAAATTATCATTTCTACAAGGTTCATGTCTAAAATTTTATGGAAAAAAATATGTTTAAGATCCACATTAATCTTATAGTAATTTAAGGCTATTATAAAAGGCATAATAAAACGGTTCTTTAGGCTTTTATAAGTGATTTTAAAGCTCATCGAAAGATTCTGAGCCTTTTCTCAAGTGTTGAGGTTCTGCTTAATACCATTATAAGCCTGCAAAAGTCCAATTATTATAGAATAATCTATAAAAAAATACTCTTTATAAGCCTTTAAAAAGGCTCTAGGCCCATATTTTATACGAAACTTTAAAACCCTTTAAACACGGGGCTTCAGCGATTCTTGTGCATTTTTACAATCTGTTGAGGCTTAATGGTATGTTAAACCTTCAGGCTTACAATAGTATTGAGCCTTTATAAGGTTAATACTCATAAACCTTATAGGTTTAAATTTATAAGCCTTTATAAGGTTACAGTTTATGCTTGTAATTTTTTTAGGAACAGGGTGTGAACCATAGTAATGCCAGTTCGAATTTTATAAAGGTAAAATAATAATTTAACTTTCAACTACACCAGGAATGTTACCTGAGGGTGAAATTTCGACAAAACCGAGCATAAATCAATATTTAAGCACAGTAATCACCTGCAAAGCAGAGCATTTCAAATTCTCATTAGTCATAGGAATTAGTTGCGCTTTGCCCACTCTTGCCTAAGGTGTGGGCCTTTACAAAATATTTTAAAATTATTTAAGAAGTGTCCTCCTCGCCTCATAAATTTCAAAAAATTAATTAACAATCGAAAGAAACTATCAGCAGAGGAACTTTAGCTTCACTAGTCCCACTGAAGAATGAAGATTAAGCAGTTTAAAAATGAAATTTTTATGTAAATCTCCTTATAAATTACTTAAATTTTAAGCATTACAACTAAAATTGTAAAGTACAGGCTACAAATGGAAGCCTTTGAGCCTTAGGTTATATAGATTGTAGACTAAAACTGAGCCTTAAGAATCTGGAATATTAGCAACTAGCAAGCCTGTGATTTCTATAGTTTATAGGCTAAAAATTGTAGTTGTAAAGCCTTAAGAGCCTTAAAAATCTGAAATACAAGCAACCAGACAATTGCTTCTTGTAAGCCTGTGGTTTCTACAGATAGCAGCATTACAAATTTGAATTGTCTAGTGTTCTATAGATCTCAGCGGGTGATTATAGTATAATAAATTTCTTAAAACCCCCTTTGGAAAAATTAATGGGCCAACTGTTGGGGCCATCTTTATAGAAAACTTTTCGAATACACACACACACACAACGGCTGTTTACCGTGCTTTGCTGCAAGTTTGTGAAACATCTGTTCCACTTCCATTCAGCAGTTGGTGGCAGATCTTCAGAATGGAACGGGAGATAACGTCAGAGAAGAAATTAAATATTCACAAAGGTTTTTCAAGTACGAACAGACCACATCTGGTTTGATAGCGGAATGATTAAAGATCCGACACAAATCACAAAATGAGGTTTTGCAAAGCGGTGGGTCTTCTATGCCAACGGATGTAACATTGAGGAAAAAAAGGAACTTGGCACTTTTTGCCTTCTCCTAATGGCTCTAATTCTTTAATTTTCCTCTTTGCAATACATTATTCGACATTTTATAACTAAATTTATGTTTCTTCTTCCTTTCTGTGATTTACAAATTGAGTAACTCTTAACTCGATTCTATTTGATTCATGAAAATGATCGTGAGTAGAAGGAAGAACGTAATTAAATACGTAATTTAGAGCTGTAAAATGTATTTTTATGTATAAAATGTCACAGAAATTTGCATTATTAAGCAGTCATACACAGTTTTAGGCTATATATTGTGGGGCCTCATACTGTACGCGTTTCGTGTAAGGTCCTCGCGCTTTATTGAGGGGGAGAGGCCCTTAAAGCATGGTAACAGTACTCTACTACATTAATAAAGTTTTGTGACTATAACAGTAAAATTTCTCATCTATTTTGTACTAATTTAACATCACAAACTCGATTATCTACTAAGAAAACGTCATACAATTACACAAGAAAGCTTACAAGAGGTAGTCTTACGTTTAAATTAGCCTATAGACTAGTAGTAGTGATAGATAATTTATAGATATAACCCATAAGTAGGCCCATTACGACGTCAAGATCCATTCTGAGAATATTTGTCAAAGGTTTATACGTAGGATAGATGAAGTAAGATAAAGTTTTTAAGCTTGAAAAGTATCGTAAACCGTCTAGACTCAGGTTGACAATCGAATTGACCAAAATAGCCCTATGCAGACATATGATAGTCCCCTAAGAAAAGATAGACTTTAAGGGGAGCGAGAGAGAAAAAGATTGATCCTTATCTATCTTCTCCTCGTCTACAACGGGTAGAAGCTTACTTTTTTTTCTCTTTCGTCTCCTCCTCGACTATAATTTTGTTATTTTTTAGTCATAAAATTGCAATCCATGTCTTATTATTTACCATTCTTTGACCTCCTGCTGTAGACATAAACCATGTCCCGGTTTAATGACGAAAACGTAACTTGAGATCCCACTCTTCTCTGTAACTAGCTCTGAAAGACGAAGTAGGAAAAAGAAGTGTAAAAATCTTCCTCCTCCTTTTTCTCAATCTTTTTGGAGGGATAATTTCGTCTACAAGATATCTAAGTCTCATTTTTAGTTAGTTTTTAAGATCGTTCACCCTTATAGAAGCTTCCACATAGCCCCTGACTGCTCTAGTTATGTGGGAGATTCTGGAGGATTTCTCCTCCAAAAAATCATTTTATGTCTTTCTAAAAGTTTTTATAACATTCTCAAAAATCTGTTTAATATTTTTATGACCTATTTATATAATTATAAGATTAATTTTAAGTTTAAACTCGATAAGAACTAATCGTATTGAGCTACACGCTTACATTTAATTAAAAAAAAACTTAAACAAAATCTACTAAAATATCTTAAATTTGGAGGATTTTTACAGTTTATTTTATGAATTTTTTAAATTTTACAGCATTATTTTCCATAGAATAACATAACTTCTTAAGCTAATCGGCATCACCAATGCCAGTTTATTTATGATTTTTAGAGATTTTCCATAAGAAAATCGACTTGATTTAAATAAATATCAGTTAAATATATATAAAAATAACTAATTTTAAATTTAATTAAGTATAATTAATAGTTTATAATGATTTAAATGGTGTAAATGTCCAACGTTGTAAACTCTGTTATAATGAAAGAAAATTCAAGAAGATCACTTAAATTTCAAGAATATCATTGGAGAACACTGCAAAAATTAAAAATAAATCAATTTTTAATGAATAAAATACGTAATAAACGTTATATAGTGGCCTATAGTCAAATTTAGAAAGGAGTACGCGTGTATCTGAGAATGAAAATAAAAAAAAAATAGAAAATACGCTTAAAATTAAAGAAACTAATGAAAAAATCGTTAAAATTTTAAAAAACCAATAGAAGACATCCTTAAAATTAAGGAGAAATCCCTACAATCAAGAACAAACCTCAATTTAAAGAAAGAAACCCGTAATCGAAGTTAAGGGGGTGCATTATATACAGTAATTTAGAATAGTAAAGGGTTTAGGCGTGTGTGTGGAGGATGGAGGAAGGAGCAGAAAAGAAGGAGTAATGAAATTTCTAAATGCCCTTTCCATTGTCAGATGTAATGTTTTGATGACGGATGATAGTAACGTCTACCTATCAGATTCGCTTAGGTTGAAAGGATCACGCAGCTGTTTGATTCCGATACAGCTGGAGGGTGGTTATATACCCCTGGTTCTGCGTGTCAGTTCTAGATACACGCAGCACTTGTTTTTATTACCCTCCATAATGCTTTCGGATATATCAGCGATACTCGATTTTTTCCCCCCTATAATTTCCCTATCGTATCCTCTAACTCTGTAGTGTAATTCTGTACGTGCCAGTTGTGTAATAGCTTCTTTTCGAATTTTTAATCGTTTTTTGGGGGTGCCACTTACTTTCTTACATCGAATTTTTTTTATAAAACTGTTCGCAGATTTCAAATCGAATCAAATTTTGTTGATAGTTTTGTAGTTTATGGAAGAAAAGAGGAGACTTTCTTCTACAGTAATTAAACAGTAGATTTTTATTACTATAAGACTAGGACAATTGTCATCACAATGCTATGTGATTACCTTGATCATCCACCGGAATTTGGCAATGTTTTAAGAAGAAATCACGTAGTAAAATTGCTATTTTACACACCCCCTCTTACAGAGTCCATTTAGAAACACTGAAAAGAGTGGGGGGTAATTGTTACTTCTCACATACACAAGCCATCTACAGGTGTGCTGTCACTTTGTTATTTATCTGAAACGGACGCTTAGACAATCGAGAATCAGCCAAAGGCCATCTGCACCCATTTGTCTTTCAACACCTATCAATAATTAGTCGGAAATGTCCCCTTGTTGCACGTGCTGTAAGGTCTATACATCATCGAACGCTTTTCCAATATCATTTATTATCAATTTTGTACATCCCCCATTCTTTGTAATTAACTGAATGATCTGCCTCCCCTCCTTCTAACAGATTTGCAATCAGAATTCACATTTAGATAGGAATATAATTATCAATCGGGGGATAGAAACCGCAAATTTGTGTTCGTACAATTTAAAGTTCACCCCTCAAAAAACTTGTCTGTGTACCTCTGTATAATGTCCACACCATCCTCCACGTGACTGTATAATAGAACTTAATATAAAAATTAGATCGTGTTGCAAACTTTATGCTTTTGCTACTGCTTTAGTAATAAATTTTGCTACTGTAATAGTAGAAGTTTTAAGTGTTAAAGCTGGTATTTAATTTATTCTGATAAACACAGCAGGGTATTTTTTCTTATTATACATTTCAAGTTCAAATATAAGACATTATATTAAGATTTAACGCTGTACAACACAACAAGACACCTTAAAAGGCCTACAGTAACCTTTTACAGCAATAATACTACATAAGTAACAATTATTTTATCGAGAAATGAGCTTTATTACGTAATACATTTATTAAAAATAGTAAATAAATAATAATTTATATTAAATTTTAATAATAAACTTGTATTGTTACTAGCAAGAGCCTATTTTCATAACAGTTAATTGTTCTTATAATATAATAGTGAATACTGCAATAATTTACACGTAATTTCGTATATTTAGGGCCCTGTTACCCTAATAAAATGGCAAATTAATTTAATATTCCAATTTGAAAAGGCATACTTTCGTAACGTTAATACAATAGAAGAAAATTTAACAGTTGTTACTGTAGTAGTAAAATATTGTTACTGTAGTAACAAAACTATTTTTAGTACTACCAAAGCACCGTCTTTCGTATATTTAAGGTCCTATTTCTGTAACGTAACAAACGGCAGAGGTATAGTTTTAGGGCTACAACACTAAATTTTCTTCCTGTAACAATAGGTATTGTTGCAGTAGTAGTTAAACCCCTATAACAGTTAATTTTGCTACTGTAGCTGCAAAATTATTATGAATATTCCAACTAGAAAAGGCCTACTTTAACAATGTAAGTGTGCTTTAATTTCAGTATATTACAGTAGTAGAAGCTACAAAGGTAGCATCAACGACTAAAAACAATACTACTACAATAACAAATCTCAAAAAATATTTACAAATTTAATTATAATTTTAATTGAAATTTATCTAAATTTAAAATTTTGTAGAACGAGGAAGGAGGAAAAGAATAGTAAAAATAAAATAAAAAGGAAATACACAAAACAAACCTTTGCCCTTTTGATAGTATCGAAGTCCGATGGGCAAAAAATCAAAATAAAAATAACTAGAGGGTGTCTGCATTCGTGACGTCACAGCAAACAGTGAAGCTCATTCTTCTTAGCTTGGGGCTGTGGGCGTAAGCTCGGGGGATGCAGACAAAGAGAGTCATTTGGCACGCCTCTACTTCTCACGACTCGAGGCCCTTCGGCTTCATTTACAAAACGGGGCATTAATACACTTTCGGTTTACTTTTACAACAGTAATTCGTATAGGATATGAAAGTAGGAACACTTTACAAACGGTTTTCTTAGAAACGACTCGCTAACTCTTTTCAATTTGTAATATTTCATGTTTTTGTAAACGTTTCGAAATTAATAAAATACAAAAATCTTATTTTTATTTGTGATTTTTAGAAAGTTACGAAGCTTTTTTTAGTTGGAAATTTGTAACTCTTCGTCGCGCCTATATAAAAATAGTGTTAAACTATAGACAATTACTTAAGCTAATATACGAGGATCTCTTCAAGTATTCGGTTTTCCATCCCTCAAACTTAAATACACTTAACTAAATACACCAAATTATCCTTTTTTAAGCAAGTTTCTACGCGGATCTTTCAACAGAACAAGATTATCAACACACGAAAAACGTCATTACAAGATCAATGTCCTAAATAAATCACCCCATTTTTAATTGGATAAATTGTTGTGACGTAATTAGGGCCTGGTCCACCTGAGTGTACGGTGTAAGGCCTCCATTCGGGCCTTTTAACGAGTAGATAGAGAGAAGAGAGAGGGAGCGAAAAGAGCACGTGACCGGGGAAAAATTCGTTTATCTGCAAGTTTAAAGTTGACGAAAGCAGACGTTTTAAACTCTGTTATCGTCTGACCTTTCTCTTAATGGTTCCTAAATAGAAGATAGGTTTCGTTTATTATTCTAAGTTTCGCAATCAAGATTACGTCTAATGATTCAGTATGAAGTATCATGTGAAGAAGTCGATAACATTCGAGGTCCTGATGTAAATCGATACCAAGAAAAATAATTAAAATTTACATCTTTCCATGTGACTTTTACGATCAACAAAGTCTCTAATTATCTAATTTTAAGGTTTTATACGGGGATTTTTTTTAATTCTCTAATTTTCAAGCTTTGAAGCACCCTCTAACCCACCTTAATATATGTAAAACCCTATCTATAGCTTGTTTATCTTTAAGATAGCATATATACCTTTAAGATAAAAGGCCCTACAACTGACTGTTTAACATGTTATCTTAGTAGGCCTTTTAAAGCTACTTAATAAATTTATACATAATTTAAATAAAATTATTTAAGTTCTAGATCTGAATTTATACTTCTAGATACGTTTATTTGCTCTATAATTCATTTATAAATACAGTTGTGATTTATATACAAACAGGTGAGCTTCAAATAAATCAAGAGCTTAACTAGACACGTTTTAGATGAAATATAACATATAAAATTAATTATTTTACATAAATTTGAGGTGTTATTTTATAAAAATTTAAAAAAAATAATAATAAATAAATTGTAAATTAGGAAATTTCTATTAGAATGTGTGGGGTGATTGGGATCATTCTTTTAAAAAAATCAGGATATAGAATATATTTTTGTATAAATATTAGCATAAGTCTTTTACCCCTATTGATATTCTTAACGTAAATTCTCTACCCATATTGATTTTTTTGAATATAAATCAAAGAAAACGTCAAATATTCAAAGAAAACATTAAAATTCAACGTTAGAAAATGTCAACATACTTGGTCTTTTCTGTTAAATAATTCATTATTAAAATTTTCTAAAGTGTGTCAACGTGAAAAAATTACCTTTATACGTTTGTCAATTATGTGTTTTTACCCAAAAAACATTTCGAAATTTCTAAAAATACAGAATTTTTAATGTTCAAAGTGGTTGAAAATTACTAAATTTAAGGTGATTTTTAGAAGAAAAATATCAAATTTATATCAATTACAGTGGTACCTCAGGATACGAAATTAATCCGTTCCGAAACTGAGATCGTATCATGAAAATGTCGTAAGGTGAATCATCTTTTCCCATACGATTACATGTAAAACCAAATAAGTCGTACCAACGCGAAAAACATACTCAAATTAAAGCCAAGTAATACATTAAAAAAAATAACTGTAGTAAGAAAAACAAATGAAAAATGCGAACTAATGTAACGTCGTATGGTGAGTTTTTGTTCGTATCGTGGAGCAAAAATATGTTCGAATTTCATGTCGTATCCTGAAAATTTCGTATGCTGGGGCGTTCGTAACCTGAGGTACCACTGTATAATGACAATTTTATGGGGCTAAATATTAGATGTTGATTTCTAATAAATTTTTAAGGAATTTTTAAAATTTTTCCATAGATTTGTGAAGAATTTATAGTTATTTAACCCATAAATTTCTGTATATTTTTTTTTATTAATTTTACCCCTTAATTAATCATAAATACAGGAGTTAGATAACTTTTCGAGAGCATTTTATACTAAAAATCATTTAAAATCCTAGCAAAAATTGATAGAAAATTGAACATTTCTACGTAAAATAACTTTATAAAACGTTAAATTTTATAAATATTTATTTAAATTTCCTAAATTTATCTTTAAAATTTGCTATTTTACAATAATGTAAACGTGTAGTCTACTAGTATGCCCTCACTTACCTTAAAATTATAATTGTTATTAATTTAAATTATTTATAACCATTAAAAGCAAAAAAATACGTTTTTACAAGGTCAAAATTAATGTAAAACACAGAATTTTAACTTATATTTTAAAGAGAAGAGCTGGAAAACAGGGAGGAAGAGAGAGAGAGAGAGAGAGATGCAATATTGAAGTGAAAGAAAGGGAAGGAAAAACGTCATTCTCTAAGGAATAATCCCTATTTTACAATTTTAAAATGTGTTTTCTTTGAGGGTAAACCCAGTTTGGAAATGTTATTCTACAAATTTCCGCCATATTCCTTTGGGTTTTTACAAATTCCACACTTCTACCGAATTTATTGCCTATCTAAAAAGACCTTATTCGAACGAAGGATTTTTTTTCTAATTTATTTTTCTAAGAATAAATAACTTAAAATTAATTTTCTCGTCCTAAATTATTTTTTTTTCAAAAAATAATATATTTATTTATTAATAAACTACCCCATTTCTTCGGGATATAAGTTATAATTTAAAATTTTTAAATATATTTTT
This sequence comes from Centruroides sculpturatus, assembly GCF_000671375.1. Lineage (NCBI taxonomy): Eukaryota > Metazoa > Arthropoda > Arachnida > Scorpiones > Buthidae > Centruroides > Centruroides sculpturatus. The sequence goes on from NW_019384325.1 coordinate 1,387,616, forward strand.
CTATAAAGGTGATATAGGTGTAACTTGGTAGACTTGGTGACATTTGGCCCACTTTTCAGGCTAATTATTTAAGTTTTAGCCTATATATCAGGCTAATTTTTAGTTCAGGCTTTTGTTAGATTGTTTTCTTGATAAAACAATAAGAAAAAAAGAAATACAGAAAGTGCTCTTCTATCGACTTCTTTTTAAGTATAACTCTGATGCGTTAATGGCCTGTCAGACCTCATAACAAGGCAGATGTGTGTGTGTAGTTGCAAACGATTCTCGATGCCAATCTGTTTGCCTCGCAGCCACGACTTTATTCACTCATCTAAGCAGAAATTTATAATATTTTCTTGCTAAATTCATGCAAAAATTAACCTTTTTTTGACTGATATATACTTATATATACAAAGTAGTTCTTAAAGTTCGTATACTATAGTGGCTTTTTCTATTGTAAACGGCCTATTTTATGCATATATCTGCAAAAACTTAGCATCTAGAAGAGCATATAACTGTATAAAATTAGCTGTATAAGCAAAACACTACCTGTAATGCATACCTGTAAGAAGTTGATGTTTACAGGAACTTTATAGTATAAAGTCTCAATTATATGTATATATTTGAAGAAATTTAGCATTTGGAAAGAGCATTTAACTGTATAAATCAACTCAATAAGCAAAAAAGTTAAAAATTTTTACTAATCTCTACAAAAAATTGACATTTCTATGGCTGATACATGCAGTTTATCAAGCATATACGGCTGATAAACACCTAAACTGTAGGAAATTTATGCATCTGGTTGACAATTTTATGCTTTATTTGAACAAAATTAGCATTTAGAATTGTATAAATTTAACTCTGCAAGCCAAAAAGTCAAAAAAATCCCTGCAAAAACTCATTATAGTTTCTGTCTACCCAGAAAAATCGTCTATCAGTTAAGCTACCGAACTCCCTATCTAATGCCTATCTATCACGCACTTTTATTTAATTTACACACAACTTTACACACTTGAACGTAAGCAAAATAACTTGTTTAACATCAAAACAATAGCGCAATTTATCAACAAGTTGCTCAGGTGATTAAGTATAGATAGACCTTGGCATCTTAACTACTCGTGTATCGACAGAAAATCTTATTTACACTCGACCGCATAAGTTATATGACTTTTTGAACGGTTCCTATGTGTTATGAGTTGATTAGAATCGGTTTTAGAACTTACATACAGACGTCTGAACTCTTATAAAATGCAGAAACGATGGTACAAAGTACAAATTTCCTTGCTTTAAATTGCTTTGGCTAAAATTCTAGTTAAATATTAATTAAACAGAGGTAGAAGGCGGTTAAAATTCGACAATAACCTGGTTAAAATGATTGATGTAAACACGATAATTTCGACGAAACGTCGGAGGTGTGTCTGGTTATTTATTATTATTTTTTTTAATGATGGAATCTCATTATTGAGGTTGTAGGATAGAACTAGATTCTTTTTTGAACTGTATGCTCGATAAATGGCTCCAGTTCTGTTTAAATGCAACTTATTTTTTATCTGTTTAAGTGTGTAATTTGAGAGATAACATCTAGAAGCGAGTTTCGACTTCATCCCTGCTACTACAGCTTTCGTGTCGGAATGGCAAATTAAATATAATGATATAATGCTCACTTTATATAGACTTATAAGACAAATTATGAGCCTGAAAGTAGGGAAGAATATATATTTTTAACATAAAAGTGTGTTAAGTATCGCTGATGAGCCTAATTACTATAATATATGAGTTCTTTACAGTGTCTTATGCCACCAGAAACTAGTGGATGACCTCCTAGTGTGACGTTGTGTCTGTATTTTTTAGATCGATACATTAAAGTCACGTTTAATTCTTTAAAATAACTACTTTACACGCATTTATTTACTTTTACACGTACTGTAGACGCCTTAGAGAACACTGCAAAGTATCCATAAAGGCCTATGTTTACTGCATACTTGGATATAGTGTTAGTCCTTATTTTTTTGTGATTATTGCATATTTAAATGGGTTAACAAATTATAAAAGTTGTAAACAGAAGCTATTAAACATAATTAAGAAATCAGCATACAGATAAATTTTTATAAGGCATAAAAATGTAAAATGAAGCAACACAAAGAGAAGAGATATACCGATTTCGGTGTAGCTATTGACTGGAACACTCATAAATCTGTCGTATATTAAGTAATTAAGCTGGAGGGTGCGTGTTATAGTCCGAATTAAGAAGTTAAATCCTCTTTTATGCTATCAACTGTGAACGGTTTGTTGTAGAGACGTGTTATCGTAGCGAGAGAGGATCGATCGATTTGTATTCACCACCGTGTCACGTTTGAACTTACGTGTCAACAACCATCTGGCAAACTATTTTCGAGATAATTTTACTAGAAATTTCGAAAATTTGGGTCATTTACTCTGGAGAAATCCGACTTTGAGACGTCGTCATTTTTGGCAGACGTCTTGATCGAGCGAAGATTCTCTCACCCCCAGCTGCTTGGATACGTCTTTCTTCTCTCTAGTTAAAACAAATCGATCAGCTTATGCAGTATTTTGTTAATGAGTGACTCCTCACGCTAGTGTATATTGTGGGCTGTTTTCTTCAGCTGTCTCCTCTCAGGATCGCTTTGTTAAGGTTTTGTAACGTGTTAGGCCATAGTCGATCGCGTTAGGCTCGTAATTTGTGAAATTTTGCGACTTTCCGAGACAAAATATTTATCTGTTTAACATGAAACACGTTCTCTTATATAATATTTTGACCTATCATCTCTAAAACTATACCGTTTAATTTCTAACGAGATAATTCACAATAGGCTAAAATTTCTTTTACAAGCTTCTTCCATACTAGCTTGAAAGCCCTTTAAATCCCTCGCACGAGCTTGAAACCCCACCATATCTCTCTATACTAACATAAAAACCTTCCATATATCTCCACACTGGCTTGAAAATTCTCTATATCTTTCTATACAAGCTTGGAAACCCTTTATATCGCTCCATACTAACTTGAAAGTCCTTCATATCCCTCACATTAGCTCGAAAACCCATCATATCTCTCCATACTAAAACACCCTCCATACACCTACAGTAGCTTGAAAACCCTCCACATCCTTCCACACTAACTTAGAAACCCTTTATATCCCTTCATACATCAAAAATTCCCTTAAACTATGACACAAAAAGCACGGAAACACGGCACATCACTCCATACAACAAACTCGAACACCCTAGGCTGACGAGGAAACTCGATAAGATTGGTACCAAAAAAAACTAACGATAGGTGTAAGAGGTCTCTTACACTAATTAAACAGGTTCAATCAGTTAGAAGACGGACAGAAATTACGAAGGGATCTATATTTACAAAGTAATAATATACGTAGAGGGGGTGAGAGTAGTTGTTTACCGAAGCAGTAAATCAGTTTATAAGTTTTCGTCGAGCCACCCACACCACAGCGACTGCAAATTGCTCAACTAGAGACGAGCGAAGAGGGGAAGGAAGTGTTTCTAAATCCTTCAGTTCCTGTTACGAAATCCAAATCGCCTACACATGGCGGCCGACGTGTACACAAACAAAAACTTCTTCACAAACAGTTAAATGTATCGCCTTGAAGTCTTCCGTCTCAAGTTTATGTCAACAGAATGCGAGACCTTTACGAAATTACAGGAAAATTTTCTTAATTTTGATTAATGAACCGCCCAACTACGTTCTTAATTTTTCTTAAAGGAATTAAAATGACAGTTGAATGCGTTAACCTGTAGGCCCCGTACTCTTTTTTCCTTTTACGAAACATAAATCTTCTTTAGAATATAAAGTCGGAAGTTATATTTGGATATTTTATTGTACGTTGATTGTGTTTTTCCTCCCTCCCCCATTCAGATGTAACCTAATTAAATTATTTCGTTAAACGTAAGTTAACGGGTTTAAATTAATTTTTAAAAATCTCCTAATTAATTAACGTTTAAAATTCTAAGTAATATTATGTTTTATGTAGTTTTAATTCTATTTAAGTTATTATTTTAGCCGTATTTTTAGCGTGACGTTTATTAAAGTGCCACGTAACATCGGATCGCGCGCGATTTCCAACGAAATGAGGGTTTTAACACGCGATTTTTGAGTTTATGTAAGAGAAAATTTTACACAAAACAGATTTTTATAAATTAATTTATATATTTTTCCTTTTTTTTCTATTAACTTTAATATGTATTATTAGATCAGCATCATATATATCACAAAAAAAGAAACGTTATGAATTCGAACCGCAGCATAAAAATCGAAAACACCACATTTGCAATAGGACAAATACACTATATTTTACTTGTCAGCATCACAACGAAAGTATATACAACAGTCTTTTTTTTTTTAATTTTAATTTTTTTTATAGGATGCTGGCTCCCACTTTCTGCAGCACCGCACCCTTCCACAACATAATTAGTTTATTATTAGTTTTAATATTAATTTACACCCGAACTTAGTAGCTCCTTCATAAATAAGAGTCCTTCTTTCATTGGTCGGCATCATAATGTCTGATAGTCGCTAGTTAGACCGAGGGTGATGTCTGTCAGAGGAGGCGTCACCAATGGAACAGTTGCTGTACTGGGTAGTTCTAGTAGACGAAAATTCTGAGCAGAGACGTTTGGTGGTGTTCCTCCACTTAGAACACCTTCGAGTCCATTAACTGAGGGTTTAATCCCGTCCGAATACAACCCATTGGAGCGATCTGTCGAAGAGGGATGCTGATGGTGCTTCTGCCCTATTGGACCATCGTTAGATTTTCTATCGGTGCTCTCGGAGCCCATTAAATCCCCTTTGCTGGACGTTGAACTATCGGAAATCTTCCCCTTATCCGTTCCTGTCTCCCTAAACAAATAAAAGAAACAGAAAATCGTTAGTGGTTTCGTTCGGTACGTCAGAAACAAAGCGTATTCTCTAAGTTAATTTTTCTCTGTTACGTATAAAAATATTTACTCTACTTTCTGGCAACTTTGAACTTTATACTGATATTGCGCGAGATTCATTAACCAAATAGGAAATTGCATAAATTTCGCTCAAATATAATATAACCTTTCTAAATTAATTTTAAAAGCCGAAAACACGTAAACGATTTAAAAATCTAAGTAATTTTACGATTTATTAGTTCTATTATCCATGTAAATTATAAACTTTGCAATATTAGTAAAATCGTCTTGGCTAAATTGCCAAGTCCAATAATGTAGCGCTTATAGACGAGCTTAATCATCATAAATGGCAAAAATTATTCCCTTAAAACTTATAATTATAGACAATGACGATGGAAAATTTCAACATCTGAGTCTACATTATAATTTTTCGTAAAAATTTTATTACAGAATTGTCATTCGATAGCCATTAATTCCGTGTTTTTTGACAATCGATAACATTGTTAACAGTTTAGATAATTGTAGATGATATCATTGCCTAATTATCCAAAAAAACTACAATGATAAAGCGCAATACCACTCTAGATTTTGACCTTGGATGCCGGCCATATTTTTTACAATTCGAAGCATTCTTTCGTACAGGGGCCTATACACTTCAACAGCACAACTACAGTAATCCTCTTCAAGAATTCCTTATCTTAGACACTTTCTAGTTCATTTTTATTATTATTACATCACACGAGATGTATTATATCAGCCACTAGTAACATAAACCTTAAGGGGTGATGGTAGGATCTAGATGTCAACTGGAATCTGTAAAATTTATTTTTGCTTAGGAAACTACCTCCGAGTGGGTCTGTAATATCTTTTTTGGGGGGTTAGATACATCTGTTGCAGTATCGTATACTCTCTTCTTCTTATTATTACTATAAAGCTTTCGGGATTAAAGAAGGGGGATGGAGTAAAACAAAAAAAAAATCCATCTCGACTCTTTGGATTCCCTCCGTTTGCGGCCAGTCTGGAGCGATTACATTTGGCAATGGAGAAGAAAAACAAAACGGAACAGATGGTGTAGCGTTACAATGTCAATCAGCAAAGTGCAGGAACTCGACTGGGATTGTATATCGGAGGAACCAAAAAAGTATTCGGAACGGGTCTCCATACTAAAAATATCATCGGGGGCATAAGAGCCATATCGACAGAGATATCGGTAGATTACAAGTATTGCAATGCGTTTAGCATCATCTGGTTATAATACTGCAAGGGGGGATGTCACAAATTACAGAATTAGAAGTATTGTGGATCTGAGTGTTAGCGCATTGCAAGTGGGGAATTATAATTCAAGAGCTTGTAATGCATCAAAAACACGGAAGTATCGGTAGATTAGAAACATTGCAATGTGTTAGCATCATTCCGATTAGAATACTATAAGGGGGGAACTGCAATTGCAAGTACGGAAGGGAACGGAATAAGGGGGGAACGGAATTGCAAGTATTGTAGATCTAAGTTAGCGCATTGCACCAGTCGTAATTTACAATTCTAGAGCAATTCTAATTGATTAACTATAAAATTACGATGTTAAAATATCACAGATTATGATGTAACAAGACTAGATGGGGGTAGCAAGTATCATTTTGTAGTATACATTGGCTCATATTGTACGGACTACGATTTCTTTGCTGCTAAACATAGAACTTTCGTCTCCATTTTCCAAGTAGGAAATATCATCTTTAAAGAAAGAAAAAAAAAAAGAAAAACTAATCATAATAAACAAACTGTTCGAGTTATTCAATTGAAAAATATCGGTATTTTAAATATAGCAGACACGTCCCATTGATAGAGGGATGGAAGAGTTGTCAGCTGTGCTAGAGAAGGTTGCAAAGTAAACAGTCTTAGTTGTATTAACTGCAGACTGTGCGCTTGTTTTAAACTGGAAGAGCTGACGTTGCCAGACTGACACAGATCCCGAAAAGATGTCCTTGGATCTCGAAAAAGAATCTGACTTAAAAATTTAAGCAAAGGAGGGAAAAAAATCTAAGTTGCACTTTTACCAAATTACCCAAATTTCTACGTTACGCCTAAACTAAAGCGTAATTTGGCCGTATTTTATAAAAATTTTTTAGATAGAAGCGCCTAATGAGGCATTAATGCAACTCTATCCTTTCTCTAGGCCCACTACTCTAACCTAAAAATGTGTAACTACCGCATAAAAAATGAGAATTTTTTTCTGAAAACTAAAACTACACCCCTTATCTAAAATCCTCGATTATCTTCGATCTCAGGCTGTGTTTATATATATATATATTTTATAATCATTTTTAAAAGGTTAAATAATGTATATTATCCTATTTACCCTTTACTTGATTGAAAATTTGATCAATAAACAAGACGTCAATGCGTATCATCCAGGAAGAAGTTTACCTTCTCTCCTTTTTTTTTCCTAAAATAAATAGCAAGAAGCAAAATCCTATCTTTTCTGTAAACATAGAAGTGCAGGAGAGATCTTTCCGATAGTTTATTTTCTAAGAAGCGTTAATCCATCGAAGAATAAACTAGGAATAAATCTACAAAAAAATAAACATATTTTAAAAGATTGGTGACATTTAATGGCAGCCGCATCCTCAATCCTTCGTTAAAAAATCAGGACTTACTAGAGATGATGCGCCTTATTTTACTAAAATGTATGTATGTTAAAGTCTATTTTTATGTTAAAATTCTCTAAAAATTGATTTATGAGTTCTAAATTGCTTCATTTTAGTGGGTCTCTACCCTCTCTCTACAGTTGTAGAGAGAGGGTAAGACCCACTAAAATTGATGCGTAGAGCTAAATTTACATTTTATTTATAAGTATATCGTGTCTAAATGTGGTGAACATTGTTTCTAATTTTTTTTATTTATTCTAAATTCAGTTTGAACTTCAACTTATCTGATAAATCTCGAGTGAAACAGCGCTTAATTTAGGCCTACGTAGTGTATAACTTTGAATTCATTACGCAACGAATCAGTAGACAAGATCTTTTCTAATATTAGAATTCTCTTTAACCAATATTAAAGATATATTTTTTTTAAATGCTAAGAGAGAGAAAAAGTATCTAAATTTATTTTATCCAATCTGCTTATTCAGCTTAACACGTTTCGAATGTAAAAAGTAAACACGACTTTTCAATTCTTGTAATATAAGCTGACATTCTTCACGCAACGATAAAAACAAACTGACTGGAAATATTCCAAAATTTTTTGGAAACGAGTTACTTCGTCATTTATCCAAAATTTCGACCCAAAATAATTATCTGCGGAAAGGGCGGAAGAGAGAAAGAAAGAAAGAAAAGCTGCTCCCCCCCCTTTAGGGATGGAGACCACACCTCCCATGTGCCCCATTGGTGTGACGATAATTCCTAAACGGCCCTTCTCACGCAGTTAATTAAAGAGCAGCTGCCGTCCGCCAATGAATTATTCACCCCTCCATTAATATATATATATATATATATATATATTTAGGTTTAGATCTGCTCAATTGGGCAAGATAGCCGCAGTATTATCACGGCTTGTCATTTATTCGCGACTCCACGTATGATGTATTATCATTTTTTTTATCATTTTTGACTTTTATTCCCAATGCACCATCTCTAATAATAATCTAAAGGTTGGATATTTATCCAGGATCCACTCCTTTGCCAAATACTAATGGGTAAATTGACAGTAGTGATTTTTGAACACGGTTCAAACGTTCGAGTCACGTTTACACTCATTAAACACGGGCTGTATGGATCCCGATACACCTAATAAGTAAAGATCTAAGTATTACACGCTTTTATGTTGTGTTACTATAATCTCAATTTGTCTTAACCCCTCGACTGATAAATTTTGAAAATGGAACCCTTCTTGAAAGATGATTTATACATCTAGGAAAAAGATATATATTAACTTTTTAACCCGACTCCTGCCGTACATTCGTAGATCAATATATAATTCTCTGTTTTAAGAATCATGAATCATAAATCTATGTGATCTCAATATTAAAAAAAATCCCTACTTGCTTCCTTATCAGAAGGGCATCAAAGTATACAAATAAACAAAAGTAGGATCCATCTTGATTCGCTTAATCTTGAAAACAGTTTCAGAATTTAAATTAATTCACACTGATGAGTCACTACACTTATTATAGAATGGCTAATCATATTTTTTTTTTCATCTATTAAATCATTGTTCTTTCGCATTACGAGACTCTCCTATTTTCTACGCACGTAGGATAACATTTAAAATCAAACGAATCACCTACACACGTGGCAAAAACGGTGCTTTAAATGTAGGAGTATGTACAGAAAAGCAATTACACTAGCGCGTAACACCCCCTTCGACTTAAATCGGTATCATTTAAATAAGAGAAGAGAACCGCCCTTCTTATCGAAATCGATCAGGCAAACAAGATAATCCGTAATAAAAACCTATCACGAACAGGTGCGTCAGTCTCGTCTGTCCGCAGATATTTACAACTATGAATTAGGAGCCTATCAGCAACGTGTTTACAACGTGTAGTGTGTCATTGCGTGAGACTAGGACCCTTATAGATTATTGATTGCGACAGTCCGAAAGGGTGAAGAAAAAGAAAAAGAAAAAAAAATCTGTGCGCGCTCGTGCCTTAGCAGCACTAATAGCTTTAGCAGAGTGTTAGGTTGGTTGTGTAATAGTGTCACGCAGATTCGTCAAAGACATTTTTGCGTGCAGATGTGGATGGGTGATTTCCAAATCTCATTACCGACTCGATATCTATCCCGTCTCCATTCTAAATTTTCTCTTATACACTATTCCATTTTCTAATTGCTATTAATAATTTAATTGCACCGATTCTGAAGGCGTAAGAGGTGTCGTGATTAACAAAACGATCTCGTTTTTATCTGTTTCTAGTCTTTAAACTTGTGTACGTTGAAGTGTTTCATCACACCATCTGTTGTATTAATTTTCTATTCTTTCTTTTCACTAATTACAATAATTGTAAGGAAGATGCGGTTGTACAAGTTATAAAATGGCAAAATGATCTTATGCATCCCTTTTAAAAGGCCTCAACTTTAAATTCATAAGCAGTGTTTTATACGTCAAAAAATTAAAACGTTACTCCTTTCTATACTGTACACAATTAAATATTGCTCTGTTTTAAAGGCCTTTTAACTCTTCAAACTGAATTAATTCGTTCCTTTTTAATTTAAGGCCTTAGTTTTTGTTAGTATATAAAATTTATTTCTTCTTAAATAATAAAACTCTCCGAATATTTAATAATATTCATTCATTCATTTTATTTTAAGATTATTTGCTAAATATAGATGCAGAAAAAACAGGTCGGCAGCCTATTAAATAATAGGCTATATAAGGCCCCAAAATAAATTATTATTACATTGCTCAATTGTAAACGCACTCGCTCTAAAATCGAATACATAATTCATATCTCACACGTAAAAATAAACGGCTTTAATGTTTCTAAAAAGGGCCCCCCGAACCGAATTATACACTTTAGTTAGGCCCACTCACCAGATGTCGCCACGGTCTACCTACTGAAAAGACGCATTATCCCTAAACGGGAGTAAACTTAACATAGAAGAACACTTATTTTAGTAATAAATTCGTGGAATAATTCTCCAAAATGCCTCCTACAATATATATATATATATTTAATTAACTTTATTCTATTTCATTAACGGAATGGAAAAGTATGAAGTCAATAAGTAGCGGGGGGCCACTTCTATTATTCATTTTTTTACGCTTTGATAACCAAAAAAGTAACTTGAAAAATGATTGAAACTGCTTTTTACTTGATTAATATAAACACTAGCAAAAAGGAAATAAGACGTAGAATAATAATCTTCCGGCTATAGAAGGATACAAGGCCCCATATTTATGTCTAAACTGGTTATCCAGCTGTCTTAATACTCTCTCTGTCGAAACGAATTGATCTCATTAAAATTCAAATCATTCAAGAGACCTTGGCTTAATTCTCTGTCGAGCTCGAAAACAATTATATTTATGATACCTTATATACATAAAAGGGCCTATTTTACATAGAAAATTAGATCGTTAGAATATTAAAAAGTAGAGCGGTATACAAACCAGCTTTTAACTACAATTTTAGTAAAAATCAGTTTAAAAAATCAATTTTAAAAAATTAATTTTAATTGTTTAACCCGTGATTCCGGCACCTTTCATAAGTAAACCTTCAATATCACACCCGGCCACGTGATAAAAAAATAATTTAAAAAATGCATATTTTAATGTAATTTTTTCGAATTTTTTTTATAAAAATATTTTTTCAAGTGGCATTTTAATATCTGTAAAAACTAGGACCCATTGTCTAGTAAAGAATTGCCAAAAAAAAAATTTAAACGTTATAACTGAATCGCAGGAATGAATGAAGTTCATCTATTTCTATCAACCAGTTAGGTAGCCGTAGGAAAAGCAAGAATTTTGGCAATGATCCCGCGTTGTATGGTTTTTTAAAAAGAGAAAAATTGAAACCTCGTCGAGTGACGTCACCGCTAGAGCCGGACTAGAAACAATCCCCCCTTTGTTCCACAGTCTCGAAGGTTATTGTAAACAGCCAGTCTCTCTATTGACCTAACCTAACTAAGCCAGCTGTCAGACATCATCCAAGCAAAACAGACCTTTCGGCTTTGAGACCCTCGTTACGTAACTATTTTTTTTTTTTAATATACATCCTTAATTGTATTTTTTTGAATGGATTTTTAGGGAATTTCTAGTTGAGGTGGACACATTTCTTCTTTCAATTCCACGAGTTATTTTTGAATAAAAAAAGAAGCGATTGATGTCAAGAGATCCTTTGTTTTCCTAAGCTGTAAAAAGCCTTCTATAAACATTGTTTAAATTATATTTTTTAAAAAATCTATACGACTGAGCCTTTCTTGAAAACTCAGCCTATAGGAGGTGTTATCTCTACCCTAAACTAACATAAAAATCTCTATGATTAAGGTAATTTCGAATTTTTTTTTCTAGATAGAAAAAGGCTCAATATTAAGGCTGCTACACTTACGCTCTTTCACGATCATTACATTAGTAATAAGTGCCAAAATAATAAATTCGTGAGACGAAATTCTTATTTATACGAAAGCCTTTAATGCTACCAACCTTAGACTATCTACAAAAGAATCTTGTGTAGTTTTTTTCTTTATAGTCGGGTGATGTTTTTTGACAAAAAACACAAGAATTTCACTCGAACTAAAACAGATGCTTTAACAATAGAGACATCCAATAATAGGTCCAGAAAATCGTAAATGTTTCAAGTAAAATTGTCCGCTGTAAATCTATTTATAGGTGTGTGAACGTGCGGTGTGGCAAGTTGCCACAAGGGTCATTTGAAATTTGAGATACTCATTCTGTGTTTTGGCTCCACTTCCTACGTTTGTTTTATCTTTTCATTTTCTATACGAAAAACCCCTCGACGCTTATAACAAAGTCGAAAAACGATACATATACCTAAATACAACACGGTGTTCCCCCCTTCTTCCTTTTTTCTTAGCTTTTCGCGGAGATGAAAATGTTTACTTAGAGGGGCCTACAACTGTCTTTTTATTTAAAGCGACAGGCCTTTACTTTTTTTAAACTTCGACACTATTCTAAGAAGAGCTCTATTTATCTAAACCTTTCTTTTTATTTTCTTCTTCCTCCTCTTCTTCGATTTATACACGTTTTGTTATGCAGTAATTTTTAAGTTTAGAAACGTAGAAAGTGGCCCTATAAAATTTGGCACTCCTGTCGTAACTTACGACAAGAAATAATTGTATCTCGTATTCTGGGCTCATTTATAAATTTATCACTCGATTTTAATATATCTTCCCCCTCTTCTACTTTGATTTGTATGTTTTTTAGGAGTTATTTTAAGTTTAGTAAGTGGCCTTATAAAATTAGGTAGTATCTTTATAACATGCTAAGTTACAAGTCATATTCTAGGGCCTCTTTTAAATTTGGAGGTAAGTTTAATGAATTTTCTACTCATAAACATATAGAAGGACGTGAACAAATCAAAACTCTCGATTAAGAATCTCAATAAATTCTAAAATCTTTAAAGAAAAGTACTTCTCGTTAACTGCACTCTTCAACAAAAGTGCCGTGTTATTTAAGTTCTTTCGTGATTTTTTTTTCACCTCCTATTAAAATTGAAGAATTTCCAATTTTATTAAAGACTTTTGTGGTTTGTTTATAAGTTATCCGGATGCAGCTGCATCCAGCTGTCTGCAGCTACCATAATGCGCCATAATTAAGCCCTTATAACCATTACTCCCTCTTATGTAAACACTGATCTTAACTCTTGATTTTCGTAATTCGTTCTGATCTTTACAGGAAATAAAGTGGAAAAGCTTTTATTTTGTAATCTTAATTCTCTCTCTCCCATATATATATAAACAGAGCATCACAGCAGTGGTATAAGTGATGTATTAGTAACCTATTAATGTAAAGGTATTGGTCTGGTATGATTAGAGACGATATTAGTACATTAATACACAGGGTTCACCCCTCAATCTACTGATAGTTAATACAGTATTTTTGATGCTAATACCTAGTACTAAGCTATAAGATTAGTATTAGCCTCATTGATTTTTAATACACACACTAATCACTACTGGTAGTTAGTGAGACACTTCTAATTATGTTACTGAGATACCAGCGACTATATATCACTACTCCCTCTAATAATAAGTATTAAGATTAATTTAACAAATCAGTACTATCAATGGCTGGCATCAGTATTCTATCAGCAGGGGTTTGATCCAGCAAAGGGTGCTGATAGTAACGAAAGATCCTAATACTGATAGATAAAAGGAAAGTACTGGTGTAGAAGTACTAATATAATAATGTAGAAGTACTGTATATAATAAAGACACATGGTATCTCGTAGTAAGAAACTCAATTAAGTGAAGAGTATGACGATCTTTCCATTTCTGATTTCGAAACTAAACTTGAGCCTGTAACTTATAATATAATACGAAAGGGCCACGTTCTAGAAAAAATAAATATTTATGAATTTCGACTGTCGACTAAGCTATATTTCCGTATCGGATATTATTATTAAACAAGAATGATTTAGTGAGAAATAACGCAACACGCTTATTGACCAAGTAACTCAGCACTTCAAGAAATTCTTTTTTCTGTTTTTAAATCAAGATATAACCGTTTAAGCGGTGTCGATAATAATTGAATGACTAGAAAACCTCGCCACATGGCCGAGACTTGATTATTTATCTTAGAATTTTGCTTTACAAGCTCCTCTCTCTCTCTCTCTCTTGTAAATGTAACCCCAACTTCCTTTACTCCTGCACTATTTCATAATTATTGAATAATTATTAAATAATTTTTGCATATTTTTTTTCAAAAAAGTCTACCTTTTTAAGAAGAATTTTTATTCATTTTTGTACTTTAAATATCTTTTTATTGTATTCTATATTTATTTTCTACAATTAAAAGTTGTGTATGGTGTAAATCGCCCTCCTTAAAGAAGTTTTAATCTCTAATTTCGGGGATTATTGGTGAAATAATGTGGTTATATCGTTAAAATATGGCTTATATTACTCTTGTATACTTATTTTAATAAAATTTTATACTCTTTATTTATGAGGAGGCCCTATAACTTTATAAGAGGCCTTCGTAGAGGCTTTGCAACACACCAACTTCTCAAGTGAAAAAGTCAGTTCTTATATAAGTAGTGGAGTAATTTTCTCTTCTTTTTCTAAAAAAATCGAGTTATTTTTAAAGGAATATTTCGTGTTTTTGTTGTTAAAACATTATTTTAATTTAATATAAATTTAGTTTTTTCTAGTGTAACAAAATAGACGTAATTCTTTAAGGAGCAGAAGTTTTGACCTTTCATTTTGGGATTTATTAGTTAAATAATGTAGTCCTATTGCCAAAAGTAATGCTAATACTTCTCTTAAATATTTACTTTAGTAAAATTATATGCCTATTTATTTATGAGGTAGATATATAACCTTGTAAGACAGGACTTCGTACAGGATCCTATACCAAACTCGGTAGTAAATGTATGAAAAAAATTAATTCTTCTATAGAATGAAGTGGATAAAAAGGGCTCATATAATCATCTATCTCGTATTTAATCATTTAATCCAAAATAATTATAAATTTGGATATAAAATCCCCCGACAGTTATAAAACATAATTTGAGGCCATCCACACAAATAAGCGGCTCAAAACCTTATAAATTTCGACCTTAACAATACGAATTAACCTTAAATTTAATAATTACAACTTAATATTAACAGAAAAAAGGGGGTGCCTATGTATATCAATAGATTTATAACTAATGTGCTTAAGTAAAGTGACACAAGTTAGATTCCTACTTACGTAATTAAAGATATTATATAAAAAGTTGAGCACTCATTATCTTTTTTTTTTCTTTTTTGAAAGAGTATAGGGTCTAAAAGAAATGACCCCTATTAACAGTCTGATTGTTAACCTTCGAAAGAATATGTGCAGCCGGTTTTGGCACACAATGGGATGCTGCAATTCTTTAATAGACTGCTATGAATTGTTGATGTGATGCCATGAAAATGGATTAAAGTCGTTAACTCTTTTATTTTTTTTGTATTTACATTTTATTCTCACGAAGGTAATAATTTGCTTTATTTAACAAATTAAACCCTCTTAGAACGTGTTTTACTTACACAAATTCCGTAGAGGAAGGTCGATTTCTGCTACCTTTTTCTTTAAAAAAAATCGACTTTTGAAGTTACTTATACAAATTTAAAAGCTTAAATCATATTATATAATTATCTATGTCCTGATTTTTTGATTAATTAGTTTCCTGTGGGGGGGTTGCTTACAGGAGAATCCTAGCGAAACATGACATTTTCGAAAGTTAAACTGGCACCCTTCTTACTAATTTATATAAACACGAGTCGAGTTCAGCTGTAGAAGAGGGGTAGAGAGAGAGAGAGAGAGAGGTAGAAAGTTGTCAACGATAGAACACAGTGAGAATGTCCAGCCCTCATACACACTCGGGAGAAGAGAAGGCCAACGTCTACTTCCTATCTCTTCTCCTATACATCAATGTTATCGTTGGCTACCGTGTTTGCAATACAGACTTATCTAATTCAAAAACAGTTTAGAAAAATACAAAATAAATGTTTTTAATTGGTAAAAAAATCAAAATTATTATTCATTTCTTAAGTTCAATCATTCCCGAAGCGCATAATGACTCAATCGACTGATATGACTCATGAAACAAACGTGTAAGTGCCTACGTACCTATTTATTTAACACGTTTTCCGGTTTAAAAATCGATCTGATTTATTAAATTTAAATTCGTATTTGTATAATAAAACATACTTCACCCATTAAATTAATATTATAATACTTGTAAATTAATAAACACCAAATTTACTAGAAGATAGCTTTTTGGAGATTTGAGTACGTTAAGTGTGTCTAAACTTCATATTTTTCAGTAAATCAAAAGTAATAATTGTCCTTAAACTTTTTTCATTTTTATATTGCGTAAGGTATCGACAGTATTTTGTTAAAGTAGCCACTAAAATAATACTCCGTATTAAAATAACCAAAGGAGTATGTTATATAGGAGGGTGTTTGTATTATTTTAAAAAATGATAAACTACCTCGAAGGATTAACAAAAATAAAAATAATATTTAAGGAATTTTAAGTATTTTATTTTTATTAACCGAAAATATTGTTTTGAGAAAATAAATCATCCTTGTGTAAGATTGCGGCTTGGACTAGAGAACGAGTCTGTGTTAACAACTCTGACCCCACCCTTTTGAAGTTACATTCAATTCTAAACATGTTCGGGGAGTGTCTTCACGTCCTAAAGTTTGTTTATGAATATTTTTCATAATTCATGATACATCTAATTCTGTTTCTCATAACTGTGACGTCTTCATAACCACCCCCTTGTACGTATGATTACTTTTAATTAAGATAATACGCATTTAAACGTGATTTTACAAGGTATTTCAAGCGATAAACACCTCCTAATCCCTTAAATTAATTAATTAAATGGTACGTCCGTTTGTAGTTCCGTCACGATAATGGTAAATCTATGGGGAGATTTCGTTTTGTATTCCCATTATCGTTTTAAATTGTTAAAAAATATCGTCAATACGTTTGTTAATCCCAGTTTATACTTAAAAATTGAAAGTAAATTAGCGTATTTCTATAACGTTTCTACTAAATGGTATCCTGTAGGGATGATAGAGAAGAGATAAGCTCTAAAAATATATTTAATTATTCTAATTTTGTCTAATTTTTAGAGCTTGTCACTTGTGTATTATCTAGTGCCATTTTCTTGTACATTTGGGTCTATTTTAAAGATATTTTTCTTACTAAAAATCCTCATTTCCTTTATATTAAAGGGAGAAAATCAGTGTATGTAGAAATGGTAGTATAGGGAGGGTTTCTAGTAGCATAAATACTCTGTTTTTTTAGTGGTATAAGTACATAGAAATCCTCATTTCCTCCGCCAGTTTGGGGAAAAATATGAGGGTATACTAAGTACCAATACTAAAAAACAGAAATTATATAAAATTTGTAAAGTCTTTAACGACATTTAAGACCCTTTAAGACCTTCAAAATAATAAAGAGCAGCAACAAAAGACGCCTACGTGAAACAAAATTGCATAATAAAAATATATAAAAATTCGTGACGGGCAAAGTAATAAAAATTTTAAAACTATAAGCCATAAAGAATTCACGAAACAATCGAGAAAGAGTATTAAAAAAAATGTAATAGAAGAAGAAGATGATGATGAAGAAGAAGAAGAGGGGAAAGCAATTAATCTTCACCACTTTTAATTAGGGAAAAACGTAACACGAAAGGGAATTTTAATAATTACGTCACGGAACGTGCAATTATATACACGTAGAGAGAACGAGAGATTGGAGAAGGAGCAATTATGTATGTGTATATATAGAGAGAGAGTAGAGAAGAGGATATTTCCTAGAAAGATCTTTAAACTGGTAAAAAACATGATTCATAAACATGTTTCGCGCTGTTTGTATTTACATGGCGATAACTAGAACTTGACGAGAAAGCCAAGCGATTTATGTAACCTTGTGGGTTAGAGACCGACCCTTTGAATCTGCTCGAGTCATTAGTGAACTCTGCACAGCCAAATGGGTGAGGTTTTGGACCGTGAAAACTTCTACTCTTTGTAAGTGGGGTGTGAATATAGTCACGCACTTGTATAAATCTCTATACTAGAAATTTGATTAGATACAGGATCAATTGGGAATTTTTTTTATGTTTGTTGTTCTTTCTGCAAGCTTTAAATCCTCCCCCTCCTCCCATAACTATTCCAGGAACGTGTGAGTTATTCGGTTTTTCATTTCTTAGAAGTATCAAACTTTGTGGTTTTCTAGAAAAATAAAGATCGTCATTTTTCTTAAAATGTTTTTTAAAAAGATTTCGAGTGTTGGAGATGTAAAAAATTACAATGGAAATGTCAAGCTAGAATAACAGTATTTAAATTATATAAAGTTTTATACTGTACTTACGCGAGACATTCGCTATACGTAACACTAACACAAGAGACACTTGTTATAGAGTATGTTACAACTACACTATAGACTTTTGAAATAAGTATGATGTATAATACAATTATACAAAGGATTGATAATCCAGGATCTATTAGAGATCCTTATTACATTCAGGATCTATCCTAGAGACTCTTGATATAAGTGTAATTTAGTCTACAAGCATACAAAGCCTCTTGATATATCAGGATCTATCCTTTATCTGCGCTACAGATCCTTGTTTTATTAGGGATCTATTCTACAACTATACAGGTTAAGTTGCAGAATATATCTATCAATATAGCAATAAGAATTCCACAGATACCCTTCAGGATCTATCTTACAACTACCCTAAGAGATCCTTAGTACTCATGATACACTGCAGTTGGTAACTCATACTCTGCTTATATACAGGGTCAGTAATACACGAAAGACCCTCACAATAATATTTTCTGTCTGAAAGATTTTGCATGTTGGGAAATTACAGCACGTAAAGTAAACTGCACTGAAGTACGAGTGTAATTTGCGTAAATTTAGCCCAAATATATGAAATTTGAACGAATTTATTTATAGTTTGTGTATCTAAAATGTATCTTCTTAAGAATATGGTTCAGCAGGGTCGAGGTGTCGAAAGCTAAAAGTAGGCTACAACAAATAAGATGCGTAATAACATTGATAATGGCCGATTTTGTAATACATAAACGCCAAGAACTTCAAATAAAACAGGTCTAAACAGTAAATTATTTGTAAACAGAGCTATAAAAATCCGTTTTATCAATCTAAAACGGTTCTTTTTATGGATCTCGAATGGTATTCTCGCTTTAAAGCTTCCGTACAATTGATCAATTTTTGTGGAGAACATCTAAAAAAAAAGACG
The DNA here is from genome assembly GCF_000671375.1 of Centruroides sculpturatus. Taxonomy (NCBI): domain Eukaryota; kingdom Metazoa; phylum Arthropoda; class Arachnida; order Scorpiones; family Buthidae; genus Centruroides; species Centruroides sculpturatus. The sequence continues at coordinate 1,406,923 of NW_019384325.1, forward strand.
AATTTCTCCGTTCACCTTAACTCACCCTTCTAAAATAGAGGCCAATTTCAAAAAAATTCTTGTCTGAAAACACACAAAAACAAATAGAGTGACACGTGACAAAAAAGAGATGTTAGACAATAAGGAAGCAAAACACACGACTCATCATCATCATCAGCAAAATCTGATACGGTCGGCGAGTGTTCTTTTATTAAAGACCTCTTATCTAACGCGTGTGTAATTTCCGCATGTGCATTATTTGTCCGCTGCACCTACTGCAAAGAATGAAACCGCCAATAAATCCTACACACGACCTATCGAATCTGTTGCAGACACTCCAGATGGGCGATTCTAAGCTAAACATTTGTAGAGTTCAACGTGTGGAACTTGACCATTCCCCTACTTTTCTACAACCCGTCCCTCTCAGGGTCTTTGAACTAAAATTATAAGTTTATTTTTTTTCACCTGTAATTGTAAACTTTTAAGTTAATTCGATCTGTTTTAAATTCCGATCACTTTAGGGCCCGTGATCGGGTATAATACGCGGCCTTACGCGTATAAAAATAAAGCTTTTAGGAGGGCGCTAAGGCCTCCAAAGTTAAGTAGGTTCGATTTAACTGTGTTAAAGGCACTAGTAATGAGTTAAGGGGCCTCTTAATGCCTTTTTTCAAGCCTCCTAATAATGTTAACTTTCGATAGATAAGGGGGTAGTAACGTGAACGTTGACTTTATGTTTGTTTATGGGATCTAATTCCGAAGTGTGACATATGTGTTGTGTTTAAACGATAAATTTCGTATCAATAATTAAACTTTAGAAGGTTATAATATCGAAAATCTCGAACGTTTGTATTGTAAATTAAATACAACCCGCACTCACGAGTCCAGGTTCTGGAAGAACAAGAGAATTTACCATTATTCATTAGATAAAAGTGACTTCGTGACTATGAGAAACTTTCTCTGGACTATGAAAAATCAATTATAATATACTGTGACAATTATCCAGACTGTCATAAATATATAAGGCCTTATACAAGCATCCAAATTATGAGAATATGGTGTTAAAATAGGACTCTCAGAGACTATAGAAGGCAAACTCGTGTAAGTCTATACTAAACTATGATATAGGACTACACTAGATTGCGAGTTCTGTAGAACGTTCACGTAGGACTATAAGAAAATACTCCTATAGTAGGATTCTAATAGATACACAATTACATTAAATACAAACAGTTTAATGGCCTCAAATTACACGTAGAGTATTTAGAAACTACTATATCATAACATAAATAAGCTGCAACCGGGTATTATACAATACATAGAAGGCCTATAAACGGAATTATTTTGAATGGAGAAAACCCGTTACTGTAGGAATTCAGTAGCAGATTTCTTAAGCGGTTATTTATCTTATTATACAAGACACCTGAAAGTTAGTGTAGCATACCTTTAACTTAATGTAGGGCCTATAAATATATAAATAAACTAAGCAATTCTGTTAAAAATTTAACGATTTTTGTAGTATCTAGCCACATTTGTGGTTACAAAAGCCTGAAAATTTCGTCATCACTCTAACACACACGATGCATCCTGCGCTTCCTCCAAATTATTCCAACATCCGCCAAGAGTTTAACTTATCTTTTGAGGCTTTGCTGACTATCCTGTGACTAATAATTCCTCGAAAATAGTCCCGAGCCAAGAATAGGTTTAGCCATTGAATAAAAGTCCTTTTGACTGATCTCATCTATTTATAACCTCTGGAAAAACTTAGTCAACGTCCTCCCTCCCTCTTCTCTCGCTCTCTTCTTCTACTTAAAAACTGTAATAAGTTACATTTTAAAATAAAATTACGTCTTTAGAGGGTCTAAATCATCTCTTCTATTTTCAAGTCGTAGTTACGTTGAGGAGTCGCTCGAATAAAAAGAGTTATGCGTGGGTCTAAACTATTTGTAGACTGCCAACTCAGTCTGTTCTGGAATTCTCACTCGTACAATGTCCCTCTTAAATCAATTCTCGTCTTCTAAACACCCCCGTTTTGTTTCAATTTAGAAGTAAACTACCTCGACCGTTACGAAACTCCATACTTCAGTGCCGATTTATTAACATAATAAATGCATAATAGCCTGTGTCCGTGCCTCAATTTATTAGTGATCTATCGAAGAGTGGTGTGTGTGTATGTGTAGGCTTGTGGTGTTAATTTACGGAAATTAGGCTTAAAGGAGAGAGGTGTGAGGTTATCTGTTGGCCTAGACGCGGATTTAGGTGTTTGTAGTGTTCTTACCTTTCTTTAGCTTCTGCCGCTCGATCTCTCTGCCTTCGATTCTTGAACCAGTTGCTGACTTGTGTGGTGGTGAGCCCAGTGGCCTCCGCCAATTCCCTCTTCTCTCGAGGAGAAGGGTACGGATTGTGAGCGTACCACTCCCTCAACACATTACGTGATTTCTCTTTGAAGCAGTAACTAGTTTCTTCTCCATCCCAGATAGTCCTAGGTAGCGGGAATTTCCTTCTGATCCTATACTTGCCCACGGCTCCCAAGGGCCTACCTCTCAACCTCTCCGCCTCTATGTAGTGAGCTTTCAACCATAGAGCCTGAAGTTTAGGATGGGAGGCGGGCGAAAAGTTGTGACTCTCTAAAATTCGATAGAGTTCTTTGAAATTACCTCGATGAAAGGCTACGAGAGCCTTGGCCTTGAGGACGCTCTCGTTCTTTTGTAAATGCTCGCAGGCAGGTAGGGACCAGAGAAATCGTCCGAGTCTCTCGATGTTGCCCGATTGTTGTAAGACTTCACAAACGCAGGCCACCTGCTCTTGGGTGAAACCGAAAGACGGTAACATGGGCGTAGGCGACGAGGGTCCAACATTGGGACAAGTGGTAGGTGGCACGACACAATTGACAGCTTGCAGTTGCGACAATGCTGTAGTATCTGACATAGAGCCTACAATCATTGGGGTAACTGCACGCGACTGTTTATGTGCAGTTTAGTATGTGCATCACACGGAGACGTCTCTCGTCCCTCTACACACACCTTTCCCGTCCGATACTCTGGGTACAACATTATAAATTTCGCCGAGATCGTTTGCGCCACTCTACTATTGGTGGAAACGGGGAGCCGTCGCCATGGCGACGCTGCCACTCACACCCCGCTAGTCACGCCTTCGCCATTCTTCTACCTCGTGTCTAGTGGGGTGTTGATGTAGCTTAAGTTGTTTCGCCGTAGCCAAGGAGAGAAACGGTGAGTGCTTTGCTTACCCGTTTCTTACTAGTAATTGTATCCTTGTACTCTCAATGGACACCCATTTGGCCATCCTGTATCACTTCTATCATTAAAAACACCCTCCCCGGATCGATCTCTACGCGCAATTTTCGTCACACCACCACAACACTAGCGTAGGAGTAGGGTCCACGCGCACTTAGCACAGAAGAGGGATGCTGTCTACATGTATCAATGCATCCGAGCTGTTACAGGGGGGTCAAAACTAGTGACGTATACGTACAGTTTACATATTTACTATATAAACTGTAAACAGGGCGACACAGAAAAGTAGTTATACAGGTTTTTATTGTTCGAAGCAATTTACAAGATGTTAAATTCTTGAATAAATTATAAATTAATTTAATAAACTTATTTTAGATTCTAAATTTAAAAAAAAAAAAACATTAAAGTAGAATGTAAAAATTGAATTATTTAAGTGTGGAGTTACGTTACTCGTTTTCTTTGAGGAAAAAACTTCTTTGATTACACCATGACACGTAGGTGAAGTAGTAAAGGATTAAAAACGAATTTTGATAGACAGCTGCTTTTGACAGTGGACAGGTGAAGAAAGAAGTAGAGAAGTTGTGCCCTATGCTGTCACTACACAATAGGGTACTTAAACACCATATTAAGGAACGTGTTTTGCATTTTTTATATGGCCATAAACCTGAATGACGCTTTACCTTTCTAATAAAAAAAAAACAATGCACCCTTCTTTAATTTGTGCGCTGACCCCACGTCTAGTTTAAACGATGGCCTTTTCTTACGTCTACGAGTGAAACCTTAAATGTTTCCTTATTCAAAAAATTTTAGAGTTTAGGAGTGTGTACAACCTTACTTATTGTTTAAGTGTTTATATATGACCCGAGGTTAAATGCATTATAATTCATTTGATTACGGAGAAATCGGTTTGTTTTTGAGGCTGTAAACTTGTTTTAATTCATTATATTTTTACTTTAAATTAATGCTTTTTTGCTTTAGAGTTTGATGCGTGTTTTCTGTGTTTTTAGTGTTTAGAATGTGTTAAGTAGTAGGCCTACGAGTTGATTTTTTGAATAAATTGTTTAGAAAATATGTAAAAATACTATTTTTTAGACAAATTCCAGTATTTAATACCCTTCCTTACGCTACATTTCCTAATTTTTGGGCATTCGGTTTATATTTTTCTTCTAAAAATCTAATTTTTTTGGATCCAAAAGGGGAATTTTTGTGGATTGGAATTCGAATTTAGACTTAACGACTCGATTAGTGAGTGTACTTTGTAGATAAATCCCTCACAAACAGGCAATAAAGCCTTTAAAAAGACACGCGTATGCGGAATATGAAGAAAATAAATCTTAATTTACATACAAGATACCAGAAGAACCTGTAATTTAGTGTTTATCATCGAAACCCTGAAGAAAAATTCCATACATTTTATTGACAGATTATTAAATACTTTACTGTTAACGATCGTGTCTTAAATAAATCACTGGAGAGGATTTCTAGAGAAGTTTTTGAAACTGAAATTTTAATAAATGCATAAAGCTAGACCGACAGTTTTTTTGATTTATAACACGAATTGTTTGCCTACACATTCTCGTATTACAGGTAGAGAATTAAAGGGGGTGTAGAGTTGTTTTCTTCCTCGTGAACGTCTGAGAAAAACGGAAATCCTTCATTCGCTTCGCACTTTGCACCGTCCAGTCACTGGCTGAGAATGCAAAGGCTGCAACACACGTCCTTCTTCATCCCCTGTTCCGATTCTTTACATACTTGTCCATTGAATGTCAGGAACCGCCTAATGAGCTGTCACTCACAACCAAGGTTCGCACTTTTCACCTCACCTATCTCATTTTTTGATCCCTATACACGATTGTCTTAACTTATAAGTCCGTTCTGTATGTCTGTACGCTATCTCGACCTTTGATAGAAACCAGAATTGATAAAGTTGTAGTTAAATTATAGAGAAAAAAATAAAATAAAATGGGTTAAACCTCAGACTCGGAAGTCGAATCTGAAAAGTAGACTTTGTCCTCCACAAAATGAAATTTTTTCGACGTTTTTTGAAGTCAAAATTACTCAAAATTTATGTATTAAAGTAGTCAATACTATAAGAATAAAGGTTAAAGTATTATTTTCAACAGCATTGAACAAAATTCAAGGCTTTGATTTAGCCTTCGAAAGGACAGATGAGAGCCTTGAATTCTCCTTTGTTTAGCTTCTAGAATTCGAAAAATGTTTATACTTTCTTGAATTTATAATTTTTGTTGCTTCGTTCTTTAAAAATTGCCAAGATAAATCGAAAAAAGATCAAGTTTTATATAGTCGACCCCCCTATAACACTGTTGATTATTCCGTTTTATATGAATTCCATGTTGTACGAGTCACTTAGATTTTACAAATACGTGTGCTGGACTGTGAACTGCTCACGTATTTGTAAAATCTAAGTGACTCGTACAACATGAAATTTATATAACACGGAATAATCAACAGTTTTATAGGGGGTCGACTGTACCTGTAAATGATAAAATGTTATTCGAGGATCCCATTTTAGTCTTAAAAAAAGAAGAGATGAAGTGAGATTTTTCAATAGTTTTTCGGAAATTAGAAAAATGTATAGTTTCTTGTAAAATTTATATACTTTTCACTTGATTTTATACTTTAAAATCCTTAAAAATTCTCAAAAAAAAATATATCAAAAAGAACGAATTTACCCCTTTCTTTTCAGCCAAAAGAGGATTTTCGGAGGTTTTAGGAGATGTTCCAGAGGTTTAAGAGAATAGGAAATGTTTTCGACTGTCTCACACAATTGCATATTAAAAGTTTTCCTTAAAAAAAATGGCACAAAATTAATCCAAAATCCTTTAAAAACATTACGAAAGAGGGTGAGCCTACTTTTTTTTTTATTGATTTGTAACTTTATGGACCTTCTCCAGACTTTTTTATTTATTATTTTGGAAGATTTTACAGGAGTTTTTACATTATTTTACCTTTCTCCTATTCAAATGCATATTTAAAAGACATAAGAAGTAATCCAAAAAACCTCTAAAATTATAAAAATTCTGCTTGTTTTGATTATTTTAGCAATTTTACAGCCTTTCTAAATGAGGTTTATCTCCACTATCTTAACCTCTTCCACTCAATTGGTTGTTAAAAACAGCATAAATCTTTTAAAAAAGCCTGAAAACTGTCAAAAAATTGTCTACTGGTGGAAAAATGACAAAGATCTCGAACCCACCCACGCAATTGGTATGAAAAAGCATCGATTTTAATGAAAATTTGAGCTCGAAATACAGTTTTTTAGATGTAGAAAACATTTAGACGAATAGAAGGCAATAAAAAACTACGTTGTCTTATCTAGTTATTAGATAATTTATAATTATAATAATCGAGAAACGATTAGTTAACACGACAACCTCCCTTCATATCAACAGGTGTTGCTCGTCTGCGGTCGTAAACAGCACCTTTAAAGCGAGTGCACATGTCAAGAATGAGCCAAAACCAGTTTGACAATCAGAAACACAACAAGAAAAATGAATTAAATAATAAAAAAAAAAGAAAGAACACACACTACTACACACAAACGTACCTGATGACCTCCGGGGAAGGCTGCGCCTGTGTCGATACTTTTAGGTACCATTCCATCATGCTTAGCGGCAATTTTACATCATCGAACTTCCCCCCTATCTCTCTACGCTCGCGTCGACCCCCCCTCCGTACAATTTATAAGATTAAAATAAAAAAAATGGGGGGTGAATTCGTGATTGATTTTTGCAACTGTACTGATTTTTGTAAGGCGTTGGTTCCATTTACGAATCGAATAGGAAATCCATTTTTGGGTGGGTCTCGATGCTCGGAGACAACGCCCTAGCTTTAAGGGGGGACGAAAGACGAAAGGGAAAAGGCTTTCGACTTCGTAGCAAGTGCTAGGAGGTGACGTCTCATGCCAATATCTCTCTTCCATTGTTAGGATTTATTGTCATCTTTTCTTTATGGGGTCCGATATACGTGACGTACATAAAGGCGACTCTAATCCTGTGCCTTTTTTTTTTTTTAACACTGCTATGTACTCAATACTCTCTCTTTTTTTTTTCTTAGAAGTTGTTGGGTTGTTAGCTTTATTGTACACGCATTTTCTTGTCCTAAACTTTTTGTTTTTAGTGTAACTACCTTCGAAGTTACCCCCTCAAACTTTTGTTTTTTTATAAATATTAAATTGACGTATACAACTCTCACCCTTTCTTAACCGTTCGTCTGTAAGTTAAAGGGGTAATTTAAGTATTCGTCAAACTTTTCTATACACACTGAAGTGTTTGCCCTGTCTAAATCCTTCATCTATAAATTAACTAACGTTGGAGCTCGCTTTAAACTGCAAAATTTCAAAAAAACACCCCCTTAAACTTGAATTTTTATGTAAAATTCCCCAATTCTAAACTCCTTTCTTAATTTATGCGCAAAATAAACCCACATCAACTCTTCTATACCAAGAAACACGGCAGGGTTGGAAGCACAGAAGGTTCTCCTGTCCACCCCCGTTCGGCTGAATGGTGGATAGGATAGGGAAAACCCCCTATTCAGGGGGGTAGAGTATGTAAGAATTTCTTTTACGACAGTCGGGTCTCGTCGATATCAGCCTCGGAGTACACGAAATAACATTAAACACGAGTGTGTAATAGCCGCAACAACATTTCTAACAACCATTTCGTGATATCTGGCAGTTTATCTAAAGTGATGTGAACTTACCCGACCTGTTTAGTTGAATCGGCCAGACGAACAAGGTTGACATGACGTGTCAATCAATGAACAATGCTTGATGGGTCAATTCGTTATCATTTGTTATCGGTTTGATCAATCTCTAGACGTACAATGCACCTAATCAATTTTGATAGGAATTTCTCCTACAGAAGGTCCTTTCAATTATTTCCGTATGTCGGTTATTATCCTTAATTACTGCACGAATTTTTTTACTTTCTTCTCCATAAAAATCCTTTATTTTAAGGCTTAGAAAGGCCTTTTATACGGTTAATTTTAATAATAAAAAGGGGTCTATAAAGCCTTCGAGAACAAGGCCTTCTGATCTAGCTTCAATTGACCAATCTTGTACCAACCTAAGCCCTTTTTATTGTAAATTATGTACAAATATATAATAAAAAAGGGTCTAGATTGATTCTAACTTCGTATTTAATGAAGGTTTACGAGTGTTTCGCTTGTTATAACCGTTACATAGTGCCTTATTTGTGAGAACTAGCATCTAGAGGAAACTGGACGGAAGGAACAGAGGAAAATCTATATTCCTTCTACTTTTCTCTCACAATTTAACGTTTTAAAAGGGCCTAGATGGGTTTTAATAATATTGTTATAGAGCTTCACCTTGTACTGGAAGGATTTACGCGTGGTCTTAGTAATGAATAAGAAAAATCCTACCTAGGCCCTTTTATATCATTAAATTGTAATAAAGAAGGGAGACTTAGGATGACTTAGAGTCCTCATTTTATAGCTGTAAAACCTTCTAACAAATAAGAACAAACAATATATGACAGCCAGAGGAACCTAGGTGGAACGAACGGAGGGAAAACCTCCAACTCGATTTGATTTGCAATCTCGTTCGATTTAGAGGAGCCAGAATTGGTTTTTAAACAGGCAAACACAGCAATCACTCATATTAATGCGGAATTTCTTTCGAGAGATAACATCGATACCCTTCAGGCACACGCTACAGAAAAGAATATCCTCGTAAAAGTTTACTAACAATTTACCCTTTCTATGCCGTATAAATTAGCATTAATTTTATTATACGATAGAATATTCTACAATACAATTATATACGTATATATTAAATTATCATACAAAATGATTAAAACAGGTTAAGAACGGGTTAAAGCCCTTCTATTCTCTTCTAGACTCGACCCATTTTTCTACAATTCTTTTAGTTTCTGAGAAGAAGAGGACCATGTTAAGCATTCTTCCATACGTCCAGACATTCGAGACGTACCAATATTTTTAAAAGATGGAATATGTTAGAAGGTAGCTCCATTTATATTTTAAGTCTCTCTCTCGGAAAATGCAATTCTTCTGCCTCATCTTTTATTGATACTTTCTAAAAATGTTCCTTTATATATTCTTTTACAATTGGATTTCTAGCTTTTAGAATGATTAAAAATATTTAAAAAAAAGAAAAAAAATGTACCTAATTTATTACTTTTTCCTATAGAAACTCGAGAGATTAATTGGTTTCATTTAAGACTTGGCATCATCAGATGGACCTTCAGAGCATTTTTTAACCTTGAATTCACTGCTCATAATTTTAAATTAAGTTTTAAATGTCTAAAAAATAGTTTATTTTTTCATAAATTTAATTAAATTTTTAGCACAATTTAAATTATTTCGACAATTAAAGTGTCTTAATTGGTGGCTCAACCGAGAATCCCTTGGTGATTGCAAAAATAGAGCACCACTAAAGGAGTGTTTAGAAGTGTTTCCTTCTGTTAACAACCTAAAAATTGGTTACTAAAGAGGAAAAATATAAGAAATTTTTAGAATTTTTGACAGATTTTTCTGTCGATTTTAACATGTTTCAAGATCAAGATGATCCCAATATTTGAAAAGAAAAATTGAAGAAAGTGGGAGAAGACATTTAACAAGATTTACGACAACCTGTTGGAGACGGAATTCGCACGTGTTCATTTAGTTTACGTGATTTGGATAAGGGTAGAATTTCCTTGATTTATTCTCACCCCGGTCAAGAATTGACATCGTCTCGATCCTCTTCACAGTTGGAAGACGATCGTTCCTCGACAGCTAGACATGTTTGCTCTTTTTTTCTTTCTCTTTCTCTTTATAAATGGTTGTATAATTTCTAAAGAAAAGATAATATTCTTTATATTTTCATGGGCGTAGAAGTCGAATTATGATTTACATCAACGTATGCAAAGTGGTTTTCGGATAGTAAGCAATGTTGAGGAGGGTCGAAAATGCTCATTGCTCTCCTTTTCTATCAAAATTATTAACATAACAAAGTCAAAAGGGGGAAGAATAATTTACTAGGAAATTAATCAGGGGAGCTTTTGACAGAATTTTCATATTTTCCTTATTTACACGCTCCCAAATGCAATTCACTCATTAATAATCCAACTCGTTGTTAAGTGATTCCTTTTTTTTTAAATAAAATTCTCTGTAATCAGTATTAATTAAAGTTTAAAAAATACAATTAAAACTTTAAAAATTTATTATTTTTTTCAAAGATTTATCCTAAGTTTTAATCGTCACGAAAGAACGGCACAAACCTGTTCGTGACGATTAAAAAAGTAGAATAAAGCAATTTAAAATAATTGGAACATCAATTTTCTTCATCATTCCACATTTTAAGATAAACAATTTCGCTTTTACTTATCAAGAATTATCAAAAATAAGGCGATGTTTTTAATGGGGTGAAATAATATTGAAGCCTTAGTAACGAGATAATAAAATTGGTCATCCCGAATGACCAGAAAATTATCCATTTTAAATTGTTTCGCTTCTATCCCCTCTTTTTTATGGATGGAAATGCAGACAAATTTAGTGAAGAAACCATCCATTTATGTACACGTTAAAGGACCCAATGACTCCGAAGAGATTTTGACAATTCGACTCACGAACGATGCACTTAACAAGAATTTTTATATCGTAATTCTATCTGACAAGAAGATGGTCAGTTGGAGTCATTAGCATGGCTTCACTTCCCCCCGTCAAAAGACAAGTGGATTTCTTTATGCTCGCGCTTAATAATGGTCCCAGACTGGTGTGGAACCTTCCCTGTTTAATGGAACTGATAAGGCTCTTCCAATGACTCTTATCCGGTTGTTGTTTCCGGTGTTTCGAGCTACTTAATCATGCACCTTTTTTTTTGTATGTAGACGTGGTGATGAGTAACAAAAGGTTTGAGGCAGACGGAAGTGGACAAATTAATCAAAATTTATTAATGATGCGTTTTTTAAGAGGAGGGTAACCATTTTTTTAAGCTTTAAACTGTTTTTCTTCAATTATTTTTAGGGTGGGGTACTCTAAAAAACACTCCTTTTAGTATCTTTTGTGGAATTTTAGTATGAAAATGAAAATTTTGAATGTAGATGAAGATGAAGATTCTCAAGGAGGGGTGCTTTACGAAACTTCTAATTTTCACGCTGTTTATTTTCTTAGTGTGGGAAAGTTGGGGGTGACAAAGCAAGGTTGATAGAAATTACATCGCAGGTACAGGTCCTGTTCTGAGAGGGAGGGAGCGAGATGACCATGTCCCGACGGTGTGTGTGGTTATTGTTAGTGAGTTAGGAGTAATCCGACACCGTGTACCCTCCCTCCACTTCCTGGCTTCCCTCCTACCCGCGGGGGTGAAGGAAAGACAAACGACATCTGGGATCTCTTGGCGGGAAGAAGTTTCGATTCGCTTTTTACACTTTATTTGTGCTTCGAATCGTGTCTCGTGTACCACAATACTACACTGATTACTAACCTCGACTATTATTTTCTGTGTATTGTTGAGGGTCAAAAATGGAATGTGGCATTCGACCCCTCGTCAAGTAAGTGTTTGACATTACTAAAGGATAGGTAGATCCTCAAGAATTTCGCTACTTTCTCACCCTCCATCTTCATAATACATTGCTATATCAGTTAAAGATTCATAACGTGGAGGATGTGAAGTGTTTCTTATCGCAAAACACCACATTTAAACACTTGTAAAGGTTCAATTTTACATAGAAAAATAGCTAGAGCGACACAGATCTTCAAAAACCTTGTTACTTTACCATTATACACCTTCATAATACTAAGCTGTAGTCCTCGTTTATCAGCTAGTTTCGTAGTTTGGGGGATATGAAGTGTTTTATGCTATAAAAATTCACATCTAAAACACGATAAGATTCAATTCTAATTAGAAGAATGGATAGAAAGACTCATTTTTTCTATTTTCTCACCCTATACAGAGTTATTCCACTTCTTCATCAGCTAAATCTTCATAGTTTAAGGGATGAGAAGTGTATTATATGATAAAACTTCATATTTTAACAAAAGGGAAGCTTCAATTATATGTTTTTATATCAGAATCATCAACTAGACTAGGAAGGGCTGTTAAATCCCCCACTTAAACAAAGAGCTCTTCTTTGCTTTCCCATGGAACAACGGTTTCTTCAGCTGCTTTTCCTAACGAAAAGTAAATGAAGTAGGCATTAACACCTGTAAAAACAACCCCAAAAAGACAATATTCGTTGCTGTTACCACTTCTATAATCAAAGATTTATTCAATGAAGGAGTAAATTAACTCATTCTTTGAATGGAAATAAATTAATTTGTCAGAGATATTTATTTATTTAAAGTTCGAGAAGAGGTAAAGAAATTATATTTAATTTAAATAAATATAAATTCGTGTTATCGGTTTTAATTCTTTAATTAAAATTCTTCATCTTAGAAATTAAAAATTTAAATATAAGATATCGAATTTTAAATATTTTTATTTTTAAACCATTCTTGGAAGATTATATTCGTGAGTATTATTAAAGGGGGTGTTTTTTTCATGTTTAATTCGCTTCTAAATATAAATAAAAGGTAAAAGGGGGTGAAAGTTTACTTGACAAATGCGAAGGAGGGTTACAAAAATTGATAAGTTAAATAAGTGTAACCTAACTTCTAACGAAGATAAGAGGAAATTTGAGCTTATAAATGTAGAAAAATCTTATTTGTTGTAGAGAAAAAAATGACAAATTGAGATATTTGAGATTATTTTTCTTCTTTTTTATGAATTTTATTCGATCTTTCAGCTATAAAATAGTATAAGTTGAGCCTCGAATATTTCCTTTTATAATTCTTTTCGATTTTAATTGCAATTAAAAAAATGATTTTAATATTTTAAAGTAAATATATCTTCTAGATTAATTAATAAATATTTTAATTTATTAACTTGGCCTGTGAGTCATTCAAAGGCTCTTTATAATACCCGAAGCATTTCTATGGCTCATAATTCTATAAAAATCTTTATAATTTTATATGATAAAGCATGCCTTATTATGAGTTAAGTTTAATTTAAATAATAGAGAAAAATGGCTTTGCAAATGCAGAAAATCTCATCTTAAGACAACATTTTAGAGTGATAGATTTGTATATAGAAGTTTTCTACATTTATAAGCTCTTTTTCTTATTATTTTTATTAAGTTTGACTCATTTATAATGCATATAAACTAATAAAGCAAAAATTTGTAGGACTATGAGCCTGAATTCAATATCCAAAACTCTTCTGTTGGGTCACGATGATGTAAATTCTTGGTTTGTAACTTTATTAACGTTGTAAATGAGCCAAATTTAATTTAAAAAAAATAATATAAAACGAGTTTATAAAAGCAGAAAACTCCAAACTTCAGGTAGAGTTGCAGTAAAGGGTAAAAGTGATGAGATTCGACAAGAGTTCTCTATACTTTTTCAGTTTTCTAGCCTTAATTTAAGTACAGAATCTAATAAACACAGCATTTATTTTCTCATAATCGTCCAGAAATGATTATTTAAAGAAATCCATCAAGTAAAAAAAAAACACACCTTTAGAAGCGAAACTAACATTAAACTTCGCTTAAATCCAACTGTACGTTTCCCAATGGTTTAGGAGGCCCCGCCTTTGTATCCCCGACCAATGAATTATTAAATAGACTTATATGTACAAGTTTCTAGTTACTGACGAGCACGCAACTCACGCACGAGGCATAAGTGGGCCCTTCTAACATCGAACGATTACGTTACCCACGGTCGAGAATCGATAGGAAGACACGTGATCGCATTCGTGACAAGCGCAGCGTATCCTACTCACGCCCCTTTACTTGCGATAGGTGCTGGTGATCCATTCATCACCGACGAGATTTAATATCTACTTAAACTAGCGGCTCTTCTGCAGATGCAGATAGAACAGGGGGAGTGAGTTATCTGTGTTGAGGTGATGGAAGTGATTTTTTTCAACTCGTGTCATTTGGAATGCGTTATCGACGACGTTACTTAAATAATTTCCTTACTTTCCCTTTTACACTAGCTTCTACGGTGTGGTAGATAAGCCACACTCGCACCGAAATCAGATAAATTAACACCTTTCCACCCCCTATAAACAACTGTAAATTATCATAATTGTGGTTAAAATAACGCTTAGAAAATATTCTAGATGATATTTTTTCCAGCCAACAACCATCCAGACAAGCGAAACTTTCTATTTTTATTTGTTTTTTTGGCACCGCTATTGAGATATTTTGTCACATCACATCAGTGATGTGAATGAAGCGAGGCCAATGCAACCAAGCCAAAACATTCAACAGAAACGACCATTTAAATTAAAATTAAGACAAAAACAACCCGCAAAAAATTAAAAAAAAATTACTTTTGGCTTCTAAACACTCGAAAGAATCATTTTAGTAAAACGTTTAGGTTATAACTCCGTCCGTCCGTCTGTCGGCTCACCAAGAACCTCATCGATTTGGAGATCTCCTTTATACGGTTCCGTAATAAAAATCCAATTTTAAAATAAATAGGATGATAAAAAAAAATTGATATCTTTTATATTTTCTCACGGGAAAACTTTTTAAAATTATAAAAATTTAAGCATTTTATTTTTAAACTTTTTATATAAGACTTTTCGTTTAAACTTTTCCAGAATAATGGATGAATTTCTGTTTTTTTGAGCGTGTATCTGTGAAATTTTATGACCTATTTTGAAACTTATATATATATATATATGATGGAGGGTGATAAAAAGGAATTTTTTAGAATTGAAATAATATTTAACTTAATATATTTGAGAGTGAAGCAGAAGTTCGGAAGCGGAGGAGTAAGAGGGGAGGGTGAAAAAAAAAGGTTAGAGACAACGATAAGCCAGNGCTGTAAAATAGTATAAGTTGAGCCTCGAATATTTCCTTTTATAATTCTTTTCGATTTTAATTGCAATTAAAAAAATGATTTTAATATTTTAAAGTAAATATATCTTCTAGATTAATTAATAAATATTTTAATTTATTAACTTGGCCTGTGAGTCATTCAAAGGCTCTTTATAATACCCGAAGCATTTCTATGGCTCATAATTCTATAAAAATCTTTATAATTTTATATGATAAAGCATGCCTTATTATGAGTTAAGTTTAATTTAAATAATAGAGAAAAATGGCTTTGCAAATGCAGAAAATCTCATCTTAAGACAACATTTTAGAGTGATGGATTTGTATATAGGAGTTTTCTACATTTATAAGCTCTTTTTCTTATTATTTTTATTAAGTTTGACTCATTTATAATGCATATAAACTAATAAAGCAAAAATTTGTAGGACTATGAGCCTGAATTCAATATCCAAAACTCTTCTGTTGGGTCACGATGATGTAAATTCTTGGTTTGTAACTTTATTAACGTTGTAAATGAGCCAAATTTAATTTAAAAAAAATAATATAAAACGAGTTTATAAAAGCAGAAAACTCCAAACTTCAGGTAGAGTTGCAGTAAAGGGTAAAAGTGATGAGATTCGACAAGAGTTCTCTATACTTTTTCAGTTTTCTAGCCTTAATTTAAGTACAGAATCTAATAAACACAGCATTTATTTTCTCATAATCGTCCAGAAATGATTATTTAAAGAAATCCATCAAGTAAAAAAAAAACACACCTTTAGAAGCGAAACTAACATTAAACTTCGCTTAAATCCAACTGTACGTTTCCCAATGGTTTAGGAGGCCCCGCCTTTGTATCCCCGACCGATGAATTATTAAATAGACTTATATGTACAAGTTTCTAGTTACTGACGAGCACGCAACTCACGCACGAGGCATAAGTGGGCCCTTCTAACATCGAACGATTACGTTACCCACGGTCGAGAATCGATAGGAAGACACGTGATCGCATTCGTGACAAGCGCAGCGTATCCTACTCACGCCCCTTTACTTGCGATAGGTGCTGGTGATCCATTCATCACCGACGAGATTTAATATCTACTTAAACTAGCGGCTCTTCTGCAGATGCAGATAGAACAGGGGGAGTGAGTTATCTGTGTTGAGGTGATGGAAGTGATTTTTTTCAACTCGTGTCATTTGGAATGCGTTATCGACGACGTTACTTAAATAATTTCCTTACTTTCCCTTTTACACTAGCTTCTACGGTGTGGTAGATAAGCCACACTCGCACCGAAATCAGATAAATTAACACCTTTCCACCCCCTATAAACAACTGTAAATTATCATAATTGTGGTTAAAATAACGCTTAGAAAATATTCTAGATGATATTTTTTCCAGCCAACAACCATCCAGACAAGCGAAACTTTCTATTTTTATTTGTTTTTTTGGCACCGCTATTGAGATATTTTGTCACATCACATCAGTGATGTGAATGAAGCGAGGCCAATGCAACCAAGCCAAAACATTCAACAGAAACGACCATTTAAATTAAAATTAAGACAAAAACAACCCGCAAAAAATTAAAAAAAAATTACTTTTGGCTTCTAAACACTCGAAAGAATCATTTTAGTAAAACGTTTAGGTTATAACTCCGTCCGTCCGTCTGTCGGCTCACCAAGAACCTCATCGATTTGGAGATCTCCTTTATACGGTTCCGTAATAAAAATCCAATTTTAAAATAAATAGGATGATAAAAAAAAATTGATATCTTTTATATTTTCTCACGGGAAAACTTTTTAAAATTATAAAAATTTAAGCATTTTATTTTTAAACTTTTTATATAAGACTTTTCGTTTAAACTTTTCCAGAATAATGGATGAATTTCTGTTTTTTTGAGCGTGTATCTGTGAAATTTTATGACCTATTTTGAAACTTATATATATATATATATGATGGAGGGTGATAAAAAGGAATTTTTTAGAATTGAAATAATATTTAACTTAATATATTTGAGAGTGAAGCAGAAGTTCGGAAGCGGAGGAGTAAGAGGGGAGGGTGAAAAAAAAGGTTAGAGACAACGATAAGCCAGCAGTCTAGTATAAATAAAACAGGGAAGAAGAATGTCAGAAACATCTGTCCATTCACACCTCATTTTCTTTTCCCACCGTTTCTTCCAGCTAAGAAAGATTTTGCTGGGTTTCTCCTACTGTGTGTAGTATTGTTAAATATGGTAAGTAGTCTAAGTGGTTTATAGAGCCTTAATTGCCTTATTTCAGGCAAAATTTTTAAATACTTTTAATTTCTCTTATAGAGCTTATTGGGTTGCTTTTTCCTCTTTCCGTTTCTACTAGAAATTTAAAATAAATTTGCTTAGTGTTTAGTTTTCAATCGGTAGGCCACGATCTTTACGGGGTTTAACACTATTCTGATGTGTTTCAGTTTGAGAAAATGTTGTTCAAAATTAGTTGAATGTGTACCTTAGAGAAGTAATGTTCGTATACATTGAACTAAAAGGAGAGGGAATTTGTTAGATTGCTTTCATTCACCCCCGCTAATTTTTCCTTATTGATAGAAGCACGTGCGGCAAAAGCGAGGTTAATGCACACGACAGCGTATCCCTATCGATCGATGGGTCCTAGAATGGCATTAGCGCTCGATGAGGAGGGAACTAATGGTCCAAATGGTCGCTCTCGCTCTAAGGCCATACTCCAAAACCGGTGACTTTACGATACTTTGACCCGAACGGCGGAGGCCCTTTTGCCTTTTCGGTACTTGGCACCGGCTACGTAACACCGTTCGCACTTTGCACGCCGAAGGTGAAGAATGCTGTCTGTCTTTGTGTTGTTCCCAGAAAGGAACAAAACACCGAAACAACACCAAAGGTGTTCGTTTCGCGGAAGCCGTTTTTCTACCCTTCCTCCCGTTCGACCCTCATCCAAAACTCTTCCTGGTTTTATGACGTATGGTTAAATATAAACCAGTACGCCGTATTATCGACTAGCGGCGAGTTATTCGATTAATTTCACAACTTTTTTTGCGTTAAAATACACGAAAAACTAAATGCATTTTTTAAAAAAATACTACACAAAATATCACATAAATTTGCGATTTTATTAATTTTGGGGATGCTGAAGATCAAACCCCCAAACTCACAGGATTTCGTCTGTAGGAATTCACCAAAATGACGCACGACAGGAATGTCTCAGTCGTAGTTTGATTAGTAGACCCCGTTGCTGATATCGATATTATTAAATGTCTCAAGGGGACTAATTTATGAGGGTCAAAGGTCACTTTCTTCTAGTAACATTTTTATTATTTAAAAAAAAGGGTCGCATGTAGAGGAAGATCCTTGAATGAATTGATAAACAGAGATGTAATTAATAGGTTATTATCGAGTTCATATATCATGATCATCACATGTTTAAGTGCCAATGCATCGATCATTCTGGACGTAAGAAGATTGTTTAATCTTGTAATATTATCTATTTAACAATTTAACACTTCTTTAATTAAAATTTTCATGTATTAGAGTTAGAAACGATTAACTAAGAAGCGAACTTGTCAACCTCACCCTTCGTGATAACTCTGTAAAATTTGAAATAATTACAAAATTAACGTCAAGAATTCTTAAAATATTGTAATTAGTCGAGTGTTTTTTGTTTATATTTTAAAAATAAACTGGTTTTAACCTTCAAATAACCTCTAAAAACACCCCTCAAACGTTAAAAAAAATCACCAGATCGACTTTAAAAATCAGATTCGTTAAGGAGTGATTAACAGATGCTGTTGAATTTTTAAATAGTTATATCATAGTAACAATCGTAAAAAAGAAATCTTCAACCTCCACCTAGGAGCACTTGGCAGAGGAAATCTGTGAAAAACCTCAACCAAGGTCATGTTGCCAGAAAGAGAAGCTATGACAAACCGACGCCTCGTGTTTCAACTAATGACAACGACAGGGAGTTGAGCCAAGACCGCGAAAATTCGAGAAGGAAGGGGGGATAAAGAGCGACACTTGTCACCAATAAATAACACAATCTCTACCCCCTTTATGGTGCACACACACTCGCAAAACCTCCGTTTGTGTGACTGGCATAACTAACCGATAGAGATAGTCGGGATGTGTGTGCATGTGTGTCATTTTTTGATGTTTGTGTAACAAAAAAAAAAAAAAAACTCATTTTCAATCTATTCCCCCTTTTGAGGTCTTTCGTGGTTACGTCAGCCGATTTTAAATTAAAAATTGGATAGTATATGCCCAAAATCTAATTTAGAAAATTAATTTTAAGCAGTTATTAAGCACGTTTAGAAGTGATCCGGATGAATTAGTTTACGGGATTTCTTGAACCCTGAATGAGTAAATGAGACTTGGAAGGTGGCTCGTTTCATAATGTCCACCTTTACGGCTCGGGTCTCTTATTAATTTAGCTAATTGTTTATGGGGATATAAGATTTCCAACTGGCAATCGACCAGACGAGGAGCGAGACCTGCATCCAAAAATTCCGACCGAGTGGGCACACACACACATACATACAAACATACACACACACACACACACCCCCAGGAGCGTCCGCCCACGAGTTTCGACCCCAGTCACGTGACTGTGTATTTTTTCCTAGTGTTTCCTCCCGTTCCCTCCTTCGACGAAGCGATAGAGTTACAGTTAGCCAGGGTATGGAGGAGCTGTTGGTAACCCGACACCCAACGAACCCGGAGCAGCTGGTCCACCTCCATCTCAACGACTTGTTTGTCTACGGAGTCCTCGGGTAGTGGTCCGTACCAAACTAGGGGCACAAAACATTCCTTGTCCTCGATTTTTTCACCCCGAGCTACCGAATTATAGTGAATCGCACAAAAAGTGTACTCTTCGCTTCCTACCCCCTTTCGAAACTCGTCTTCTCCTCAAAAAAAAAAAAAAAAAAAAAAAAAAAAAAAAAAAAAAAAAAAAAAAAAAAAAAAAAAAAAAAAAAAAAAAAAAAAAAAAAAAAAAAAAAAAAAAAAAAAAAAAAAAAAAAAAAAAAAAAAAAAAAAAAAAAAAAAAAAAAAAAAAAAAAAAAAAAAAAAAAAAAAAAAAAAAAAAAAAAAAAAAAAAAAAAAAAAAAAAAAAAAAAAAAAAAAAAAAAAAAAAAAAAAAAAAAAAAAAAAAAAAAAAAAAAAAAAAAAAAAAAAAAAAAAAAAAAAAAAAAAAAAAAAAAAAAAAAAAAAAAAAAAAAAAAAAAAAAAAAAAAAAAAAAAAAAAAAAAAAAAAAAAAAAAAAAAAAAAAAAAAAAAAAAAAAAAAAAAAAAAAAAAAAAAAAAAAAAAAAAAAAAAAAAAAAAAAAAAAAAAAAAAAAAAAAAAAAAAAAAAAAAAAAAAAAAAAAAAAAAAAAAAAAAAAAAAAAAAAAAAAAAAAAAAAAAAAAAAAAAAAAAAAAAAAAAAAAAAAAAAAAAAAAAAAAAAAAAAAAAAAAAAAAAAAAAAAAAAAAAAAAAAAAAAAAAAAAAAAAAAAAAAAAAAAAAAAAAAAAAAAAAAAAAAAAAAAAAAAAAAAAAAAAAAAAAAAAAAAAAAAAAAAAAAAAAAAAAAAAAAAAAAAAAAAAAAAAAAAAAAAAAAAAAAAAAAAAAAAAAAAAAAAAAAAAAAAAAAAAAAAAAAAAAAAAAAAAAAAAAAAAAAAAAAAAAAAAAAAAAAAAAAAAAAAAAAAAAAAAAAAAAAAAAAAAAAAAAAAAAAAAAAAAAAAAAAAAAAAAAAAAAAAAAAAAAAAAAAAAAAAAAAAAAAAAAAAAAAAAAAAAANTTTCGCGTTAATTGTAATTAACATCAAATAAAATTAATCCATTTCGCGTTAATTGTAATTAACATCAAATAAAATTAATCCATTTCGCGTTAATTGTAATTAACATCAAATAAAATTAATCCATTTCGCGTTAATTGTAATTAACATCAAATAAAATTAATCCATTTCGCGTTAATTGTAATTAACATCAAATAAAATTAATCCATTTCGCGTTAATTGTAATTAACATCAAATAAAATTAATCCATTTCGCGTTAATTGTAATTAACATCAAATAAAATTAATCCATTTCGCGTTAATTGTAATTAACATCAAATAAAATTAATCCATTTCGCGTTAATTGTAATTAACATCAAATAAAATTAATCCATTTCGCGTTAATTGTAATTAACATCAAATAAAATTAATCCATTTCGCGTTAATTGTAATTAACATCAAATAAAATTAATCCATTTCGCGTTAATTGTAATTAACATCAAATAAAATTAATCCATTTCGCGTTAATTGTAATTAACATCAAATAAAATTAATCCATTTCGCGTTAATTGTAATTAACATCAAATAAAATTAATCCATTTCGCGTTAATTGTAATTAACATCAAATAAAATTAATCCATTTCGCGTTAATTGTAATTAACATCAAATAAAATTAATCCATTTCGCGTTAATTGTAATTAACATCAAATAAAATTAATCCATTTCGCGTTAATTGTAATTAACATCAAATAAAATTAATCCATTTCGCGTTAATTGTAATTAACATCAAATAAAATTAATCCATTTCGCGTTAATTGTAATTAACATCAAATAAAATTAATCCATTTCGCGTTAATTGTAATTAACATCAAATAAAATTAATCCATTTCGCGTTAATTGTAATTAACATCAAATAAAATTAATCCATTTCGCGTTAATTGTAATTAACATCAAATAAAATTAATCCATTTCGCGTTAATTGTAATTAACATCAAATAAAATTAATCCATTTCGCGTTAATTGTAATTAACATCAAATAAAATTAATCCATTTCGCGTTAATTGTAATTAACATCAAATAAAATTAATCCATTTCGCGTTAATTGTAATTAACATCAAATAAAATTAATCCATTTCGCGTTAATTGTAATTAACATTAAATAAAATTAATCCATTTCGCGTTAATTGTAATTAACATTAAATAAAATTAATCCATTTCGCGTTAATTGTAATTAACATCAAATAAAATTAATCCATTTCGCGTTAATCTTAATTAAATATAAATTAATCATGAAATGGATTTTTTTGTTTAATTATGATTAAAACGGAATAGATTTAATAATAATTTTAATATAAATTAAATCTATTTTAAAGTGAAAAATATCCATTTCGCTTTTTGAAAATTATTTTTCTACGAAATTAATGTAAAGAGGCATATTTTAATTATTTAATTAAAATATGCTTCAGGCATAATATATAACGTTTCTAAAGGCATACATTTTACTATATTTTATAGATTTTCTTTTTTTTACATTTTTAGATAGAAATTGCTATAAATAATGTTTTTAAATGTTAGATACTGCATTTAAATGTAGTAATTTATTACTATACTAAAATTATAAAATAAGAAAAACTATTTTTAGGTCTCCTAAGCCTATAGGCTTTATATAGTTTATAAATATAACAGTTTTATGCAAATAAGGCCAAACTTACGCGTAAATTAAACAGCCTACGGCATAGTAGGGCCCTTACACTTTCAAATTTATTACGATTTGATGGAGAGGAAATGGCTTCTTCTTTATAGAACTAGGGCCACAATAAGTTTAAATCTGGTGTTTTAGATACTCAGAGTTTGTAAGTAAGGCCTACCACAAAGGCCTGATAAACTTAAAAATGTAAGTTTTATGCAAATAATTACTTGAGATCAGAATAATATTTTTACAACGAAGATTATCACGCTACGAGCCTACAGTTTAAGGCCTTACACTTTCAAATTTATCATCGGTTAGTAGAGAGGGAAGGGCCTCTTAAATCCCATATATTAGGCTTACAATCAATCTTAATCTGGTCCTATAGACACAGTTTGTTAAGTAAGGCCTATTACAAAGCGTGTAAAATCTACGTGTAATGCCTCGGATGTAGTATATTAAATAATGCCTACTTTGAGGGTCTACCTATAGGCGTCTAATCAATTTAAATTTAAAAAATTTCGGTCGAAAGGAGAAGAAAAACAGTGAAAAAATCCCGACTCCGCTTCCTGTCGTATTCAATTCTGACCCCAATTTTCGATGTTTGTTTCCGGAACTCCGTGCTTAAACTAAGGAACCACTCAAAATAAACATAACACAAGTATATATAAACGGGTGCAGGAGGGATTCAGCTACATCCCTTTTAGAAGTTCATGTTTTTGTGGCATATGTCTACCGTCATAAAATGTAACTCTACCTCTCTTACTCGGGACGAATAACATTAGCAGAGGGGATAAACGGTCCGGAAAGATGTAGAAGATACAGCATTATCTACCATAGTTTAGCATAATTATCTTCAAAAATATAAACATAATTACGTTCCTGTAAATACTATCTCATCGACAGTAGCAATAGACATAACAGGGGCTTCATCAACACGCTTATATTTAGTCCAGTTTATTAAAGAAATATGCCAAAAATCTTACCTGAAAGTAATATTTTAAGGTTCTTACGTATTTTAGGGCCTTCTATAATTAATAAAGTAATAATTTTAAAGTCATTTTATAAGGTTTTTATCCTTATAAATGTTTGTGATATTAACTAAACTATGGTAGGTTCTTCTGTCTNAACCTCGATATAACGAGGGCCATTGTGCTGGCTTTATCGAGACGTTCGAAAATCGAACCGGCGTAAAGTTCGGATATAACGACACATATCACTCTAGCTAATCCGTCTTCATTATAAAAGACCCCCTAATTGTCAAAAGGAGAAGTGGAGTCGATAATTAATGTGGTGTTTTGACATACTGCCTTTTGCTGTCGTTTTCTAGGGCACCCGACCAAAGTGGTCCTCTTACACAGAGCACATTTGTCAAAGAACCAGACTAAACTCGAATTAGTTATAAGTTTCACCCCTCGTTTTTTTCTTAATCCCCCCCGAGTGACATCTAAAAAAAAAATCTCGTAAAAAAATAGGCGCATTTAATTATCACGTTTCCACAAATTGCAACGATGCTAAACCATGTTCTAAATTGGAAAAAATAACATTTAACACGGTTATGTCAATAGAGATCGGTAGAAAGTGGTGTTAAATATCGAATTTGACATCAACAAACTGAAAGGAAACGAAAAGTCGTGACAAACCGAGACGTGATGGCTTGTTTGTGTTTTACTTCGACGTGAGCTACAAGGAAATTCAAGTTACAACGGTCGCTTTTACTTTCATCCAACTCGGAAAGCACGTCTGTATGTCAGAGAAGAAGGCCTTTTTAGATACAAGAACCTCTTTTCGAGGAACGACTTAAACTTTTAAATTTATCTCGATTAAAGAAAAAAAATATATATAAAATAAAATAAAATAAACAACATTAAAAAAAATACAAAAATTTAAATCATTAGCTCGACTATTGTTCTAAGAAAACACACACACACACAATTAACAGGGAAAGTTTAAACGTCTAAAAAGTCTCGAGAAATAAATCTTAACCAATTACAAAATCGTCTAGACGTCGTTATAAACGGGTTCTTTTTTAAATACGTTTTATAAAAATTAACATTCTCCCACGTGGGGATGTTTATATAAAAACATCCCCCTTATAAAATTCAAATATTACATTTAAATTTTTTTTACGAAAATTGTCTAAGATATACGTGAAATAACAGCTTGCACGTTGTAAAATTTAATTTTTATTCTAAAAAAAAATCAGAGGAATCGTTTTATACACTTCAACTTTATTGATTTTTCATATATTTTATAAGTAGCAGCAACAGTTTCTGTTTTATTATAGCCATTTATATCAACATCATTAACCTAAAAATGAATTTTTTTTGAAGGAGAACAAGAAGAGAAGAGAAAAGAGAAAATAAAACGAACGATTGTGGCATTTTCCCGTTAAGTCGAACATCAAAAAAAACCAAAAAAAATAAATAAAATAAAATAAAATAACCCAACAACTCGAAAATGATTCGAAAAATACATTTCTCACTAAAATAAATGGAATAAAAAATAAATTTTTAGAAGAAGAAGCGAAAAAAATTAATGTTTTCGTCACAGTTTCTACGTAGAAAATAAATAATACATTCAGCATCAAAATATTGTTTTCTTTTTTTTTCAAAGAAAAAAAAATTATATAATAAAGATAAAGTAATATTTTTTCTCATCCATCACTTTTATTTCTTTGTTTTCTTTCTTCCATTTTCAGTCCGGTCACGATTTTTTTTTATACATTTTTTTCTCTCTAAAAAAATACACAAGAACACGTGTCAAGTTTAAACCTTTCAATATAAGGTTTTAAACTGTCACGTTTGTGATTTAATTTATTTATTTCTTTTAAAAAATTCCGGCAAAAAACAATAATTTAATTGCTTTTATTCATTTTTAAAAACGTTAATCGATTTTAGCTAATCGAAATGAATCGATTTCAATTTTTTTTTTGAAATAGAAATTAATCGATTTCACTTAAACAGCTGATGAAAAATAATCGATTTCAACTTTTTTTAAAATAAAAGTTAATCCATTTCGCGTTAATTGTAATTAACATTAAATAAAATTAATCCATTTCGCGTTAATTGTAATTAACATCAAATAAAATTAATCCATTTCGCGTTAATTTTAATTAAATATAAATTAATCATGAAATGGATTTTTTTGTTTAATTATGATTAAAACGGAATAGATTTAATAATAATTTTAATATAAATTAAATCTATTTTAAAGTGAAAAATATCCATTTCGCTTTTTGAAAATTATTTTTCTACGAAATTAATGTAAAGAGGCATATTTTAATTATTTAATTAAAATATGCTTCAGGCATAATATATAACGTTTCTAAAGGCATACATTTTACTATATTTTATAGATTTTCTTTTTTTTACATTTTTAGATAGAAATTGCTATAAATAATGTTTTTAAATGTTAGATACTGCATTTAAATGTAGTAATTTATTACTATACTAAAATTATAAAATAAGAAAAACTATTTTTAGGTCTCCTAAGCCTATAGGCTTTATATAGTTTATAAATATAACAGTTTTATGCAAATAAGGCCAAACTTACGCGTAAATTAAACAGCCTACGGCATAGTAGGGCCCTTACACTTTCAAATTTATTACGATTTGATGGAGAGGAAATGGCTTCTTCTTTATAGAACTAGGGCCACAATAAGTTTAAATCTGGTGTTTTAGATACTCAGAGTTTGTAAGTAAGGCCTACCACAAAGGCCTGATAAACTTAAAAATGTAAGTTTTATGCAAATAATTACTTGAGATCAGAATAATATTTTTACAACGAAGATTATCACGCTACGAGCCTACAGTTTAAGGCCTTACACTTTCAAATTTATCATCGGTTAGTAGAGAGGGAAGGGCCTCTTAAATCCCATATATTAGGCTTACAATCAATCTTAATCTGGTCCTATAGACACAGTTTGTTAAGTAAGGCCTATTACAAAGAGTGTAAAATCTACGTGTAATGCCTCGGATGTAGTATATTAAATAATGCCTACTTTGAGGGTCTACCTATAGGCGTCTAATCAATTTAAATTTAAAAAATTTCGGTCGAAAGGAGAAGAAAAACAGTGAAAAAATCCCGACTCCGCTTCCTGTCGTATTCAATTCTGACCCCAATTTTCGATGTTTGTTTCCGGAACTCCGTGCTTAAACTAAGGAACCACTCAAAATAAACATAACACAAGTATATATAAACGGGTGCAGGAGGGATTCAGCTACATCCCTTTTAGAAGTTCATGTTTTTGTGGCATATGTCTACCGTCATAAAATGTAACTCTACCTCTCTTACTCGGGACGAATAACATTAGCAGAGGGGATAAACGGTCCGGAAAGATGTAGAAGATACAGCATTATCTACCATAGTTTAGCATAATTATCTTCAAAAATATAAACATAATTACGTTCCTGTAAATACTATCTCATCGACAGTAGCAATAGACATAACAGGGGCTTCATCAACACGCTTATATTTAGTCCAGTTTATTAAAGAAATATGCCAAAAATCTTACCTGAAAGTAATATTTTAAGGTTCTTACGTATTTTAGGGCCTTCTATAATTAATAAAGTAATAATTTTAAAGTCATTTTATAAGGTTTTTATCCTTATAAATGTTTGTGATATTAACTAAACTATGGTAGGTTCTTCTGTCTGCTTCTCGCTTTGTTAATATATATAAATGAATTTGAGAAGGCAAAAACTGGGCCTATAATATGTCCGCATTATCTGGATAGGGTTATGCCAAAAATCTTACCTGAAAGTAATATTTTAAGGTTCTTACGTATTTTAGGGCCTTCTATAATTAATAAAGTAATAATTTTAAAGTCATTTTATAAGGTTTTTATCCTTATAAATGTTTGTGATATTAACTAAACTATGGTAGGTTCTTCTGTCTGCTTCTCGCTTTGTTAATATATATAAATGAATTTGAGAAGGCAAAAACTGGGCCTATAATATGTCCGCATTATCTGGATAGGGTTATATTTCTTAATTTAAATATAATAAAATAATATTAATTTCATAATTGTCTTTAAATTAGAATTTATTTCGCTTACCAATCTTTCAGTTACTTTAAATTGATACTACAGCTCTTGCACTGCATACAAACTTTAATTTAGGACATTTATAAGCAGAAGGATATTTAGGGCCTCATATAAGCCTGTATATAAATAAAAGGCTCTAAATAGCTTTATATATAAGACTTTAACAGGCTGAAATATAGGAATAAACCCGAATAAACTCTATATACACATGAAAATGACTGAGGATTGTTAATTAGGCCGGCATTATGTACGATCGATACTAATTTCAACGTTATATCGAAGAATTTTGTATAGAATCTCCCTATATAACGTTACGAAGAATTGAAGTAAATTAATACACTTACATAATATTAAATTACATTTTAAATAATTATCGACAGTAAATGAAACAGTTGGACACATTACACCGAAGATAATTATAACTATTTACCGTTTTCAGATTGTAAATTTAATGAAATATGGCAAAATATTGATTTAATTTCAAAACAGTAATTCGATCTAACTCGGGTCTTAGAATAAGGCAAGTTTCGCATTTCTAATTAGAGTTTCTTCTTATTAAATTTGCTCTACAGTTGATAAATATGAGATTTGATATAGTACAGAAGTTGCTTGAGAATTTTTCTTCTACTTAACACAATTTCACACACAGCAATTACTACTTTAATGATGCTTACTGCTGTAGTATCCAGATAGAGAAGAGGAGGATGAAGTGGAAAAAATATCTTAAAAACTCCATTCAAGAAAGCATAAAGCCTTTAATTTGTAGTTAAAAGGAGTTAAAGAGTATACAGAATCAATTTTCTACGTAGGCCTTAATGAGCTTCTTCTATTAAGGCCTATAGAAGAAGGCATTTACGTGTCTTTAAATTATAAAGCCTCAAAGGCAAATTTTTTATGTGGGCCATAATGAACAAAGCCTAAATGTAGACTTTTTCTAATATTAAGGCGTATGTATGAGAGGATGTGGAGAGAAAAGATTTTAAAAAGGTAGAATTTTTAACTTTAGTGTAAAGTATGAAGACCTTTAAAGCATACAAAGAGCATTCTATTAAGGCTTTATAGAACATACAAAACTTTGTATGTAGGTCTTAATGAACATGGTCTAAATATAGGCTTCTTCCACTTATATGAGAAGATGTAGTAAATAAAATACCTTAAAAATATCATCTCAGAAATCACTTAAATTATGGTTTAAAGCCTTTAAGTATATACAGAATCAGGCCTTAATGGAAAATGCTTTTCTATTATGATATATAGGGGGTGATTAATACGATAGGTGTTAAATATATGCACAATTTTGACTCTATTGACAACAAGAAACAAAACTTTCATGTCATTGTGCAGATTCTAAAGCTTTTAACGTAACACAAAAGTAATTCAAGGATTTAAAGCGATTTATGTGACGAAAGTGTTGGCCTTTAGAATGTGTAACTTATTCTAGAATAGAGGACGATCCAAACAGGAATTTGGTCATTGTGTAGAGTTATAGAACTGTTCTAGAAACAGATGTACAGAATGAGTCAAAGTTTCTCACAAAGTGTACGCCGGGTGCTTCGTTGAAGTCCTAACCAAACAGTAGCATACAGAACTTATCTACAGATCAAAATACCCGCTGAATTAATGAAAGAATCATCCTATAAACCCATAGAAGTCCATTAAGGGATAAAAGAATATGTTTTAAAATTATTTGCTTTTAATAGCTTATCATTATAGGGGGGTAGCAACTACCGCAAAACACGAAAATGAACCGAGGGGCACGACAAAATCAGATCCTGTTACTGAAAGACCAACAGCTAGAAAACTTCAAGAGCGGGTCAGTAAATCAATGCCACACAAAACGACCATGAACCTGACCTCAAACGGTCTTCAACTACATCGGGCGTGATTCTGTGTAATTGAAAGCGAAATTACTTGGCTTTTCCCAGGTGTTGCTCCCTAGATCTCAAGATAAAAGTGTTCGATGTTCCCCGACTCAACTATCTTTCTTTCTTTTGCACTTGTGAAAATTACTTCGACTGATAAAAAAGAAGTTTTTTCAACTTCGTCCCCCCCACACACACACACAAGAAGAAGAAGAAGAAAAAATTCCAAGTAGGTATTTCTCCTTTTGTTCCTTGAAGGTTAATGATTGTTATATTAATCTTCTACTTGCCAAATGGTAACGAGCTCAACTTCTTCATCAGTTTGGTTCTTCGTTTAAGTTGCAAGACAATGAGTAATGGTTTTCTATGGCAGGATACTATCGTTCTATAATATTCTTCCATCTTTGCTACCTCCCTACACTTGTAAATATCGAGTAATTCGATCTTTAGGCTAATTTTTCTACTGCTAAAATTCTCATTTTTGATGAAGATATCGAGAAAACTACGATGTTCATCAAAGAATGCCTGGAGTTATCAAGAGATCAACAATCTTTGGCTAGATCCCTGCATCTTGCAATGAATATTGATTAAAACTCTTAAAGATTTTGATAATTAGAGACGATCTCGAAACTATTCACGACTTATTATCTTGAAATGTGTTGATAAATTGCATCAATGTTGGATAACTTTGTTGAGTGCGGATCAATGTTGGATTTCTAAGCGAATTTGATTAGAATTTAACATGGACTTCATTCATTTATCTGTAAGAATCCCGATCGGATCCAGTTTGCAGCATCTTTTCAGAGGAAAATCCACTGTAAGTCTAGTTAATAATCTCCGATATTGAATTCATTATTTATAAAATTATCGAGAAATGTCTAAAGATAGTAACACGATCTAATTAACTAAATAAATTTAATTAAATTCCATTCAATGGCTGTTTAAAACGAAACAAATTCCATAAATCTATAAATTATATGCAACTTATAGAACGGAATTTAATTATATTCTATCTAAAGGGAATTAGTAATTCTAGATCAATTAAATTCAATACCTATTAACATAAATACAAATATCTTACATGAATATGTGATAAAATGACATTTTTACTATTAGTTTATGTAAATTAATCTGTGATTATTCTTGAACTTCTCGACTTAAATGCAAAATTTTAGACACAGATCTCTGTCTTTAGCATTTCTAGAAGCTTAGAAATTCATTATTTAGAGGTTAAGAATAGAAATATGTATGAGTTTTGAGGCTGAAATAGAGCAAAAGTAAATCGACGCCCCCGTTTAAGTGCTTACAACACTTGAAATATTTAGAAAAAGGTGGAAATTTTATAAAGGTCTACGATGCCGAAACGTTGTAGAGAGGTGGTTTTCGTCCCACCTCCCGCGATATACCACCAATCAAACGTGGAAGAGTCGGACATCAACCGCCCTCCGACTAATTAACTATGGGGAAAAAGAAAAAAAATGGCAATTTGGGCGAATAAATAGCAAAGTAGCATCGTGTTGCACGGACACTGGGAATAGTGTTACCCACTTCAATCTGCTGAAATCATCCCCAACAACCGGAGACGTGTTCGTGAACGAAGGGAGGGTCGATTTGACAAGGACAAATAGAGAAAAGTAGGTACGAAATCTAAGCGAACACACAAAACATAATAGAGCTGTATATATCCGCAGTCACCCGACCACAACGATATAGTTAAGAAGAGGAGGGGTGATACGCTACATCACGAATGACAATGGGCGAATCGACTCGGTTTCTGTCGACCAACAAGCACGTGAACACGACAGGGGTTTCTAACAAACGCCTTTCCATTGTCCGGCCACTGGGAGTGAGCATTACTCAAGCGTTTTCGCTCAATACCCTCCACTGGGGGAAAGCCACTCTTCATTGTTGTGCCACCGCAGTCCGTGCTGCTTCCTGCCTGTCTGTTAACTGTATTGTGTGTCCATGTTAGGCTTATTTTATGCCCTTGTTAACCTTAGTTCCACTTCTTCTTTCACTGTGATGGACTTTTGCCTTCCTCTTTCCTCTCCCCTGCCTTACAATACTTCAGTGTTGTTGCTTTTGTATTGACTTCTACCCTTGTTTGTTATGTGTCGGTAGCGACGTTTCGTTGCCACTTCTAACACATTATATGTTATTATCGGGTTAAATTTTTTAAATATATATATATACGTATAGAAATTAACCGTCCTGTTTGTCTATTCGCCAAAGTTTTATATCGATATCGTTCTACCTTCGTATATAATTTTGATCCTGTTTTGTAACTATAATATTTCTTTTAATACATTCCAAAATAAGGTTTTTGTAAGGATTTAAACCCTCAAAAATCCTTCTATAAGGACAAGAAAGCAAAAATTTAGCTAATCACTTATAGCTCGCGTACTACACTTTGCAAACTCTACCCTATGCTGCAGGCTTAATGGTCGATAATATAAAGTGGCCTAGGCGTAGTAACACAAATGTAATACAAATAAATCGTAATTAATTATTAAAAATTACCTTAAATATTTAAAATTTTGGGGTTTTTTTTGTAAAAATCGCTTCATTCTTCGATACGGAAAAATTTTAAATTATTTTTTGAGAAAATCAACGTGTTTAATTCACTCCAATGTATTAAATAATTAAAATCTTAACATTTTAAAACAACTTAAACACTAAAGGCCTTAAGCTTCAGCCTTTAATTAGGTAAAATTTTAAAATATTTAAACCATTATTTTCGAATTTCGTAGGGCCTCAAAAAAAGCGATAATCATACATTTAAATTCCATTAAAAATATATTAAATAGAGCATTAGAGGGCCCGCAATCGGGACGTATTCATTCGGCAGATCCTTCGTAAGGCCTCTAGATGTATCGAGACCAATAAAGGGCCTCCAAATATCACAAGTCATAAACAATTTAGTAACGTTATGTTAATACAGTAATAAATATAAGTAACATTCTTTACAAGACTCGAAACGATCGAGCGTAACTATTTTGCATTATGTTACCATTTAAGCAATCGATATCTCTATAAATAACCTTAAAGTTGCATATTTTTATGCATAGTTACCAAAGAAATCAATCATTTCTACCAATTTATTCCCTCTTAAAACACTTAATACGGTGTGACATCATACAGAAACAATTCCTATGACAATTTGTTTTACAAACGTAACAGAAGCATAATTAAAAAATGGCGTAAAAACCGAGGCATAATTAAGGGGAGAGAAAAAAAATAATGACGTAATAGAAGCATAATTCAAATAAAATAATTAAATTTGGGCGCCATCTAATGTTAAAATAGGTTAACGAATATATATATATATATTTATTTATTTTATTATTTTAAAAACTGAAAAATGAGTTTAATTAAAGAAAATATACGTTATTCAAATGAGCATGTTAAGTGGCAAGTTGCAATCTTTAAAAGTTAGATAAGTTGCAGTTATATTTTGTACGTGAAGTACGTGAGTTTAGAAGAATGATTCGTCTGGTTAAAGGTTAAAATGTGGGGGGATTGGAGTCCACACGAGAGACTCTAACACTCATTACCTACACCTAAGTTTTCTAGCAATTTAACTCTGATTTTTACGTGAAAAATAACAATTTTTTACATTAATTCCGTGTATAAAACACATTAAACTGTGTTTTTTTTTCTTTAGTAAAATGAAAAATTTGGGAGGGGGTGAAATGCAATTAAAGTTAAAAAGCCACACTTAAAAATTTGATGCGAAATTTTATTAAATTCTGAGAGATTTTTTTTTTCGATTTTAAATAAATAAATATATATTTTAAGTGACGATTTCGCTGATTTTTAACGTAAAATAGAGAAACTATTCATTTTTCGCTACTAGATGGCGGCACGTGTAAATGATGAGACGTGGGTGGCAAAATTAGGTGTCGATTCCTTCGACCCCCGATATAGCGCCAGAAGGTGTTTTTTTGGTGATGCTTACGAGTTCGAGGGGGTAAATATTCCCATTCTACTTCTTAATAGAAGGTGATTAGAACGATAGAAGATACGAGGACGAACGAGAGAAGAGATAATGAAAGGTGACACAATATTAGAATTTCAAGCACCTAACACACGAAAGTTGATTGGTTAGCCACCGGGGTAAAAGGTTCCCCGCGGGGACTCAGTTAACTCAAAAGAGGGATAACAGCGTTGGGTTCCTTGCAAAAGCATTCATCTTGTTCTCACTTGTCATAGATTGGTGTCCGAGGTGGTGAGGAGATATCTTTTAAGGTTATTGAGTTTGTCCCTCGATTCTACGTGAGGTTCTTACGGGTGATAGATACTAATTCCACCCAATTTACTTAAACGAGAATCAAAATTTACCAATTTTTTAAATCTCTAAGCTTCGATCGGGATTATCCGGATGTGCGTAACGATCATCGGATACGTCTATATTCTGAATAACCCCGGGCAAAGAATTGTTGTTAAGTGATAATTCAATTAAATCTAAATTGTGATTCGGGTTGTTAAAAGTGTAAAGGACTTGCCCTCCTATCTAAAAAAAGAGCTTCATCAATATTTATAACCTCACAGATTATGCTAAACATGTTCTCCCCCTCGTCACTCAATGTTTAACTGAAACCGGGTCCATCCTGTCTATTATATATTATATTGGTCTATAAATGAACCTTTTAGTTTTGATTTTATCAATTAAATGTCAGAAAGTAATAATGCTGTATGAGAGGTGTTCAAAAAGTATTGGATTTTTGGTCGGCAAAAATGCATTAATTTTGAAGAAAAAGCTTCAAATTTTATTTTCCTTTGTCTCGCCTTTCTGTGAAATATAACACTGATGAGTCATTGTTTACACAGCTGGGTGACCTTGAACACAACTGGAGTTGGATTTCCCGGGACATCTTCATATATGCCACGGGNCTTCTTAATACTTCACACTAATCGTATCGAGTGACGTTATAATCGCAAAGTGTAGCAGTGAAGCCCATAAAAATAAAGTGCTCCTAGTTATATATGGTCCCACTCGAATTAATTTTTAAACAATTATCGTTTATCGCACTAAAATATTTTTCGAATTTTCATATTTTATCTTTAAAATAAGCGAATTTAAAAATTTTACATTTTTTTTTCTGTTGAAAAATTTATTCGAAAATTTAGGGATTTTTTTAAACGTTTTTTCAGTAGAAATTCCCTAAAATAAGCATAAAAATCCCCGAAAACGACATTTAATTCTTAGCAGTTAATAATTGATTAATTTACAACAATGGGAGATTTTAAATGTCATTTCAACAGCTGTTTGAGAAACCAATCAATTTTATTTTTATAAACAGAAAATCGGAAATGAAAGGATCAATTTTTATCATTTAAAAAATATTTTTTTAAAAAATAAAAATGAAAAGCTCATCGAAAGTTATAAAACAAAGAAATTAAAACCCTAAAATAATAGCCTAAATGTTCGCAATATAATCTAGAAGCGTTTTTTTATTACTTTTTTTTAGGGGTAGAAAATTAATTATTTGCAGCGACAAACTCGCGCCAACTTCTCACACAGATCGCGATCCTAATGGAAATTCTTAAAGCTACTAGAAAGAATTTTAAGTAGTAGAAAGAACGGATGAAGAATTTAACATCACTTCTGCATCGATGCATATAAAAAAGCTTTCTTAATCCGAACGCTAACGAAGTCTGAATCGCTGCAAAAGTCTCCTTGGCAGAGTTGCAGATTCTAATGGAGCGAACGACTTTCCATTTAGATGTAGGTAGGATGTTGGTTACAGTCTGTCGACACAATGGTAACAGGACACCGCACCCTATTATACCGGAAATTGAAGGCAAGTCCCCGGTCCTCGTCTCGAGTTACAGGGAATGTCCGCAACTTTTCCTTTCCAATAAAAACCAATCGTCGAACTGAAGGGAGAACGAGAGAAAGAGAGAGAGAGAGAGAGACAGGTAACTGCCATTTGCATACGAGTTCCACTTCCTACTGCACAGCGCCATTCTTTCCTTATTTTTTTCAATACTAGGTAGAACCTATATCCACGTCCAGACCTAATTCCATGTAAATTTAGCCCATGCTTGGCATTCCTCCGCTTCGTGAGCTTACAGAATAGGCAATTATGTTTTATTTCGAGAATTCTAAGAAAACGAAGGACTTCAAATAACGCGAGAGGTAATATAAGATGTAAGAGGACTTTGCTTTTTACATTTTCACTTCTATATTATCGGAAAGACGTAATGACTCATCGAGAACAATCGACATCGTTCGATCACGTGAACGTCCCTCAAGAAAACTCGTTATCGTCGAAGTTTACTCGAATTTGAACGGGATGAGATTGGTTATTACGAGGTCTCGTAAGTGTAATATCGATTAAAATCGCTAAAACAGAATTATATCTGTTCATCTGCCTCCTGATATTATGCAAATATCTTGGATCAGCCCTCGAAGATAACTTTTCGAACTCCCTCCAGAGTTTGAAGTTCGAGTTTGCCACATCAATTATGGCCAATGTTAAACTACGTGAGAAATTCTTTACAAATGTTTGGTTACGTGATCAATTTCACACCTTTAACAAATCACACGATGCATTTTTTAAAACCCACGGAAAATGCATGATATTCATCATACGTGGTGATAACTCGTGACGAATTTGCACAAGTGTCGAGCCACGTGCTGAATTTAACTCAAACTTCGAATTTCGTGACTAATTTTTCACCATTACTCCTCCTATTTTCTGGAAGAAAGTCAAATTTTCTTATTAAATATTGATTTCTAGAAGATCAGAATCGACATTAAAGACCTCGATATAATGATTTCGCGGACGAAGCGTGTCGAACGTGGAGAGGACATCGACGACAATTACGTTATAAACAGAATACCTAACGTCTTAAAAGGGTCGAAGTTGACGTGACTAAATACTAATCACCACATGTGGTATAAGTGGTGTTTAAACAGGAATTTTTTTTTCTTTTACTTGTTTAGCTATATTTAACAGTCACGGGCCATTGGCACAACTTGAATAATGATTTTTACCTGCGGTTCGGGTGAGGTCGACGTTCGAGAAAAAATCCGTGTAGGTTTGGAGTCGAGCATTAACAATCATCATCCCTTTAAAACTTAACACGACTCCCGTCACGTGTTCGAAAATTTGGCCGCTTCACAGATTTACGTTTTTGGGGGAGGGGGGACGAGAAGAAGAACAGATTAATCAAGTGAAGTGTAAAAGAATTTCGAGATTGAAGTGGGAAGTTTAGAGCTTAACTGTCAGTTTGATGGAAAAGTTTCCATTTTTTTTNCTTCTTAACCGTTATTTTTGATTACAGAAGTCGAGTTTGCTGAGGTTCCTGTTTGTGAACAGCCAGCAGAACCTGGTATGTGCCTCGCTTACATGCCTCGTTTCTACTACGATAAGACTGAAGGAAAATGCAAGAAGTTCATTTATGGAGGATGCGGAGGCAACGACAACAATTTCCGTACTCTAGAGGAATGCGAACAACAATGCGGAGGTAAAAATTCTCATTTTCTTATTCATAACTGAACTGAACCGATAGTTTTAACTCAAGATACTGACTTTCCTTACAGCCCAATACTACGAATCCACGTGCCAACAGAAACCCGAAACCGGGCCCTGCCGCGGATACTTCCCACGTTATTATTACGACGAAGAGAAAGGAGAATGCAAAAAATTCGTCTACGGTGGATGCAAAGGCAACGACAACAACTTCCAAACGGTAGAAGACTGCGAAACCACCTGCAGTAAGTGTCCTTTATCCGCTTCGTTTATTAAAATTCCATACTAAGGGCCGCCGTATTCCTACAGAAACCCAAGGGAGTCAACCCAGGAGAGTCTGTTTTCAGGAGAAAGTAGTTGGTCCTTGCAGAGCAGTTAAAATTTTTACACATAAAAATTAAATCTAAATTAACGAAATTTTCAATTTTTAAGAAGATTTAAAAAAAAAAAAAATTTATTTAAAAATTTTAACACTTAAAATTAAAGAAAAAATTTGTTTCAATAAACGTCACTAGATGGCGAAAGCACGCATTAGTGTATATGCGGCTAAATATCCAGATGGCATAAAGCGCTGATTGGTCAGCCGAATGACGTTAACCCACTGAAGTATAGATTATATTTTGTTGTCATCAGAACGAATCATGACGAAATAGATTATTTTTTTTTAGTTGTTTTTTTAGTATAAAGTGAAAATACAGCTAATTTTTTTTTGAACGTTTAACTTAATACTTGATTTTTATGCACCTCTGAACCAAATCATACACAATAAATCATTTTGATAGCGCGATTAGTGTTTTAAATTTACGTGCGCAGATAATAATTAACAGAAAATTTCAGATATTATTCATAAAAAGTTCGAGAAAGGACGAAATTTATAATTAACATAAGTCAGAATATTCTTTGAATTTGTCATACGCATTTAATATACAGTATTTAAGTTTTCGCAGGATTTGATTTGAAAAACAAACCTATGGATTAGAGAATCTGTAAAAAAAAATAACTTATTATTTAAAATGTTTTAACAATTATGCATTAAAAAGTATGAATTATGTTTAGGTGAAAATATATACGACCCTCCTATAAAACGGTTGATAATTCCGTTTTATATGAATTCCATGTTGTACGAGTCACTTAGATTTTACAAATACATGAGCTATTCACAGCTCAGCACACGTATTTGTAAAATCTAAGTGATTCGTACAACATGGAATTCATATAAAACGGAAAAATCAACAGTGTTATAGGGGGGGTCGACTGTATTAAATTGCTAACTAATCTGTATTTTTACTTAGCATATTCTGTTGTAATATATATATAAAACATTAAATACAAGTTTCTGTAAGGTTAAAAATACTGTATTGTCTAATAATGTTAAAAAAAACTTAATTTGCAATTTACATTTGTTGTTTTTGATTATTTTATTATTATAGTAAATGTATAAAAAAGCTTACAAAAATACAAAATAGATAAAAGTTACTTCTTGATGTCTCGGCATTAAAATCTTTGATATCAAGTAATTTTATGTTAAAATGATTGCAAAATTTTTAATTAATGTCAATACACACGAGAGCTAGTGAAATTATAAATAAGTGCCTTTTATCAAGTTTTAGATGAAATGTCCATAACTATTATATAATGTCTACCCGCTCTCACAACAACAACAATACGAAGTTTAGGCTAGTCGCTCAACATTACCGATTTTCGTAGGTTAACGTCATTCGGTTGACCAATCAGCGCGTTGTGCCATCTAGATATTTAGTCGCACGTATATAAACAGAGTATGGCCACTCTAACGTATGGATGCCATCTTGTGGCCAAAATGCTTAGCCTTTAAATGAGCAATGTTAAAAACAGAAATTAGATTCACAGCAGTATTTTTCTTTTGTAATTCTTGTGAAAATATATGAAATCTTACATTTAAAAATCTGTTCAATAAATGCCCTTTAATATCTGGAAATTGTTCTTGGGTCAATTCCTTAACCTGATTAAGAAATTGTTTCTTTACATTACTGGCATTTCTAGAAGAAAGTTTTTCTTCAGCGCATTTAAATAACTCCTCCACCCGTATGAACGTATTATATGTCAAAACTGCTGGATATGTCAATGCACCTTATTTAAATTTTCTCGCTTCTATCAGTTTATGTATACGCTGAGGCATAGTCTCTGTGCTTTTAATTTCAATTGATTGTAAGCAACTGTTACAGTGACTGTCTTTAATTTTTAATTGCCTTGTGGCATATCCCACAAGTAAATATAAGCAATCTTGCTCAAGTTTCGTAATGTCCACCACCTCTTCTCCTTTACAAAGAAATTCATCTTCGATGAAGCAACTTTCTGTATTTGGACAGTTCCGAGAGTTATCTAAAACTCTGCAAGGAATTTCCCATCATCCTCATCATAATTTGAAGATGAAGGAGCTTTTAGATACTGAGCAATAGTCAGCAATCGCGGGTTATACTCGAATTCGAGTGTAGATGGTGTAGGATTATCTTTTCTAATACACGAGAACAAATTTTCAAGGAAATCCTGACTACACCTGAATGTAAAATAATGGGAATTATGCTGTTGTAATAGTAAGTCTGTAGTTTCAACATTTCTACTTCAACCAACCTCATCAATCATGTATCGCAATGCAGTACTAGTCTTACAATTAAATAATTTCAAGGCAATATTAACTTTCATTTTCTGAAAATGATGTGTACTAAGATGCAGTAAAGTTAATTAAGGTGCTAACTTCAACTCACAATCACTTTGATAGTTAGCTAAATTAATAACATGATGCAGATCCACAACATTCGTTGGTAGATTATATTTATGAACAGTGTCAGCTGATAGAATAATATTTACATTATTTAACAGGGGAGCACGGAAATTTTTCAAAATATATGGCAGATCTGCTATGAAGTAGATAGATCTAAATGAATCGTAAGGATGAACAATCTTATTAATAGTCTCTGCATATTTGCCCACATTGATCCCAAAGGCCTTCCACATTGCTCTATTTGCACTAGCCATGTCGCATGTAATGCATATAATTTTCAGACCTATGTCTTCTGCTTCTTTGATAATGCTAAGAATAATATCATGCAATACAACTCCTTTGCATGAATTTCCACTGAAAAAATATGCAACAGTTTGTTTCCATCGACTAGTGATACCACCAAGTACAAAGACTAATGCTTGACTTGCATATCCCTCATGTTCTGGCAGTGTTACATCACCTAAAAATCTATCACCCTGTGGATCATACTGAACACCCTGAGCAATAGCCATTTCATCTAACGATAAGCAGCAGAATTTTTCAAGGCTATTCATTTTCTGTGACTTTATTTTTAAATATGAGAACACATTGTGAAGTATTCCACTCTCAAAATTAATGTTCTGTAGTCGTCTTCGTATTGTCCGTAAAGACGGAAGAGGCAAGCCTTGTTCAATTAACATTTCATAGCCTGATCTTCCACAAGCAAATTTTAACTG
>NW_019384325.1:1447603-1505539 GCF_000671375.1 Centruroides sculpturatus
GTTTTAAATTCGAATTTGTTATTGCGTATTGGTTCGATTATAGAACGATTGTAAACGTTTCAGAAAATTGATCAAATTGAAAATAGTTCGTTTGATTTTCGGCAATTCTCTTCAGCGGTAGGTGTTATATAACAATTACTATGGTTATTGAAATATTGGATGTAAATGGGGTTCGCTTGCAAAACCTCCGCTGACGAAGTCGCGGGTAACAGCTAGTTGTAAATATTCACATTTCACTAAGTCAATATATTTATAAAGGCTAAAATGTATTAACAGACTTAATACACTTTAGCCTTAGTTTATTAATGTGCAATGTACAATTAAATAAATAGGCAAAGAGAAGTCCTTTCTCATAAAAATTCTGATTCTTACCTCACAAAGTACTGCGTGTTTTCCAGGAATCCATAATTTCTCATTTTCATCCAGCCTGTTTACTTACATCGCCCATATTTTTTTTTCTAGCTTCACCACTAGGAAATCGATGCAGTTTGAATTTAGGAGCTGTATTCGAGCAATTAACGGCCGAACAACCCGGCATGATTTATTTTTATGCGGTAGCTTTAGATGTATCGGCAGATCTAAAGACTAAAATAATGATTTCTAACCTCAGTATAGCGAAGTAAGAACTAACTCGATGTTTACAATCTACTTTAGATCGAAATTACCTGGTATATAAAGTTTTCAATTATGTTATTTATCGTATTAAATAGCTGATCGACACTCGCTTGTCCTATACGGATCGGAAGCTGGCCTCATAATGGCGTCCATAAAACACGTGACCGGCAGTAGCCAATCATATTTTGACCCCGCCAGTTGACCATACTCTGGTTATAGAGGGTTCTATTAGTGTAAGAATTTTACACCGCAAATGTCACGTGTAGATCCCATTACTTTATACATTTGTTATTGTACGAGATATTTCAGTTTAGCGCCACACTCGATTATTTATCAATGTTATAGTAATTATTATTAATAATGATCTTCACTATTATTGTATGATGGAGGCCAGTTGTTTATCTCTTAATTAAGAATGGTATGAGAAAGAAAAGTTCAAAATTGTACAAATCTTATCCACATCTTTGCAGCGGAAGTAAAGTAAAAGTGATGCCAGCCACATATAATAACCTAGTCACGTTATTCTGTGAGAAAAGTGGAACAATGTTTACCTAAAATCTCTACTTTTTAAAAATTCTTTCCGTCCTGCGGGCATAAAGTGGGCCTTTTTAGCAAGCCCATTTACCGGGCCTACAATGGGATTTCCGGATGGTGGGGAACGGGACTCGACCTATTCAAAAAATTACTGAAATTTTTCGATACCGGATCCCCAGAGCGGCAGGCTATCACCATAACTGCTCGGCCATTCGATCGTAAGAAAAGTACAGTACACTTATACTCTGCGAAAATTTCCCGTACACCAAAATAATTGTTCCAAAACATTATGAATTACACAATGAGTGTAGCAGACTACACGCATTGTGTAATTCATAATATTAAAGAATATCCTTGATAAATTATATTGACAACTTATCAATCGCATATCTTGCATTCAACGGACATTCTAAATTAAAATAATCATTAACTGTAACGAATTAAGCCTTGAAAATGAATCCAAGTTGTGCCATGGTTACAGGAATGCAAGCGGGTAATGCTACTACGTATTGCATTTTATGAATTCCGTAGATAATACGAATTATTAGAAGAGTTCCGGACAAACAAACAGACATCAGAATCTTTTATAAACACTAAATTCATATAGAGAAATTATCAGTTTGTTAGTTATATCGTTTACAAGACATTATTAAATAACCTTAATTCCTAATTATTTAATGTGAAAGAACAGGTGATGATAAGTATTATCTTTATAAGCGCATGTTTTTTTATTATATAAAAAATAATTTTTAAAAATTTATATTTTAATAAGATATTTTTCAATGGTTAACGAGTAATAAAAATGCTTTTAGCACCAATTCATAAAAATCATTAATGTAAATTACAATTTCCATTATTAGAATTAGCGTTAGAAATATTGTTAATTGCCATATGTTAATGTAAATTCGTGTACTAACTTCATTCATTCACGAAAATCCTTAATTAAACACAACTTCCTTCTTCACATTTTAATTACGCAACTGTTCCATTAAATTTCAATATTTAGAATGTTTCTCCCGGCCAAATTTCGTTAATTTATTATTGTTTTATTAATACGAAATGCTAGCATGATTCATTAAAATCTATCAACAAGCTGAATTACAAAGAAAATTACTTATAAACAATTATGTAAAAATTACATTAAAAAATAATAATAAAGATACACATAAAAAAGTAACTTTTTTTCCAACAGATGTTTTCTTAAACATCCTTTCCACGTTTATCTAAAAAACGATAACAGAAATCATATCTTTAATAAGGTATTGTGTATAAAAGCCGACTCGACGATCCACTCTTTCACTTACTTCTCGAGTAGATCAAACATGAAGGTGTTGCTAATTCTGTGTACCGTCGCTCTCGCATACGCTTGTAATTACGATTTTTAGCATTTTCCTTCGTATATTTGTCTTCTCGCGTTCAATGTATAACGTTTTCCATTGCAGCCAAACCATCCTGTCGACTAGAACCCGAAACGGGTTTGTGTCGCGCCCGCTTTCCTCGTTTCTACTACGATCCCGAAGATGACACCTGCAAGAAATTCGTCTACGGAGGATGCGGAGGAAACGATAACAACTACGAAACCGAAGAGGAATGTTTAGCGGATTGCAGAGGTAAGAACCACGTTTATTCTTCGAGTGGTCCCGACCCAGTCACACTTTTGGTATTTTAAATTAAGAAACCGAATATTCTGTGGATTCCGTTGCTTATTGCCACCTGAAGCCGGAACGAGGAATGTGCTTGGCTTACATGCCGCGTTATTATTACAATGCCAAAACGCGTAAATGTGAGAAATTCATCTATGGAGGATGCGGTGGCAACGCCAATAACTTCGAGAGTCGAGAGGCATGCGAAGACAAATGCATCCAGCCAGGTAAATTCTATTGTTTCACATAAATGCACGAAAGTTCTTTTTCTTCTTAACCGTTATTTTTGATTACAGAAGTCGAGTTTGCTGAGGTTCCTGTTTGTGAACAGCCAGCAGAACCTGGTATGTGCCTCGCTTACATGCCTCGTTTCTACTACGATAAGACTGAAGGAAAATGCAAGAAGTTCATTTATGGAGGATGCGGAGGCAACGACAACAATTTCCGTACTCTAGAGGAATGCGAACAACAATGCGGAGGTAAAAATTCTCATTTTCTTATTCATAACTGAACTGAACCGATAGTTTTAACTCAAGATACTGACTTTCCTTACAGCCCAATACTACGAATCCACGTGCCAACAGAAACCCGAAACCGGGCCCTGCCGCGGATACTTCCCACGTTATTATTACGACGAAGAGAAAGGAGAATGCAAAAAATTCGTCTACGGTGGATGCAAAGGCAACGACAACAACTTCCAAACGGTAGAAGACTGCGAAACCACCTGCAGTAAGTGTCCTTTATCCGCTTCGTTTATTAAAATTCCATACTAAGGGCCGCCGTATTCCTACAGAAACCCAAGGGAGTCAACCCAGGAGAGTCTGTTTTCAGGAGA
This sequence comes from Centruroides sculpturatus, assembly GCF_000671375.1. Classification (NCBI taxonomy): domain Eukaryota; kingdom Metazoa; phylum Arthropoda; class Arachnida; order Scorpiones; family Buthidae; genus Centruroides; species Centruroides sculpturatus. The sequence continues at coordinate 1,451,231 of NW_019384325.1, forward strand.
AAGTAGTTGGTCCTTGCAGAGCAGCTTTTCCTAGATTCTACTACAATCAGAAATCTGGTCGATGCGAATCTTTCATCTACGGTGGGTGCCAAGGAAACGAGAACAATTTCGAAACTTTAGACGAATGTCAAGACACCTGCGAAGGTATATTTTAAAAGTTTTTACAGCTTTCTGGGCATTCGCGCAATACCGATTAATATGTTTGTTTGCCATAGTGTCCTCGGCTGAAGTAGATTGCTCATCTGAACCCGTGACGGGTCCATGTCTCGCTTACTTCCGTCGTTATTACTACGACCAAAACACCCAAACTTGCAAAGAGTTCGTCTACGGTGGTTGCCAAGGGAATGGAAACAACTACAAAACCGAAAAGGAATGTCTCCAAACCTGTGCCTGTAAGTATATTTGCCTTACGAATCAACGAGACATTTAAATCGTGTGATAATAACGAGATTATCTTGTTTCAGAATTCTGAGAATCTTCTATCTAGTCAATACTGAAGACTACGCGAGAAATGATTAAAGAAAAGAATAAATTTTCATTTTAAATATTAATTTATTTGTCATTATTGTTTATTATCTACATTAAAGTTAGGCTGTTGAAATACTTCCATTTTCGAAAAAACATTAAAGAGAATTGTAGGAAAATTACTTTATTTTTGAATTTTCAAAAATAATCACGTGATATTTCTAACCAATCAACGATTGAAAACGGTTATTAACGCTTTTAAAATTTAAAAATATTTTCGGTTATTGATCAACCAATAGTAACATGAAAATCTTTGTAAATTTCACACCTATTTTCTGAAAACTACGTCATTATTTGAGTCTACGTGCTTGAAATAAGCAGCTTCGACCACAAAATATAACACAATAATGGGCGACAATAAATAAATACAATATCTCTAACATATAATAGAAAATATAGTTGTATATCAGTAGTGTAAACGGGTGTTACCACTCGTAAATGCGAAATTCTACCGCTTCTTTCTCATTTGCAATGACGTAAAACATGTTAAATCACTTACAAACATTTAAAATTGTAATTATAAAGATGATAATTCTTATTTTTATATAATATTTAAATAAAAAATGTAAAATTCGAAGAAAGTAAAACGATTGATAAATACACCGGGCTCTCGCTAATCCGGTCTCATTGCCAGATTAGACACAGTGCCGGATTATCGAGAATGCATAGACTTTAAAATAGCAAATAACGTGACTTCTCGCCCTTCGGTACAGAGTTTTTTTTCTTTTGGTGTCAGATAAGGAAGAGTGAGAAGTATTTACAAGGTCTGTCCCAAAAGTAAGTGTACAGATTTTTTATTTAATGAATGTGCAGCTTAACACATCATTAATTGGTATTTTCACGTTGCTAGATATCTTAGCAGCGTGTCTAGACCCGTTTCAAGTTGATCGGTTAAGTCATACGTTCACAATCTCTGTTTGTGTAAGATATAGTGTTTTAACATATCGTTACGTTTGAAACAGAAAAAAAGTCTCGAACAATGTTACGCTATCAAAGTTTTGTGTAAAACAAAAGAAATCTGCAACCAAAGACATTTACAGGTTTAACCGAAGCTTATGGAGATGCCACCTTATCGAGAAACACGGTGTTTAGATGGCACAAAGATCCAGGGTAAAGACGATGCTTATCGTTTTTTTTTTTTCGATAGCCGTGGAATTGTGCGCAAAGAATTTTTATCTTCAAGACAGACAGTTACTCAGGCTTTCTAAGAAGATGGCTTCGAAAAGGGTCAAGCAAATCCGCAGAGATATTGCGAAAGATTGGGTGCTGCACCACGATAATGCGCTATCAATTTGAGAGTTGTTGGCCAAGAAAAAATCCCCACACCTCCACAACCTCCCTACTAGCTCCGTGTGACTTCTACTTATTCCCTAAGATAAAATCCAAGTTGAATAGGGTCATCTTTTCGCGACAGTGAGAACCATCGAGAAAAGTTGCAACCGACGAACTAAACACTCTTACGGAAAACGACCGGTACTGCTACGACCAGTGGAAAAACTTTGGATCCACCGTGTGACCCCCAAGAATCGTACTATCAAAGAGATCGTTGTAGTTTGATGTAACTCTTGTGTATTTTGAAATAAAAAAATTAGTACACTTACTTTTAAGACCTCGTACAATTAAAACAAAATTAACAAATTGTTGGTTTTAATTGCACTTTTTTAATTCATAACTTTGATTATTAATTGGGTCCAGTATAAATATAAATGTTTCCTATGTATATCCTACATAAATACTCAATTTATGGTCTACATAACATCCAACAAAGATCGGAAAAAATATAGTACCTCGAGGCCCTATATCTCTTACATTGATTCTTATAAAATATTCCCCTTTAAATGAATTTATGCCACAAACAAGAGAATTTTGCATTTTAACAATTATCTTTATAGTCAAGTCGTCACAATTCTGGGCTTTTTCTGGGCCAATCATATTTTAATTTTAAAAACCACGTGATTTCCGGCCCAGATCGGAAGTTCTATAAGTTTTTCATATCTGGTTTGACCTCATCTAAATCCATCCTCGAGACTAAGGAAGGACGGACAGACAACAGTGGGAATATATAGGTCTATAATTTGAAAATTGTAGCCCAATTGTTATATTAATTCTTCCGTTATGAAATCCTAGAAATGTTCTAATTTTTGTTCCAATTGTTATATTATTTTTAGAGAATTTAACACTTTTTCCAACATTTATTAGGTTATCATCGAGATAACTCTGGAAGTATTACGGAATTTCGTATAAAATTTATAGATAATTTCTATAATATGTTTTGTAATATGTTGCAAAATGAAGATTATAATCCGTCTTATCATTAATTAAGAGAATAAATAAACAATCGACTCGGATACGGACAATTTTCCAATCGTTCTACGTTACGTAACGTCTTACCATTCAAGAAAAATGCTCCCGCATTTATTAGAAACGTAAAGTTTCCGGGTCAAAGGTTACGAAAAGTTTCTCTTTGATCTTTCCCACCAGTGGCAAAGTGTATAAAGACATTCAACAGTGGTAGTTGATGCCAACCCGCTACCAACTACCACATCGAAGAGTAGTTGTTCAAGGGATTAGCACCTATTACCAATGTTGAATGGTTATATATATATATATATATATACATATACATATACTTTCGTAGCCGCAATCTAGAATTGCGAATTGCCCGGCCAAGTTACATAAAACGGTGTGTATATAAAATATGCCATGAAAAGTAAACTTTGCATCTACCAGATGTTTGGTCAGACACAATTTACACGTTAATCTATAAAACGATAGCCGAAATTCGTATCTAAGAAGATTAATTCAATTCCTTCCTATAAAAGTGGATTCCGTATTCGTTATCTCACATTACTTCAAGTATCAAACATGAAGGTGTTGCTAATCCTGTGTACCGTCGCTCTTGCATACGCTTGTAATTACGACTTTTTGCATTTTCCTTCGTATATTTGTCTTCTCGCATTCAATGTATAACGTTTTCCATTGCAGCCAAACCATCCTGTCGACTAGAACCCGAAACGGGTTTGTGTCGCGCCTACTTTCCTCGTTTCTACTACGATCCCGAAGACGACACCTGCAAGAAATTCGTCTACGGAGGATGCGGAGGAAACGATAACAACTACGAAACCGAAGAGGAATGTTTAGCGGATTGCAGAGGTAAGAACCACGTTTATTCTTCGAGTGGTCCCGACCCAGTCACACTTTTGGTGTTTTAAATTAAGAAACAGAATATTCTGTGGATTCCGTTGCTTATTGCCACCTGAAGCCGGAACGAGGAATGTGCTTGGCTTACATGCCACGTTATTATTACAATGCCAAAACGCGTAAATGTGAGAAATTCATCTATGGTGGATGCGGTGGCAACGCTAACAACTTCGAGAGTCGAGAGGCATGCGAAGACAAATGCGTCCAACCAGGTAAATTCGAAATTTAAGACTCAATCATCGAAAGATTCTTTCACTTCTTGAATATTCTTTACTTATAGAAGTCGAGTTTGCTGATGTTCCCGTTTGCGAGCAACCAGTCGAACCTGGTAAATGCCTGGCTTTCATGCCTCGTTTCTACTACGATAAGACTGAAGGAAGATGCAGGAAATTCATTTATGGTGGATGCGGAGGAAACGATAACAACTTCCTCTTTTTTGAGGAATGCGAGAAACAATGCGGAGGTAAAACTGCTTAACTGTTGTTGTTATTAACAGAAACCAGTAGTTTTCATATCGCCTGCAGTAAGAGTCCTTTATCCGCATCGTTTATTACAATTCCATACTAAAGACCGCTGTGTTCCTACAGAAACCCAAGGGAGTCAACCCAGGAGAGTCTGTTTTCAGGAGAAAGTAGTTGGTCCTTGCAGAGCAGCTTTTCCTAGATTCTACTACAATCAGAAATCTGGTCGATGCGAATCTTTCATCTACGGTGGGTGCCAAGGAAACGAGAACAATTTCGAAACTTTAGACGAATGCCGAGACACCTGCCAAGGTATGACGAATTGAGATTTTTGGAAAATTAAGACCATGGGCGCGAGTCTGATTGGATATCTGTTTGCCATAGTTTCTTCTGCTGCAGTAGATTGCTCATCCGAACCCGAAACGGGTTTATGCGATGCGTTATTCCGTCGTTACTATTACGATGATGAAAGTGAAACCTGCAAAGAGTTCGTGTACGGAGGATGCGGTGGCAACGGCAACAACTACAGAACCAAAGAGGAGTGCCTCAAAACCTGCGCCAGTAAGTGCTCGAAACCTTACAAATTGATGGAAGGATTAAGAATCTTCTAAATTTAATTTATTTCTCCACAGAATTCTGAAGATATTAAAAATGATCCGATCTTTCGTGTAATTTTACTTACTATATTAAACTTTAAATATATAATTCGAAATGTGTTTCCGTTTTTTAATAATAAAAATGAAAACTTAACACTAACACTACTGTTATTATTGGATATGTCTCGAAAACGAGCAATCTTCACGTACTTATGACGTTCTTGACGTACAGTGATACGTCGGCAACACGTAACAATCGAAATGTAGATTTGAAGTTGTTTAAAACAGACAACGCAAAATCGGGTAAAACAAACAACGGAATAGACGTAATACTTTATTCTTCTACATCAAAATATGAGAAAGCATAAGTATAATTAAATAAAAATAGAAATCTGAAAGACAAAGCTAATTCTAATCTACCTTTTCTAATAGTTATTTTGAATACGTAAAGGGTGTGTCAGGCATTGAAAGAAGAGTCGAATGCCTCCTCAAGTACGGTTACGTCGCGTAGTACGACTTTAACCCGGAGAAGGCATTCGACTTCAATTTTAGTTATAGAATCTGTACAGATGCCAAAGAGTTTAACACAAAGTATCTACGAAAATGTTGACGTGTTAAGCGTGGAGTATGTACAGGTAGCGTCTAAGACGAGCAAAGAAATAGAGCAATCGACAGAGCGGAAATGACATCAAAGCAACGTGGCGCGGAACTTCAAAACGTGTGCTAGATCCGTTTTCGGTCACCCCTGCGGGGTGGAACCCATGGGGGAACACAAACCCCGGTACGACATCTCCTCCCACTTAATCTTTCGGACAGGGGAGTCTAAAGTACATCCCTATCGACAATGAACTGTTTGCGACCAAAGAAAAGAAAGAGGACAAAGGAGGACGTGTGAAAAAAGGTGCTAGTCCGGGCGTCAAGTGGCGAACGGACACAAATTGAACCAGGGATTGTAAAGCTCGCCATTGTCCTCCACGTTGTGCTTTTCACCGCCTTGGCTTTAGTCCGAAAATCTATTCTTGTTCGAGACAGATTACCCACTCCAGAGGTGTCTAACACTAAAGTTGATGGCGTACGAACGTAACGGTCCAGATTAAATCTCTCGCACCCTGTTAAAACAATGGTTTCTGAGGGTGCCAGGGTGTTTAAACGATTCCCATTGGTCGGTCGAGGGGGAGAATTTATCAATCGATTCTATCATTCGCTCGGGAATTCTTCTTTTGTGTGTTAAACGGTGACAGAGATGAACTCCATTTTTTAAAATACACCTCGTCGTCGGTCGTCGCTTAAAATGAATTTTCTTCGGAAATTAAGCGAAAATACATATATTATGTGCCCAATATTTTAATTAGTGAACGTGTTTTCCTACCATTATAAACATTTCGTGTTTAAATTAAGTATTTTTCATGACCAATATCTTATGTAAGTGTAACCTTACATATTATCCTGTTTAATGTGTTCTATCCCCGTATGAAGAGCACCCATCTATATTCGTATCCACGAGACAAAAGTCATAAATTTAGGAAATTTTCGTGTAATCGTGCCCACTTTTAGAGGAAAAAATACGTTTAAAGGGTGCACAACGAGGCATACAATCGAAAATTATATACAGTTTCCAATATCAAGAACACTACAATATACCTTCGAGTGGCACCATCGAGGAGGAAGTAACAAACAACATTTTGCCAATCACTACCCCAAAATAAGCCTTCTTTTCTATATACCACACGTCAATCACGAGTGTGACGAATAATAAGGGAGGAGTGCGACGTCACCCCGTAGGAGCGCATCGATTGGTAGATGGCACCGTCATATAGAGAGATCACCTGGTGTTGCACATGACGTCCGAATCTCTTGCAACGTTCGTCTCTTCGCAGCCTTCTGAAGAAATGCCCGAATATTTGTCTTATGCAACGAATTCTACCTACTCCTTGGAACAAATATCCTGCGTGTGTGACGTACTCCTTGAATCAGGAGAAATTCAACAGCTGAAAAACTTTCTTTGCTCCCAACGTTTGAACGAATCATCCAACAAGACATGCAATCAGTCGATCCTTAGAGCGCAGGCTGCAGTAGCCTACCATCTAGGAAACTACAAGGAATTGTATTCTATCCTAGAAAACAATACCTTCGATCCTAGGTACCACAAGAAGCTCCAGGATTGGTGGCACGAGGCTCATTATCACGAGGCAGAGTACATAAAAGGTAAATCCTTAGGAGCAGTCGATAAGTACCGTGTAAGGAGGAAGTTTCCTTTTCCTAGGACTATTTGGGACGGGGACGAAATTAATTATTGTTTTAAGGAGAAGTCTAGGAAGATCCTGAAAGAATATTATCGTCAAAATCATTATCCCAATCTTAACGAGAAGAGTGTTTTGTCAGAAAAAACTGGATTAACACTAACTCAGGTCAGCAATTGGTTCAAGAATAGAAGGCAGAGAGATCGCACCACTAAGATCAATTCGTAAGTCACATTTTTCAATTCTCATCCTATTTAACTAGACTTTTGAGTTAGACACTTTTCAGGCTATTTACAGGGGTTGTTATCTCACTTTAAGGCTGTATTTTAGTTGTCATTTAGTCTTAAATGTTAAGGATACAGTTTATAAGCCAGAAACGAACCTTTATCGCCCCTAAATTAGTGGATTTTCGTGTTTTTATCTAAAGAAATCCTTTCTACGCTAAATTTGGTAGTTTAAGGGTCCTAAATATCCTAAATTTACCAAAAATTAGTCCCTTTAACATACACGACACTAAGCAAAGGCGTTATACGAGAAGGATAGTTAACAGAACACTATATAAAGTCAGAAACCCGATCTGTGGTAATTTAAGACATCGAGATGCTCAGGATAAATTAGAACTCTTCAAATTTTGTATAGAAAATAATAGATTTTTTAAAGTAAATAGATGACAAGAGGTCCACACCACAAAATTATGGATTCTTCCACAGGATCTTTGAAGGATAATGGTAGAGTTTTGACTAAAAGAAATGCTGTCAAGTATCCAAGTACGGACCAATGGAGACAAGTTACAATGGAAGGTAAAGAAAGGTGGAAAGGGGGGTTATGTATACGAGCACCTCGCTTGTATACTTAGATAACAGTCTATATTCAATGGCGTAAGAAGTATGTTAAACGTTGAAAATCGAAGGGGGGTCTTTGTTAGAATAAATGCGGTCGTAGCAGACAGGATGAGAGTAATTTAGAAGGTCTGGGGAACCTCTTTCAATAGCGAAACAATGAGTTTGAAAGCAAGAAAGGTATATAAAAAGCTCCCTTTTTTCACTTTCCTCCAACTCAAAACATTTTTATATAAACAATTTTCGTCTTTCTATAGATTTTTCTACCAAATTCTCAGCCCCTTTCACTTTCTAACCAAGGTCTTCCATTTTAATATTCCAAAATGATTGATTTTTTCGAGGTGTAAAGTAGTGAAATACTTATTTAAAATGAGCAATTGACAAATCTTTCTCATACTTGTAACATAAAACGAATATAAACTGTAATCGGTTCAAAGTTTGTTAAACAAGAAATGGAATCTCGTGTATAAAAAGGTTAGTGACATTCAAACAAAACGCTCGCATCATTTCTATTACCTTCAGTGTTTACTTCCATTTATATACACAGGTATCGCCTACATATTAAGGCACGTCACAAACATATCTTTTTCTCCCTATAAAGAAAAATCCCCACATTTTTCACTGATTTCCGTCCTTACTAACGCAGAGAGCCGTACCTTTTTTACCCGTTAACAAAGCAAAACCCTAAAAATCTCCTTATTAAAAGAGAAATCCCTACACTAACTTCGTTTAAACAAAGCAAAATCCTTACATTCTTCTTACTAGTAATATTTTCCCTTGTTAATAAAGAAAATCCTTACATTTTTACCCTACAATATGCCAGTTATTCAACCCTAAAATTCCAATTTTATTCCCTAAAAGATCTTATTAATCGAACGATCTTACACTGTTGAAGGGCATAAAATTAATTGGCGTAGGGCTTAATTTTCAACGCAAGATACTAAATTTTGTAGTGTATAAATAATTTAAAGTATTGGCAGACAGAACAAATGGAATTTGCCTAGTTTAGTCAAGTGTTAGTAACAACAATTAACAATATAAAGTTACAAAGTATCATAAACTGAACTGAAGTGAACCAAAACACGCATTTAATTGTTACGATACACTTGAAGGATGATTCGACATTTAAGGTTTTGTTTAAATTCAATTATGATGAGTCATAGATAAACTATAGAAAGGTTTCGTTTTACAAAACAGAAAACAATACTTTTTTCTTGCAGAAAAATTAAAAATTCCAACGAAAATATCAGAGAAAATCATCCAAATTGCTCCAGAAGGGACGTGCCATTATCATCCGTTCAATTTAAAATGAATCAAACTTATCATCATCCACCTCAAATGCCTTACAACGACTGCATATCTACTTATTGCGCCTATCCGATTCATCATCCTGCATGAAGATCATCACCATCGTCCTCATCATCCTCTTTCACGTATTTATCCGCATCTCTTCCGGGTGTTTTCTGTAACTACTTACGAAAATTCCTTCCATAGAGTTATTGATCTTGTATTTTTTAATAATAATAATAATAAAACAATATTTTGCAATACAATTGAAAAATATTTTCCTGTGTATTTTCAATAGAATCAATAAAAGTTTTGTGTATGTTTAAAGGTGTTTTATGCTCCTTTACTTGTTAAACGAAACATATATAAGGGTTTTTTCTAGTGTTAATTTATATACACGCGTAGTTTCTTTACATCCTTGTAACAAGTGATTTCAGGTCTGTAGGCCTTATAATAGGGCCCACAAATACAAACCTATAAGGCCTTATAGGGTAAATTTCCCAAAACAAAAATCGCTCAGATACGTTCCAAATTTGGAAAAGATTTTAATAACGTAATTATAACAATTAACCCCCTTCTGTGACGTAGATTGTTAAGAAACTTGATTTATTACAAGTCACTCTGTTACAATATTGTTCTAAGTGATGGAAATTAGAGAAAATTGCATTAATTCCGAACGAATTCAATCGTTAAATCCATATAAATTCCATTATAAACGATTCACTTAATACATTTGGTAGGTACCGTCCGACCGTCTGTCGATCCGTCGTAAATGAGATTACCTTTTCAACTATCCTATAAGATTAACTTGGATTAGTGAGGGATGGATTAACAAAATTAAGTTCAACTTATCAGAAAGGGTTGCTTATTAACGACGTAATTTACAAAGAAAAATAAAGGATATTTCCTTAAAATATAACCGAATTTGCATAAAGAAAGACGCCCGAAAAAGTAGGAGGGGATGAGAACAAGTACAGAACCACCCAACACAGGGAGGATTTCAATAGTCAAATCTCTTATTGGCTAACTTGTACAGCTGAATCCTCCTATCACGTGTTCATTTTTTTTTAAAACTCAACCTTCGAGGGGGGACTAAAAGGGATAATTTTGAAGTTAAATATGTTTTTATTTTGTGCTTTGATGTAATTGTATCCCTTCATACAAGTCAGTTCATCTTTCTGATCCACACAAATGGGAAAAATTAGTGATGTGTGTGATTTAGTAATGAATGGAACCCTTTAACCTTAGAGGAAATGAGGAAGGATTAAAGAATTGATCCAAAAGGTCATTTCGAAAGGTCGAGTTAAGGTTCATTTGCCATCCGAAAGGATTTGTTAAGCTGAAATTTTTGTTGTATGCATTATTTCTGTGTTAAATATTGTTTTATTTATAATAAAAAAACAAAAGGTAATGTATTTTATGTACAGAATTTCAGGAAAAAAACAGTTTTTAGATGTAATTTTAAACCTTTTTAAAAACTTAATTAGAAATTATCCTTTATATTTTCAAAAAATTCCTCAAAAACGTTACTAATTTTTTATATTCCAAATAAAAATAGTTCTGTATCAGTGTTAATTACGGTTTATTTTTAATAATGAATTTGATTTTATAATAAAAAGTATATTATTGTCTAGTGGAAATTTAATCTGCGCAACAGTGCATTCATGAGGCTCCATTTCAGTTAAGTTTATGTAAAATAACTCCCATTAAACAGTATTGAGGATGGTCATAGGTGCCTTAAAGTGGATACTAGACAAAAACTGTAGATTATGTATATCAAAAACCACCACTGGTCTTTTGCGCCCATGCTAATTAGGCTTTTTGATATAATTTCCAAGAGAATGTTATTCAATTTATCCAATAATTTCATTTTTATTAACAAAAGCTTCATTTCTACATATTTTTACATATCACAGATGATATAAACAAAATTTATAAAAGTTATCTAACTTGTAAGAATTTATAATATCATTCCTAGCATCATATAAATTTATAAATGGTTAAAGTTGAGCAATTTTCACAAAAATTTTTAGTTTTAACCATCTAATTAATTTTCTCTGACTTTTGTAGTTATATTGTACATACAATTAAAAAAAAATGTTTATACAATGTTTAAATCAGGATAATTTTAAAGTAATAACTATAAATAATTTGTTATTTTGCATTCTATGAGATTATTTGGCTACTGATGTAAGTTTATACTTTGGCTATGACTTTTTACTAGAGGTTAACGATTTACATTTCTTCTGGGACGTTTCTTTCTCCGAGATCTCCGAATATGAGTTCCAGAGCCGCGTGAACGTCTCCGCCGGTGGCTTCTAGGGCTCTGAGACTGATCGAGTCGTCGGAAATTCCCATGTCTCTCAATTGCTGCAACTGAGACTGTAAGAATTGTTTAACTTTAATTACTTGTATCGCCTCTCTGTAATTTATATGTAATACTATATACCTGGAGACTGCTTTGTCCTTGAGTAACCACCCCCAAAGCGTGCTGCATGGCTTGGTTGAACATTTCAGAAGTGATCATGCCTCTCGGTGTGGGAGGAGGTGCGTGTAACTGAGGAGAAGGAGGTGCCTGAAGATGGGAAGAGGAAGACTGTCCGTCTTGTTGAGAATTATCTGTCGTCCTGGGGCTACCCGGGGTGGCGGCGACTGCCGCTAGTGCGGAGGCTAACTGTGCCGGAGTAATGGGACCCGGAGATAACATCTGGCTACCCATAGCCTGAAAATATAAAGTTAGATTGTGATAAATACAAAAAGAGTTGCATTAACATACTTTATAATCAATATTTCTCACTGATACAAATTTAAATATGTAATATAGGGGAGATCGGGGCAAGATCGGCATGTTAAGCTTTACTTAAATTTTGTGTAATAAATACCACTGTAAACTGAAAAAAAGCTTTGCATATTGTCTATTGGAATGTTACCTTACTATAGAACTGGTTAAAATCAGTTTGGAAATAAAAATAATTAAAATAATTACAACTTTACAAGAAGAGAGAAATTGACGAAGTTGCCCCGGGTATAGGGGCAAGATCGGCAACTTCTCTCTTTTTGTAAAGTTGTAATTATTTTAATTATTTTTATTAAAGTTGCCCCTGGTATAGGGGCAACAGTAATGGGGCAAGATAGGCACGTATATAAAATTATGTTATTAACAATGTATAAGTTGGAATTCACTATTAAAACAAAGAAATACAAATCCGACACCAATTTAATATTATTACAACGAAATGCAAGTTCAAAGACATATATACATGAATAACAAATGCAAACATGTTTTCATTTATCATCTGTTTGATTTTTATCCTTTGCTTCTAATGTGGCTTTATGTTGCCGATCTTACCCCGCTAGTCATGATTTCGAAACATTAAGTACAACCCTGAGAACAGAATGCCAAGCCACGATCTGGCCACGTGAATAAGTTGAAGTTACATCCTTCTAACAGAAAAAGTAACTTTCGTTATCATGGAATTATAACAAAACCTGCCAATTCAATATAAATGGAAAAAAAATATTATATGGAATTGAACGAAAATGAAAATTTGCTTGATAATTCAACTACGCTTGTTGGAGAACAATAAAAACACTACACTCAACAAGCCACCAATAAAACTCAACCGCCTAACCTATAACCAAAGTCTCCTTTTAATTTGTTTTTTAAAAAAAGCGCTTGACAAACTTGCCCCGCATGCCGAAGTTGCCCCGGTCTCCCCTATATAAAAAATCTGAAGTGAAAAAAAAAAAATGTTTAAAATACGAAAATTAATTACAAGTATATTCTTGAACTTAGTTAAATGAATTATAAATATAAATTTGACTGTTCAAGCAGTGTTTCAATCAAAGCTATCAAATATTTTAAGTAACTTATACATGTGAAAATATTTGCTAATCACTAAATTAAAAAAATTAAAAGACAATCAAACATATTAATGTGAAAATGTATTGCTGAATTGTATAAGTTTTCATGTTAAATGTATCTGATCATTATAGTAAGAAAATAGCAAATCTTTTTATATATATAAGCTAATGAATCAAATAATTAATTCAGATAAATGAAGAAAAACTGTTAAAAACATATTTAATACTATATATTTGAAGATCATATGAAAATTTAATCATAAATCTTTCATAATTTGAATCTCTCAAATAAATTTCTTTATTCTGCAGAATCAAAACTAAATAATTTTTTGAATCATTTTACTACTTTTAAACTAATTCATATTTAACTGTGAAAGCATTATTAAAAATAAATTAAACTTTAAACATACTTGATCCTGATCACTCTCCATTTCATCTTCATCACTCAAAGCATCGAGAGAATAAGAGATCATGGGGGCTGCATTTGTAGCTCCTTGCGACGAAGATGCTTCTTCATGAAACGCAGCTGCAATATGAGTAGCAGCTTCAGCTAATGAAGGGTGTAGTTCAACAACTCTGAAGAGAAAAATAAATTATAATAAAGTATTTTTGAGCTTAACTTAATCTAAAAAATAATTGAAAAGCTAAAATGGCTAATAAAATAATTGTTAACTACAGTGGGTGATCAGTACCAAACAGTTCAGTTAACAAACAAATCGAATAACGAACACCTCAGAACAAACACAAGAAGAAGTAACATAAAATAATGAATACCAATTGGTCTTCCCTTGTCTTCAGGCAACAATTCGAAAGTTTTTGGAGTGCGGGAGACGTCGACATTGATGTTCAATCCGGTATATACTGATCTGATAGTATTCCTCCGAACTTTGAAACTCTCTCTTGTAATTCCAGCCTTTTAGTTTTCTGACAAAAACAATTCTTTTATAGTATTCGCGAGACTGTCAGGCAGGCACTCGTTAAGTTTTGCATGGGTTTTTATTTTCGAAAGATGAGCGTATAATAGCAAAGGTAGAGAATGGGCAGAAGATGTCTGATGTTGCTGGACAGTATGGCTCAAACAGGTCTACAGTAGGCCACAGTTCAATCTTATCTAAGAAAGATACAGTATAATCAAAAAAACCCAAGCAGCTAAAGGAGTAACAAAAATCACATCTGAGAAATAAAGAACATTGAAGAGCTCATAATAGAATGCCTGACAACATCTGAAATGGATCTGATGACAGAAGAACAACAAGAACTCCTGAATGAATAACACCAAGAAACTCGGCGAGATATGTTTTCTTCTGAAAATGAGGATTAATGCCAATATCTGCTATTAAAAATCTTTTGAAGAAGTGGGAGGATGTCAGAATGACGGTCTTAGAATGGCATCCAAACCAGGTTGAGGTTAATAGGCTTAGGTATCTCTACAACGACAATGCTATTAATTACTTCCGAAAAATCCTAAAGAGAGAAAAGCAATCGAATTAGACATATTCTTTAACCCCCAAAAATGGAAAAAACATGACTAATAAAAATGCAAGACTGTGTATATATGTATTTTTATTATTACATATAAATAAACATAGTAAGAAAGTATGTTTTTTTATTTTTTGACGTCTCCAGAATGAATTAATCAAATTCCCATAAAAACCTATGGTAAATCGATAATTAGTTAACGAACAATTCGGATAGCAAACAAAGTCTTGGAATGGATTATGTTTGTTAACTGATCACCTACGGTGTGCTAGAATAGGATTTTCGTATGAGAGTAGGCCTTAAATTTTCTTCAACCCAACACATTTATGACCTTTAAAATACGTTCATTAAATTATGGTCGACAAAACTTTTATTAATGTGACCAATCAAAAACATTAATTGAATGATGTTGAGGTTTTTGATTAAAAAAAAAATTACATAAGTTTATCTTTAAGAGAGGTTTTCTAGTGTGATGCAAGATAAATATTAATCACCTGAACTGTAATTTATATACAAGATAGAGCAAAAATGAATTAAACTTTTGGCATAAGTTTTTAAACAACACACAGAACATTTCTGCTCTTTCATAATCCCACTTTCAAAATAAGCTCCTTCAGCAGCTATACATTTCCTTTGGTGCCCATAGAGCCTTGGAAGACATTTTTTGTAATATCTTTAATGACTTTCATTACTGCAGCTTTTCCATTTGGTTACTATCAGTCATTTAGGATTAATGAATATCTAACTAAAAAGAACATAATAATGCTTCCTCAATCTTTTCATTTTTTCTTATTTTAACTTTATTTTTTACTTCCACAGACTCAACCCAAAAGAGATGTTGAAGGATCAGCTGCAACTGTAGTAGAAGTGAGAGTTTCAATAATGCAATAGCAAGAATCTGTGTGTTTGTAATAAAACCCATGTCATAACTGATCCATTTTTCACTTTACTTGTATTGCATATGTTTTTGTCATATAATAAGTGTTACTTATTTTTTAAAGTGTATCCATCACTACAATTTTTGAACACACATTCTGAATTTCTCGCACAAAATTTCTTAATTCTTCACATCAAATGTTTTAAAAAAACAAAAAAATTGTCTTAACTTAAATTTAAACTTTTCAAGAAAGAAACCAAACTTAAAAATACAGTCGACTCCCTATAACACGGTAGATACATTCCGTTTTTTATGAATCCATTTTCTACGAGTCCAGCCAATCACAGCCCGGCACATATGCAGTTTATGAACTACGGCTGTTTGAAAGGTTTTTTCCATAAAATCAATCGATTCTAGACTAATTTGACTCAACATTTCCAAAACACGTATAATTTTTTGGGAATAATCCATACAAACTATGCTATAAACAAAAAATTGTAGAATTACTTACCAAGTGTGCACCGTTCGACTATGCCATTGCTTAAGCTTGTTTTCGTCGTGGAGCTTGTCATTGAATGGCGTTCGCGTGCTTCCTGATAAATGATTTTTTTTTTGCAAAAAATTTGCTGAACTTTGGAGACACCATTAATATAAATATAATTTTTATGGACGTTAAATAATAAATGGTTTTTAGTAGGTCCACTGCTCGTTTAAACTCAACGGTTTGTGCAATATCCGCCATTGGTCTAGATTCAATCAATCTTGTCGTGACACGAGTCAGCAATGATGTTTTACCGAATTATAAGAGTTTTTTTTAGCATGTTTGTACAAATACTATCGCAATTTTTTCGATTCAGTATTTCAATAACAGNAGATAAAGTTCACAAAAAAAATAACAGAAATTTTTTGAAAATTTTGGAATTTTTAGTTGAATTTGATCCAGTTACGGAAAAACATTTAATGAGAGCTAAAGAAAAAAACAAAATCTCTTCACTATTTACGAAAAACCATTTAAAATGAAATTTTGGAACTGATTGGACCAAGCATCAAAAGTAAAATTTTGAAAAAAATGCAGGATTCTAATTATTATGCATTTGTACAACAGACACAAGCCATCAGGAACAAATGTCAGTTAGTTCGATATATTGAAGTGGATCCCAATAATAATAATAATAATCAATGAAAGTTTTCTTGGATTTCATTTAATCGAAGGTTCAACAGGAATTGAATTGACAAATGCCATCATTGATTCACTGGAACAATATAATTTATCAATAGAGAATATCAGGGATCAAAGTTATGACAATGGTGCCAACATGAAAGGTATTTGAAATGGTGTTCAGACCCACATTTTGAAAAGAAAAAAAAAAAACCATGAGCAATGTACATTCCATGTCACAATCACACTTCGAATTTAATGGTGGTTTATTCAGTGCAAGTTCACCTCAAATTGCACTATTTTTCAACATTATTGAACAAGTTTTCAAATTTTTTTCAGTTTCTACAAAAAGATGGAGCATCTTACAATCTAAGTGTCCATCATTTACAGTCAAATCATTAAGTGATACATGCTGGGAAAATCATATTAATGCTGTCAAGACTCTAAGATTTGAATTTTCTAAAATTTATGAAGAATTACAAGATGTTGCAAAAGAATCTAATGATGCAATCATAAAAATTACAGTCAAATCCATCGCATCAAAAATCACAAATTTTGATTTTTTATGTTCAATTATAATTCGGTACAATGTCTTTTTTGAAGTCAATATATCAGTAAACAACTTCAATTCCTTTTAACTAAATACAATAGAGCATCGATTATCCGACTCAATTGGGGACTCAGGTTGGTCGGATAACTGAAAAAATCGGATAACCGAAAAGAAGGAAAAAGATACATTATTAGTAGAGTATATTAGGATATTAGTATATCCCATGTAATTAGTTTATTAGTATATCGCTATTAACCAACTTCGCGTTGAATTTTCATTGATGTTTAGCCGAACAAATTTTTTTTTTAAATAATAATCGTCGCTATCATATCGTTAAAAATTATTTTAAAATTGTTTTATTGCTCATGAAACGAACCACCACTCATAATTAAAAAATTAATTCTCATTTAAATACTGCCCTCCCTTCAATGGTTAAGCCGTTGATGCCAGCTAGAACACGCAAAAATTTAACAAAAATAATATTAAAGTAGCCAAGACGTAGCCAAATATTGTAATGCCACATCACTAGCGGACATTTGAAATTTTCCAACTAGAATGGTCGGTTAACCAATGTGATGGTTAATCGGGGGTCGGATAATTGATGCTCTACTGTATTTCAAAAAGCTTAGAACTTCTAGAACAAACAATTAATTTTTTGAAGGAAAACTATAACCAAAACAGATTTGATTCAATTGTTAAAGAAGCAAAAAAATCTTGCTGGTATTTTAAATGTGGAAAATGAGTTCGATTTTCTCACAAACTTTGGGATGACAATGGAAAAGAAAAAGATTTTTTGATGATGAGGAAAACATCAAAGAAAATTTAAGCCAGATACAGAAGTACAAAAAAGAAGTTTTTGATAAAACATTTAGTTGTGCACTTACTTCTTTGGAAGAATGATTTAAAACATTTCAAATTTTTGTTCAACATAAAAGATATTTCTTTTATGGCAGATGAAGATTTCTTGAGAGAATTTGGGAAAAAAATTAACAAATGAAAATAAACAAGACATTTCTGGAGAAGAATTAAAAATAGAACCAAAATCCCTGGCATTCTGGCTCAATGAAGATATGGATCCAGAGAAATGTTTTAATTTTATTTACAAAAACAATTTGAATGAAATTTACATAAATGTATCTATCACATTAAGAATCATGTTAACATTGCTCATTACATTGCTGCTACAGAACAAAGCTTTTTGAAGCTTAAAATAATGAAAAACTATTTAAATCAAGAAAGACTTAACAACTTGGCAATGATTTCGATTGAAAGTGCCATTGCTAATAATTTAAACATTGAAGATTTGCAATTGAAATTTGCAACAGTGAAAACTCGAAAAGTTACATTTTTAATATAATTATTTCCTGGTTTTTTGTACCAAATTTGAATTAAAAATTACCTTAATAAAATTAATTATAAATATATACTCTTATAAATTGTAGCTGAATTTTCAAAAAAGGTGGAAACATAAAAGTTTCACGCACTCTCAAAATTTGTAGAGCCGGCAATGTGTGCAGCATTTGAAAAATATTAAAGACATAGGCAGATTTAAAATCAAACAATTCCTACCTTAATGATACAAAGTAATATCTGAAAGAATCTGTTCAAGAAACAGTCAATACTTTGTATTGACCATTTCTTGAACAAACTAATTTGCAAATCTCACTCTGGATTCAATAATATCCATTCTATTTGTATCAACTGGAATTTGTGTGCATTCCTTCACAGTATACAACATTCCATTTAAGTATCTTTCTATGGTTCTGAGTTAACCCAAGTTTAGCTGGTTATCATTGAAGTGAGCATGCATTTACTTGCATTAAAATCAGACAAAAATTACTCTCCAAGATATGTTGATGTCAAGCACACACGTCTGTATCAATCTTCAGCTCTCTAGCACCATCAGGTGTATTCTTCACAATGCATCCTTCTTTCACAAAACATCTAACGATGTTATAAGCAGTTTGCTGTTTTACCTTCAGTGCTTTTTAGGAAACCTTCTTTTGCATACAAAAAAGGCAGTGATGATGACTGCATTGTCATCACACACATTTCTTACCACAATCTTAAATTTATGTTAATTGTCCATAAACATCTATATACCAATCTAAATAATTCTATTTGCATATTAAACATAATTCTTGTTACGTCAATGTCATATCTTTGTGTCCATATAAAATCAACTGGAGTTGAAGTCTGATTGTTATTTTCATTTTGGGGTCTTTCTTTTTAAGGATGGAAACTCCCAAGAAACCCCAAAATATGCTAAATTTAAAAATAAAGACCAAAATATACTAATTTACATAAGTGACTGATCCTGTGACATGTGGATATGTAAATAGAGTAGTGTGGAGTTACACCAATAAGCAGATAAAAGATGGCACACCCATTAAAAGGTGTGGTGTAGTTCCCAACAGTGACCTTCATTAAATCAAATTGTCTGGCATTCTTCGTATTGTCAGCTTGTAAGAAGTGTATTTTTTGTTTATTAATTTGGTGGAGATTTAATTAATTATAAAAAAATTTCTTTCATTGATTGATTGTTTATTTTGTATATAATCGATCTTGACTTGATTTTTTTAAATATTTGAAATATATAAGCAAAAATACATAAAAATATTTATTAGATTGAACAGTATTGTATGTACAAGCAACAATGATTGTGACAAGAAGTTAGTAATAAGTATATAAGTGTTATTTTAGATTATTGTATTTTGCTTTCCCATTGGTTACAATGGTTCAGGCCTGGTACTTGATTAGAACCCTAAATTGTCTAACCCTGCCTTTTTGTGTTGCACAGTATGTTACAATTTCTCAAAATGTATCTGAGAACATATCTTACTGTAAATTGTTAATCACATTGTTTATTTTGGAAGTGTTATGCTCTTAATGAATATGCTTTGAATGTTTGGATGGATTTACTTAATTAATGAAAAAAATACATTGTCCTTACATATTATTTGTGTTCTAAATTCAAAACTTCTTTGTCCATATTGTAGGACCGATTCATTTTCTTAGAAAAAAATTTGTTTATATTACTTGCAAATGATTATTGCAATAAGAATATCACTTTGTTTCATTATGATAAAGGAAATTGCTTGATTTGAGATCTACGTACATCTTTGATGTTTTCAAAATGCTACATGAAATGAGTCATACCAGAATATAAGTACAGTATACTACCAATTATCTGGGCTAATGATGGAGAGAAAATTGAAAAACATGAATAATTCAATACTTATTTCTTAGAAGGAAATGAAGCCTAGAGACTATCAGAAATTTCTACAAGCTTTAGTTCATATTTTCCCATCTAGACAGCATCATTTCATTTACACAAAATATTTTATTTAAACAAAAAAAAATTTTGTGGGGTTGGTGCCACTTTCTTTGGCCAATTTTGTGCAAAAAAAAAAAATTGGGGAAGGCTGATGCATGGATAATCCACATATGAATAATCGGAAATACACTGTACATTTGTTTACTTTAAATTATTAATGTTTTTTCAAATTTGTTTAACTGCAATAATGTGTTAAACATTATCCCATTTTTATATAAAGAAATCTTGTTAGGGTTTATATTCAATTTTTATTTAAATATCATTACTATAGTTTATTTATGTTAATTGGTATTTTTTCAACAGAAAATCTAATCATTACCTTTATAGGTTCAATTAAAAAGCAAAAATGAAATTCATGAAAAATAAACTTATTCAGAAGAGTAAGGAATTCTTCACACAATCAATTATTATTAACAAGCATTGACAATAATTTCAATATGTAAAACATAAATTTTCTGGCATTTATAAATTGAAATAAATGTATTTCTTAAGCATTTATTGATTTAAATAAACATCAAGTCTTAAAAATAGATCTACTGATATTAAATTGTATCTAGATTTATTTTATTCTAGTCAAGTTGTTAACAATTTTAGTGTGTTTCTTTAAAAACTCTTTTATTAAAAGTACCTATGTACAGCCATTATCTTTTCAACATTTCTTGTAGACGTATTTAAAAATTAATTATAATTTATTTAAATAATATTTACCTATAGCAATCGGATCATCAGCTAATCCTGGTGTAGCTGCAATAATGTTTTCCATTACTTCGGGTTTACTAAGTTGTTGGATCTGAAACAAAATAAATGATATATTTTATTAAATTTATCTATTATATTGGATGAATTTCAAGGTAGATAGTTTAGACAGGCATACAAAAAAATAAACTACACGAGCACCATTATCATATTACTAATAATTAAAATAACAACAAATCTAAATGGCAACATAATGCAAGAAATTACATTATTGAATAAAGATATTTACTTTCATTTAAAAAAAAATACTACTTTCTATTTACATGTTACAAACTGCATGAACTTTTTGACCAACCAAAACAATTATGCCATTGACTGTCAAAGAAATTTAGAAACTTGCACGTAATAATACAAAAAAAATCTGACATGGCCCAGTGTAAAGTTTTAACATTTTCTTATCTGAAATAAGTAAACAAACTCCAACTTTTTGCACTCAGGTTCAAGTATCTTTGCATGACCCCAATTTTTATCATTATAATTTTTACCAGAGCTGTGAAATCAACAGATCAAGCTCTCAACTCCAGCTGTGACTCATAGAATTTTAGATGATCTGACTCCAACTCCTGCCTTTAAATAATAATTTTAAATATACTATGATTATATTAACACAGAATGGCATTTCATCACTACCAAATGAATCACCAGTATACTTTTTAAACATTTTAAAAGTAAATCATCAGGTATACCTATTGAAACTGAGAACACTTATTTTTTTCAGAGTTTTTCATTACAACCACTATCTCTTCAAACCACATACTGACACACAAAATGTTGCAGTAAAGTATTAAATTTTGTAAATTTGAAATTTTGTCTTTCCACAAATCAAACAAAATCTTGCATTATAGAAGGCTCCTATAAAGCACAACATAGGATTAATGCTCCTATTAGGGTCTTAAAGAACAAAATAAAAAACATGAGTCAGTCAGTCCATTTTTACGCCTCCGACTCCTCTAGTAACGAATTTGCTTTTGGCTCCAATTCTGACTCTACAGACCTGATTTTTACATAGAAAAATTCATTTTCTTTTTCAATATAACAAAGTTAACTTTATTGAGTGCCCCCTATATTTACAGGACCCCAGAATGATGACTTATGCACCTTTGCCAAATATGTCTCTATTGTGTAGTACAGAATAGAAACATATGACATTATCATTTAGTATCCTTTAGTGTCTAGTCTATATGTATAAAGTCTTAGTTCATTGTGTTGTAATTATAGCATTTCATACAAAATAGTGATCTAGCAAAGCAGAAAACAACAATTTTGGTGAATCATTAAAATTTTACATGCACTCAAGATTTCTTGAGTGCATGTAAAATTTCAGAGTAAGATCAGAAAGAATCAAAAAATATTCAGAGTAAGATCAGAAAGAATCAAAAAATATTCAGAGTAAGATCAGAAAGAATCAAAAGAATTATCTTTTTCTTGCACTATAATTACATGAGAACATACTGCAGCAAGGAAATAATCAATGCTTAAAAATCTGAAATTACAGGTTATTCTAGCCCCTCCTTATATCACTAGATTTCCCAAAATTAAAGGTGATGCTGAAAAGTTGCTTTTCAACAGATGTCTGCTTTATAGAAATGGAATGAGAGGGAAAAAAGGAGTCTTTGTACATAGAATGCAAAAATAGTTTAAATTTTTGAAAAAATGTAATCAGTTCTAAACAGTTGTTATGTTGATCAATCAACTCTCAAATTAAAAAATTGTTCAATAAATATTGTGTTTTAAATAAAAAGAAAATGAAATGTAGAAGATCAAATTGGTTTCTTGACAATAAAAAAATGAAATGTTTATTATATTCTGTTATAAATATCTGAATGAAATTAAGTTTTTAAAGAAACAAAGCTTTTTACCATTGTTCGAAATGCCGGATTCATCAATGCCGTTCTCAACGCAATAACTAATTGCTGAATTTCCTCTTGACTCAGTCCTATACAGAAGAAAAATTTTATAAAATATTTTACAATTTCGAACAAGTTAAAATTCAATTTCTATATCAAAATTTAGTACAACAAAATTAATATTATAGTGTATCTGTATTGAGTAAATAGCTCAGATACTGTACTTGTAAAATAATTACATAATAAATATTTTAAATGTTTATTATGTAATTATTCTTCTGTCATAATTACTTTAATTGTTATATAATATTTATTTTAAATCTAGAGGAATTTAAAAGCTTTAAATTTTAAAACCTGACGATGCTACTTATACAGTAAACTTTATGCCTGGCAATATAATTCTTTTATACATAAGAGAAATGAGATTACTGTTGCCAAGTCCTTAAATTCTCCCCCATTATACCAACCACCAAATTAAGTCAACATCCCCAAAAATGTTCACATTCAAATTTAAAGTAACTTATTATACAGAACTAAACACAAGTTTAAAGTAAACACATACAGTAGAACCCCTCTAGTCCGCCCTCGGCTAGTCCGTCACTCCGGTTAATCCGACCGTGGTCGGAGTCGAGAAACTTGTCCCGACTCGTCGGTGACTCACCGTCCGTGGCGTTTTTCTGTGTTCGTTACAGTATATGTTTTACATTGTGTGTTCATGTACAGTTTTGTGTGTGTTTTCAACATGTCAGGAGTGAAACGTAAACATGTTACTCTTCCATTAAATGAAAAATTAGCAGTGCTACAAAGACTAGACAAAGGAGAAGATTTGTTATTTTACTTTTTTCTGATAATCCGACCTTTTTTGCGTTCCGACCATACCCCCAGTCCCAAAGGTGACGGATTAGAGGGGTTCTACTGTATATAGTAAGTCTCTAACTCACACAGATTCATAAATATGCAATATACTTTAATTTATGACTAACAATATCATCTATTAAGTACCACTTTGAATGTAAATAACAGACAACAAAACCATTAATTTTTCCAATATTAACTTTTTTATAAGCAGAAGCTGTTTAGTAATAAAACTAAACAGCTTCTGCTTACAAAAAAAGAATAAGAGTAAGATNTATCAGTGGACACTTTGATGAATAAAAGTTTGGAAAAGGAAGTGGAACATTGGGATAAGGTTTTAAGAAGATTGATTGCATTGACGATGATGATGGCACAACAAAATATCTCATTTAGAGATTCATCAGAGAAAGTTTATGAAGAAAATAACAGGAATTTTTAGCTGAATTTGATCCATTTATGGAAAAACATTTAATGAGAGCTAAAGAAAAACTGAATTCTGTTCACTATTTAGGAAAAACCATTCAAAATGAAATTTTGGAACTGATCAGACAAAGCATCAAAAGTAAAATTTTGATAAAAGTGCAAGATTTCTAATTATTATATATTAGCTAAAAATAGAAAAAAGGAAACTTTCTGGATGGGAATACAAACAAAAGCAACAGTGAAAAGAGGAGCAAATGAAGAAAAATCAAACATCGTTAGAAAATTATTTATTTAAAGCTAATTGTCGAGAAATGACCAATGAAAATCAAATAGATGTTGTTAAAAACAATGAATTGGAATCTGAATTTTCAACTGAAATGATTGATTTTATTGCATCGGCATCTGAAAGTGTTGTCCAATTGAATGATTCAATCTCTCTTGTTGAAATTAGTCCAACAAACCTGCAACTAAATTACTTGCACCAGAAAATTGTTTTGATGATATCGTTGATTGGCCAGAAACTTATGACCAAAGTTTTATTCAACAAATTGTCATAAAGGGACTCATCAGTTTCAATAATAATTTGAAAAAATATCCTAAAAACTCTGAAAATTTGTGTTTTTCTAATCACTATTTTCACCAAATCATGGAAAATGGTAAAGGCATTCAAATATTGTGGTTGGTTTATCCAAAAAATGGCTGATAAAGCCTTTTGTTATTGATGTAAAATATTTGGTTCGATTACAATCATGTTGGCTAGAAATGATATCAATGACTGGAAACACATTTCTCAAATTTTAAAGAGACACGAGCAAAGTGTTGAACATTTTGATAGCTTTAGAAAGTGAACGGAACTGAAAAATTGATTGCAAAAAGAAATATTAATGGACACTTTGATAAATAAAAATTTGCAAAAGGAAATGGAACATTGGGATAGGGTTTTAAGAAGATTGATTGCATCGATGATGATGATGGCACAACAAAATATCCCATTTAGAGGTTCATCAGATAAAGTTCACAAAAAAAATAACAGAAATTTTTTGAAAATTTTGGAATTTTTAGTTGAATTTGATCCAGTTACGGAAAAACATTTAATGAGAGCTAAAGAAAAAAACAAAATCTCTTCACTATTTACGAAAAACCATTTAAAATGAAATTTTGGAACTGATTGGACCAAGCATCAAAAGTAAAATTTTGAAAAAAATGCAGGATTCTAATTATTATGCATTTGTACAACAGACACAAGCCATCAGGAACAAATGTCAGTTAGTTCGATATATTGAAGTGGATCCCAATAATAATAATAATAATCAATGAAAGTTTTCTTGGATTTCATTTAATCGAAGGTTCAACAGGAATTGAATTGACAAATGCCATCATTGATTCACTGGAACAATATAATTTATCAATAGAGAATATCAGGGATCAAAGTTATGACAATGGTGCCAACATGAAAGGTATTTGAAATGGTGTTCAGACCCACATTTTGAAAAGAAAAAAAAAAAACCATGAGCAATGTACATTCCATGTCACAATCACACTTCGAATTTAATGGTGGTTTATTCAGTGCAAGTTCACCTCAAATTGCACTATTTTTCAACATTATTGAACAAGTTTTCAAATTTTTTTCAGTTTCTACAAAAAGATGGAGCATCTTACAATCTAAGTGTCCATCATTTACAGTCAAATCATTAAGTGATACATGCTGGGAAAATCATATTAATGCTGTCAAGACTCTAAGATTTGAATTTTCTAAAATTTATGAAGAATTACAAGATGTTGCAAAAGAATCTAATGATGCAATCATAAAAATTACAGTCAAATCCATCGCATCAAAAATCACAAATTTTGATTTTTTATGTTCAATTATAATTCGGTACAATGTCTTTTTTGAAGTCAATATATCAGTAAACAACTTCAATTCCTTTTAACTAAATACAATAGAGCATCGATTATCCGACTCAATTGGGGACTCAGGTTGGTCGGATAACTGAAAAAATCGGATAACCGAAAAGAAGGAAAAAGATACATTATTAGTAGAGTATATTAGGATATTAGTATATCCCATGTAATTAGTTTATTAGTATATCGCTATTAACCAACTTCGCGTTGAATTTTCATTGATGTTTAGCCGAACAAATTTTTTTTTTAAATAATAATCGTCGCTATCATATCGTTAAAAATTATTTTAAAATTGTTTTATTGCTCATGAAACGAACCACCACTCATAATTAAAAAATTAATTCTCATTTAAATACTGCCCTCCCTTCAATGGTTAAGCCGTTGATGCCAGCTAGAACACGCAAAAATTTAACAAAAATAATATTAAAGTAGCCAAGACGTAGCCAAATATTGTAATGCCACATCACTAGCGGACATTTGAAATTTTCCAACTAGAATGGTCGGTTAACCAATGTGATGGTTAATCGGGGGTCGGATAATTGATGCTCTACTGTATTTCAAAAAGCTTAGAACTTCTAGAACAAACAATTAATTTTTTGAAGGAAAACTATAACCAAAACAGATTTGATTCAATTGTTAAAGAAGCAAAAAAATCTTGCTGGTATTTTAAATGTGGAAAATGAGTTCGATTTTCTCACAAACTTTGGGATGACAATGGAAAAGAAAAAGATTTTTTGATGATGAGGAAAACATCAAAGAAAATTTAAGCCAGATACAGAAGTACAAAAAAGAAGTTTTTGATAAAACATTTAGTTGTGCACTTACTTCTTTGGAAGAATGATTTAAAACATTTCAAATTTTTGTTCAACATAAAAGATATTTCTTTTATGGCAGATGAAGATTTCTTGAGAGAATTTGGGAAAAAAATTAACAAATGAAAATAAACAAGACATTTCTGGAGAAGAATTAAAAATAGAACCAAAATCCCTGGCATTCTGGCTCAATGAAGATATGGATCCAGAGAAATGTTTTAATTTTATTTACAAAAACAATTTGAATGAAATTTACATAAATGTATCTATCACATTAAGAATCATGTTAACATTGCTCATTACATTGCTGCTACAGAACAAAGCTTTTTGAAGCTTAAAATAATGAAAAACTATTTAAATCAAGAAAGACTTAACAACTTGGCAATGATTTCGATTGAAAGTGCCATTGCTAATAATTTAAACATTGAAGATTTGCAATTGAAATTTGCAACAGTGAAAACTCGAAAAGTTACATTTTTAATATAATTATTTCCTGGTTTTTTGTACCAAATTTGAATTAAAAATTACCTTAATAAAATTAATTATAAATATATACTCTTATAAATTGTAGCTGAATTTTCAAAAAAGGTGGAAACATAAAAGTTTCACGCACTCTCAAAATTTGTAGAGCCGGCAATGTGTGCAGCATTTGAAAAATATTAAAGACATAGGCAGATTTAAAATCAAACAATTCCTACCTTAATGATACAAAGTAATATCTGAAAGAATCTGTTCAAGAAACAGTCAATACTTTGTATTGACCATTTCTTGAACAAACTAATTTGCAAATCTCACTCTGGATTCAATAATATCCATTCTATTTGTATCAACTGGAATTTGTGTGCATTCCTTCACAGTATACAACATTCCATTTAAGTATCTTTCTATGGTTCTGAGTTAACCCAAGTTTAGCTGGTTATCATTGAAGTGAGCATGCATTTACTTGCATTAAAATCAGACAAAAATTACTCTCCAAGATATGTTGATGTCAAGCACACACGTCTGTATCAATCTTCAGCTCTCTAGCACCATCAGGTGTATTCTTCACAATGCATCCTTCTTTCACAAAACATCTAACGATGTTATAAGCAGTTTGCTGTTTTACCTTCAGTGCTTTTTAGGAAACCTTCTTTTGCATACAAAAAAGGCAGTGATGATGACTGCATTGTCATCACACACATTTCTTACCACAATCTTAAATTTATGTTAATTGTCCATAAACATCTATATACCAATCTAAATAATTCTATTTGCATATTAAACATAATTCTTGTTACGTCAATGTCATATCTTTGTGTCCATATAAAATCAACTGGAGTTGAAGTCTGATTGTTATTTTCATTTTGGGGTCTTTCTTTTTAAGGATGGAAACTCCCAAGAAACCCCAAAATATGCTAAATTTAAAAATAAAGACCAAAATATACTAATTTACATAAGTGACTGATCCTGTGACATGTGGATATGTAAATAGAGTAGTGTGGAGTTACACCAATAAGCAGATAAAAGATGGCACACCCATTAAAAGGTGTGGTGTAGTTCCCAACAGTGACCTTCATTAAATCAAATTGTCTGGCATTCTTCGTATTGTCAGCTTGTAAGAAGTGTATTTTTTGTTTATTAATTTGGTGGAGATTTAATTAATTATAAAAAAATTTCTTTCATTGATTGATTGTTTATTTTGTATATAATCGATCTTGACTTGATTTTTTTAAATATTTGAAATATATAAGCAAAAATACATAAAAATATTTATTAGATTGAACAGTATTGTATGTACAAGCAACAATGATTGTGACAAGAAGTTAGTAATAAGTATATAAGTGTTATTTTAGATTATTGTATTTTGCTTTCCCATTGGTTACAATGGTTCAGGCCTGGTACTTGATTAGAACCCTAAATTGTCTAACCCTGCCTTTTTG
Source organism: Centruroides sculpturatus (assembly GCF_000671375.1). Lineage (NCBI taxonomy): Eukaryota > Metazoa > Arthropoda > Arachnida > Scorpiones > Buthidae > Centruroides > Centruroides sculpturatus. The sequence continues at coordinate 1,480,160 of NW_019384325.1, forward strand.
TGTTGCACAGTATGTTACAATTTCTCAAAATGTATCTGAGAACATATCTTACTGTAAATTGTTAATCACATTGTTTATTTTGGAAGTGTTATGCTCTTAATGAATATGCTTTGAATGTTTGGATGGATTTACTTAATTAATGAAAAAAATACATTGTCCTTACATATTATTTGTGTTCTAAATTCAAAACTTCTTTGTCCATATTGTAGGACCGATTCATTTTCTTAGAAAAAAATTTGTTTATATTACTTGCAAATGATTATTGCAATAAGAATATCACTTTGTTTCATTATGATAAAGGAAATTGCTTGATTTGAGATCTACGTACATCTTTGATGTTTTCAAAATGCTACATGAAATGAGTCATACCAGAATATAAGTACAGTATACTACCAATTATCTGGGCTAATGATGGAGAGAAAATTGAAAAACATGAATAATTCAATACTTATTTCTTAGAAGGAAATGAAGCCTAGAGACTATCAGAAATTTCTACAAGCTTTAGTTCATATTTTCCCATCTAGACAGCATCATTTCATTTACACAAAATATTTTATTTAAACAAAAAAAAATTTTGTGGGGTTGGTGCCACTTTCTTTGGCCAATTTTGTGCAAAAAAAAAAAATTGGGGAAGGCTGATGCATGGATAATCCACATATGAATAATCAGAAATACACTGTACATTTGTTTACTTTAAATTATTAATGTTTTTTCAAATTTGTTTAACTGCAATAATGTGTTAAACATTATCCCATTTTTATATAAAGAAATCTTGTTAGGGTTTATATTCAATTTTTATTTAAATATCATTACTATAGTTTATTTATGTTAATTGGTATTTTTTCAACAGAAAATCTAATCATTACATTTATAGGTTCAATTAAAAAGCAAAAATGAAATTCATGAAAAATAAACTTATTCAGAAGAGTAAGGAATTCTTCACACAATCAATTATTATTAACAAGCATTGACAATAATTTCAATATGTAAAACATAAATTTTCTGGCATTTATAAATTGAAATAAATGTATTTCTTAAGCATTTATTGATTTAAATAAACATCAAGTCTTAAAAATAGATCTACTGATATTAAATTGTATCTAGATTTATTTTATTCTAGTCAAGTTGTTAACAATTTTAGTGTGTTTCTTTAAAAACTCTTTTATTAAAAGTACCTATGTACAGCCATTATCTTTTCAACATTTCTTGTAGACGTATTTAAAAATTAATTATAATTTATTTAAATAATATTTACCTATAGCAATCGGATCATCAGCTAATCCTGGTGTAGCTGCAATAATGTTTTCCATTACTTCGGGTTTACTAAGTTGTTGGATCTGAAACAAAATAAATGATATATTTTATTAAATTTATCTATTATATTGGATGAATTTCAAGGTAGATAGTTTAGACAGGCATACAAAAAAATAAACTACACGAGCACCATTATCATATTACTAATAATTAAAATAACAACAAATCTAAATGGCAACATAATGCAAGAAATTACATTATTGAATAAAGATATTTACTTTCATTTAAAAAAAAATACTACTTTCTATTTACATGTTACAAACTGCATGAACTTTTTGACCAACCAAAACAATTATGCCATTGACTGTCAAAGAAATTTAGAAACTTGCACGTAATAATACAAAAAAAATCTGACATGGCCCAGTGTAAAGTTTTAACATTTTCTTATCTGAAATAAGTAAACAAACTCCAACTTTTTGCACTCAGGTTCAAGTATCTTTGCATGACCCCAATTTTTATCATTATAATTTTTACCAGAGCTGTGAAATCAACAGATCAAGCTCTCAACTCCAGCTGTGACTCATAGAATTTTAGATGATCTGACTCCAACTCCTGCCTTTAAATAATAATTTTAAATATACTATGATTATATTAACACAGAATGGCATTTCATCACTACCAAATGAATCACCAGTATACTTTTTAAACATTTTAAAAGTAAATCATCAGGTATACCTATTGAAACTGAGAACACTTATTTTTTTCAGAGTTTTTCATTACAACCACTATCTCTTCAAACCTCATACTGACACACAAAATGTTGCAGTAAAGTATTAAATTATGTAAATTTGAAATTTTGTCTTTCCACAAATCAAACAAAATCTTGCATTATAGAAGGCTCCTATAGACTCCTCTAGTAACGAATTTGCTTTTGGCTCCAATTCTGACTCTACAGACCTGATTTTTACATAGAAAAATTCATTTTCTTTTTCAATATAACAAAGTTAACTTTATTGAGTGCCCCCTATATTTACAGGACCCCAGAATGATGACTTATGCACCTTTGCCAAATATGTCTCTATTGTGTAGTACAGAATAGAAACATATGACATTATCATTTAGTATCCTTTAGTGTCTAGTCTATATGTATAAAGTCTTAGTTCATTGTGTTGTAATTATAGCATTTCATACAAAATAGTGATCTAGCAAAGCAGAAAACAACAATTTTGGTGAATCATTAAAATTTTACATGCACTCAAGATTTCTTGAGTGCATGTAAAATTTCAGAGTAAGATCAGAAAGAATCAAAAAATATTCAGAGTAAGATCAGAAAGAATCAAAAGAATTATCTTTTTCTTGCACTATAATTACATGAGAACATACTGCAGCAAGGAAATAATCGATGCTTAAAAATCTGAAATTACAGGTTATTCTAGCCCCTCCTTATATCACTAGATTTCCCAAAATTAAAGGTGATGCTGAAAAGTTGCTTTTCAATAGATGTCTGCTTTATAGAAATGGAATGAGAGGGAAAAAAGGAGTCTTTGTACATAGAATGCAAAAATAGTTTAAATTTTTGAAAAAATGTAATCAGTTCTAAATAGTTGTTATGTTGATCAATCAACTCTCAAATTAAAAAATTGTTCAATAAATATTGTGTTTTAAATAAAAAGAAAATGAAATGTAGAAGATCAAATTGGTTTCTTGACAATAAAAAAATGAAATGTTTATTATATTCTGTTATAAATATCTGAATGAAATTAAGTTTTTAAAGAAACAAAGCTTTTTACCATTGTTCGAAATGCCGGATTCATCAATGCCGTTCTCAACGCAATAACTAATTGCTGAATTTCCTCTTGACTCAGTCCTATACAGAAGAAAAATTTTATAAAATATTTTACAATTTCGAACAAGTTAAAATTCAATTTCTATATCAAAATTTAGTACAACAAAATTAATATTATAGTGTATCTGTATTGAGTAAATAGCTCAGATACTGTACTTGTAAAATAATTACATAATAAATATTTTAAATGTTTATTATGTAATTATTCTTCTGTCATAATTACTTTAATTGTTATATAATATTTATTTTAAATCTAGAGGAATTTAAAAGCTTTAAATTTTAAAACCTGACGATGCTACTTATACAGTAAACTTTATGCCTGGCAATATAATTCTTTTATACATAAGAGAAATGAGATTACTGTTGCCAAGTCCTTAAATTCTCCCCCATTATACCAACCACCAAATTAAGTCAACATCCCCAAAAATGTTCACATTCAAATTTAAAGTAACTTATTATACAGAACTAAACACAAGTTTAAAGTAAACACATACAGTAGAACCCCTCTAGTCCGCCCTCGGCTAGTCCGTCACTCCGGTTAATCCGACCGTGGTCGGAGTCGAGAAACTTGTCCCGACTCGTCGGTGACTCACCGTCCGTGGCGTTTTTCTGTGTTCGTTACAGTATATGTTTTACATTGTGTGTTCATGTACAGTTTTGTGTGTGTTTTCAACATGTCAGGAGTGAAACGTAAACATGTTACTCTTCCATTAAATGAAAAATTAGCAGTGCTACAAAGACTAGACAAAGGAGAAGATTTGTTATTTTACTTTTTTCTGATAATCCGACCTTTTTTGCGTTCCGACCATACCCCCAGTCCCAAAGGTGACGGATTAGAGGGGTTCTACTGTATATAGTAAGTCTCTAACTCACACAGATTCATAAATATGCAATATACTTTAATTTATGACTAACAATATCATCTATTAAGTACCACTTTGAATGTAAATAACAGACAACAAAACCATTAATTTTTCCAATATTAACTTTTTTATAAGCAGAAGCTGTTTAGTAATAAAACTAAACAGCTTCTGCTTACAAAAAAAGAATAAGAGTAAGATGCTTAAGGAAGAGCGGCAGTTCAATAGAAAAATGCTTTGAATCAATGGAACTCATGCAACATAATCCCTAAAAGAAGCTGGTTTTTCTACATGTCCCCTCAATCACTGGAATCATTGGAAAAAGTATACTACAGCTCAAGTAATTAATTATATTGAAAAATATTAAACATATTTCTTTATATTCATGTTTTGACCCATCCAAGAACATTTTGAATACATCTTGTATATAAATTTTTATTTTAAAAAATAACATATAACAACAGAATTTCTTAATTATTATTTTAACTTTCATTCTGTCACATATCAGTTTTTATTTTAAATAATTTCTGGATGAAATTTGTTATGGTCTATTAATGTTAATGATTGGCTTGCAGAGGTTATATATAACTTCTTTCAATGCCAATTGCTCTTTGTAAAAGGTAAAATTTTTAACAGAAATCTTCAAATTCTTTTAAAATATCAATTTTTCAAAGAAAATATTTCCTCAAAAAATTGATGAAACTTTATGGGTTAATTCCACAGAAATAACCGCCGTTTTTTTGCTCGGACCGCATTTAATCAGAGACAAAAGCTTATCTTCATATTCTTTATTTACTTATTTACTGTGCATTTCGGGTGCAATATTTTTGTGTAACTTGCACCCCTCTTCAGGTTTTACATTTCTATAAATTGGTAAATTCAATTATTATATTTGTTATTACAGTAAATTACAACAATTTTGGATATATTTACACAATAGTTAACTAATCTGTTTTATATTTAGACATACATCTGCCCAGTGTTGATGTTGTGTCCCCTAAGGCATTTTTAGACTGTTTTCCCCTCTTTTTGTTTTCTTTCCCTTTAGCTCCTCCCATTTCCTCCCACACGTTGTCAACCTCCATTCCATCATTTAGGTTTATGGTTTTGTTTTTATTAACATTTGCGAAGTGTTCTTTGAATTTTCGTAGATAACTGTCTTTTTCTCTATGGATTATTTTTATACTTTATTCATTGATTGTGCACCCAAATTCCCTACAGTGATTTGTCCATGGTGATTGGTTATAATTAAGTCTAATTGCTGCTTTATGTTCTTTTATTCTGGTACTGAGTTGCCTTCCTGTTTCGCCAATGTATATCGCTGGTTTCTTACATGTACATTTTATTTCATATATTACACCTGTTTGGTTTAGTATTTCGTTATCTTTAAACTTATTGGTGCTGATGTTGTTTTTAATCTTATTTTTTAATTTGGCTGCTAGCATAACACCATGCTCACTGAAAACTTTTCTGTATTTTTCAAATGTTCCCTTAATATAGGGGGACGACGTATATGTAGTGTTCTCATTCTTATTTTTAACATTGAATCTGTTTTTTTATAAATGCATTTATCCACTTTTTTAGTAATCTCTTGGATAGTCGTTCAAGATGAAGGATGATTAACTCATTTTTTTGTTTTTCTCTTTCTTCTGCCTTAGATGTTCTGTTCCAAATCTTTGATAGTGCTGTTATAAAAATATTTCTTTTTATTGTAATAGGACTATACGACTTATAATTAAGGATTTTATCTACATTGCTGCTTTATTTGTATGGTTTTATATTGAGAGTTTTTTCATGGTTTGAGTTATATCTAGATAATTAATTTCATTTTTATTTTCTGTTTCACTTTCAAACTTAAGGGTATTACTTAGCGTGTTTGCATAGTTGTATATTATATTTCCGCTAGTTATTTCTTTGTCGTATATTATTATGATATCGTCCACATATCTAGCCATAAATATTATTCCATTTAGGTTTGCCAATTTTTTTATCTACTTCTTTCATGCATATTTCTGCCAGTTTTGGTCCGATTATTGTTCCCATACTAATACCATTTTTTTGTCTATATATTTTTTCATCTATATGGAAATAATTATTTTTAAAACTGTATTTTATTAACTCTAGTAGCCAGCTATGTATTTCTAGGTCGTGTAGGCTTTTTTCAACTAATTCCCATTTTATTAATGGGTACATAGTAATTATGTCTAAACTTAGTAGCCAGTATGTTGGTTTTATTTTAACTCTCATCAGTTTTCTTATTAATTTGTCGGTGTTTTTTATTGAGTAATCTGAATATGGTACTATTTTAAGTTTTTTCTTTACGAATAGTTCTAAATTAGATAATATTGTGTTTTTAAAGTCTACTAACGGTCTGCATATATCCCCTGTTTTGTATGTTTTTAGCCGTATTTTAAGTTGTGGTTTTCTGATATTGTTATAGTTGAGTATTTGTTTTTTCTCAGCTGGTGTTACCTTTTTTTTGTTTATATAATTTTGTGATCTCTTTCTTCATCCATTTTTTTTATTTACTCTTTTGGTTCTTCTGTTAGTTCAACAAAATCATTCATTAACACTATTTCAAATTTTTTCTTCTTTTCCCATTCTTTATCAACTATGATGATTTGATTAGTTTTATCAGCTTTGATTATGTTTAGGTTATTTTCCTTCAACTATTTTTTTAGTATTGTACATTTTTTTGAATACAGTAATACCTTGACTTACGCTACCCCGACTTTCAAATCTTGTCGATTCGTTTTTTGTTTGAGCGCCAAGCAACTCTCGATTACTCACTCCCCCCCCCACACTTTTGTTCAGCTTACATGTTTGGACATGTTGTGCAGAATCAACACATAGCTACAATTTATTTTGTGTTATTTATTTCTGTGTTTGTTATATCTACAGAGCCTTCAGAGACTCTATGTGGTGATTTCTTGTAACCGTGAATGAATCAAAAGAAGAGATAAGATTAACAAAAACATTTATTAGCTTACATACATCCGACTTCGATTTTACACGAATCGCGAAATTATACCCTGACTTACGCGAATTCGACTTACGCAGTTATCACTCGGTCCCACCTATCGCATAAGTTCAGGGTATCACTGTACTCTTTTCTGCCCCTATCTCTTAATTTTATCTTCCCTATTTCATTGCTGCTTTTTAGTTTCTTTATGTCTTCTTTTATTTGATGTTTTAAATTACACCTATTCACTATTTTTATCTGATTTACCGCTTTGTCAATTTCGGATATTATATTAATTGCTCTATCGTTTAATGGCATATTGTAAGATGGTAAAGTAAGTTAATAGTTAATAAGACAAATAAAACTATACCAAGAAATATAACTAACATACTAAAACTAGGTTTAGAATACAATATAAAAAAACAGTGATAAACATTGGCAGAACAGGAAGGCAACTGGGTACCAGAATAAAAGAACATAAAGCAGCAATTAGACTTAATTATAACCAGTCACCATGGACAAATCACTGTAGGGAATTTGGATGCACAATCAACAAAAAAAGTATAAAAATAATTCATAGAGAAAAAGACAGTTATCTACGAAAATTCAAAGAGCACTTCGCAATTGTTAATAAAAACAAACAAAACCATATACCTAAATGATGGAATGGAGGTTGACAACGTGTGGGAGGAAATGGGAGGAGCTAAAGGGAAAGAAAACAAAAAGAGGGGACAAAACATCAACACTGGGCAGATGTATGTCTAAACATAAAACAGGTTAGTTAACTATTGTGTAAATATACCCAAAATTGTTGTAATTTACCGTAATAACAAATGTAATAATCAAATTTACCAATTTATAGAAATGTAAAACTTGAAGAGGGGCGCAAGTTACATAAAAATATTGCACCCGAAATGCATAGTAAATAAGTAAATAAAGAGTACGAAGATAAGCTTTTGTCTCTGATTAAATGCGGTCCGAGCAAAAAATTGGCAGTTATTTCTGTGGAATTAACCCATAAAGTTTCATCAATTTTTTGAGGAAATATTTTCTTTGAAAAATTGACCTTTTAAAAGAATATAAAGAAAACTGCACCATTGATATAATACATATCTATTACTTACAGTAGAAATCTTCAAGTATTCGAGGAATCTGATACCATTAACATATTTTGTGGCTACAATATAATCTTTTCCCTTATTATATCCATAAAAATTAAAGTTTTGAGCATTTCATATCGTCAGCCAATGGTAAGATTAAAAATATAGTTAATTATACATTTTGAATTGTATTAGTAACTTATTTTAACTACTACAATTGCTCTTATAATTAAAAATTTAAAATTCTCTATCCTTATCATTGTTTTAACACATCTTTAAAACAGAAATAGATAATTCCTAGAATGTACTAATACAAGTTATATAATTTATACCGCTACTGTAAATATTTTTAGAACTCTTTGTTTACCAAATTTAAAGTGGAAGAAATTTTAACATTTTTTCTCATTCATTTAGTACGAAAGACACTTAACTTTTATATATTAAATTCAACACTACAGGCCAACAGAACAGAAAGTAGAAAACACAATCAGAGTATAAACAATAAACAAAATATTAATATAAACTACTTGATCTACCAGTAAATTACTTAATTACATTACAACACTTATAAAAATCTTTTGTCTTCACACTTAAAATTTTAAATTTTTGTGACAATACTCTCGATTTTGGTAGCATCCTACTTCCATACGTCATACTTTTTCCATTAACAACGTAACCACGCCAGCCGTCTAACGAAATAACATAACTTCGGTGGGAACCGGAAGTTCGTACATAACTAATCGGAGCCTCCCACCTCTATTTGGTCTCAACTTTCATCTATCTAACTCCGTTCTCTAGATTAAGGAGGGTTAGACAGACAGACAGACAACATCGGTGGGAGTTTACGGGTCTACAATTTTTGAAAATTACAACCTGATAATAAACGGCAGCAACGGCAAGCTATAGACTTTTATGGTCACTAAAGACTCTACGAGATCGACCAAAGAAGTGTTTTGCAACTCAATCGGGGTTTGCCTAACTAAAAAGCCATTAGTATGCCCTCACCTTTTCAATTTCGTCAACTCGAACTCATCCGACTATTCTAACAGAAACTGGGCGACCATCGACGGACTAGCAAAATGCAACGAACCGGGACGACAGACATTTTGTACAAGTTTACGCGGGTCTCCGGACCAAATATTCGGTCAGCAAGGCAAAAACACACTTTAAGAAGTTGAGAGACTCCCCCCCAAAAAAAGAGAGAAAAACTGAAACAATACTGACACGGGAATGGACTAACCAAAACCGCTTTGAAGGCAAAAGTGTCCAGGTCAATGCATATCATTTTAAAAGGGTAAGACGTAAATTCCAAAGGAAGAATTTTTCACCCTCCCAGAATTGTAGACCCCTACCTTTAAGTGTTTAAAATTCGAAAAAAATACAGAAACAGATACTGGACTCCCCGTCAAACCTTATTATTACGTAATTTGATATAACGGCGGATGTTTTTTTTTAATCAGACCTGAAGACTTGGGTGCCGGTTCCGAGTGTTGTTTGGGCAGAACGTGAATGGTCATTCCGTGTTTGATACCGTAAGATTCTAACGTGTCTTCGGGTTTCAGACATTTTCCCAGACAAACCAACTCTGAAAGAAAGTAAAGGTCGTTTATATTTAGTAACCAGCATTCGGTGTTATTGACCCGGCGCCGTTTAATTACCTAAATCGTCTAACGGGAGATTTAATTTCTGGCTGATTTCCTTCTTTACCGTTTCCACTTGTCCTTCTAAATTAACGCCCGATAGTTTATGCCGTTCGGCGATCTGTTTCGTTTGGTCGATTCGTACCGATACGTAGATCGTCGCCATTTTTCTTCTCTTCCATTCCAAACGTAAACAAACGTCCGCCGGTGCCCTCTGCCGACAAAATTACTCGAAAAAAGAATAATAATAAATTATTAAGAATTTAATCGTTTTTTAAATTTTCGTCTTCAATTATATACCGATTAAATTAAAATTCGATTTCAATAAAAATATAAAATGTTTTTTTTAATTCCGGGATAAAACACGATTATTCCAAATAAATCAAAATCCATATTCGTCGGGAATGGGCGGCCAATTATTATTTTTTGCCATGTTCGAGGGGAAATTTTTTCTTTAACTTGTAGCATTTCCGAAGAAGTAATTATTCGCGCAATGTATGGAAAATATGCATTCAAAATTGTCAACTCTTCGAGGAAAAACCCGTCCAAGGTGAAAATTCGAATTATACCGGAGACGACGACAGAGAACTGTTGTAAAATAATGTTCTCTGGCTCGGCAGAAGAAGATTTATGTAAAGTAAGAAAACTATGTATTAATTAATGATATAAAAGATTTCTCTTGGCGAAAGAAGAGATATTTGTCCGTAATTGGGTGATAAAAAATGGTTATTATATTTCATCTTCAGCACGAAACTAAGCAATTTAAATGTAAAATTGCAAAAAAAGGGAAAAATTTAATCCCTGTGTTAACTTTCGTAAGAACTTTACGTCAATACTTACTTATAATTGAAGAAAAATATAAACGACTGTGAATTTAGACGTTTCTTATACTTGTTGAAATTTTTCGATGAAAACCCCGACACTGTTCGTTGCAATTTAAGAGTTTATAAATGAAATAATAGTAGTTGAGATTGAAAATAAAAGATTTAATAATTCGTAGAAATTTTAAATCAGATTGCTCAATTACTCGATGCGAAACAAGTTGACGTAGAACTTGAAATAGTCCACATTGACATTTGAAATCGGCCGCCAGTGGCCGAGTGGATAAAACCACCGAACGTCGGTAGTTGGTCACGGGTTCCTGTTTGGCCAAATGCTGGCCACGTGGAGTTTTCCGGATAAAGGCAAGTTTTTCATAAAAGATCTTATATTATTTCTTGAAGGTTTTATTATTTCTGTATCATTAAAAATAATTTGACATTTATTAGTGTTGCGCCACTCTCAATTTATCTGATTTTTTGTAATTAACGCGATGCAGGGAATGTTGTTGAATGTGTACCCCATCGTTTAGGTTTAAAATTTGAAGACGATGCGCAGTATGTTCAATGGTTGACCGCAACTGTTTCCCCATGATGCTTCGCACATGTAACGCAATACTGTCCTTTAAGTCTACCAATGTTGCAACATTACCACGATAAACCATTTTCCTAAAATGGCGCCACAGCCAGAAATCACACGGATTCGTATCCGGAGAACGTGGTGGCCAAGCGACCGGAAATCGATGACTAATCACCCGGTCATCAGCTGGCGCAAAAATCTCGGCTGTATTCCACGTGGCTATGATATCAGGTTTTTTTGTTTGCGGCGCCATTTATTCTGTAGAAGACACTTTTAAAACTTAAATTTTTTTGTCGAATTGCTTTCCACATCCTTTGAATAGCGTATTTGCAAATTTTGGTGTCGATCGGCTTATTGGTAGGCTCTACGGAGTCCTGTAAATGAGACAACTTTATCATTATTCTGTATAATTTTTAAGAGCAGATGGCCAAAAGTAGCTCACTTATCGAAAGAAAGTTAAACGCCGCTGGTTTATGGCATAAGAATAAATACACAATATTGTGGGTAGCCTGAGGTAGGACGAAATCGTACCTCTTTTTGATAGGCAACAGTTTGGTGAGAACTGCCCACTGGTCAGTGGATGGCTTGTTTATGGGTTTTTCCTATCCCGGAAAGTCGGGATTCTTTTGTCAGGTCGAGTGGAAGAGGTGAGAGGGGTCGTCGGTAAGACGTTGGTTATACTCGAATTAAAGATACAAATTAACAACAAAACAAGGATTTATTTAGACGATAACATAACTAACATATATACATTGAGCTTATCTCGAGCGAACACGCGGAAGTGGAGGGAAACGCACCGAGAGAGAGTTTACATTAATGGGTATCATACCTCTACGATGAGGGGATCGGAGCGTCGGACGTTTTCTAACCGGATCGGACAAGTTGTCTCGAGGATCGGCACGGGTTTTCGGCGATCACGAACGGTGATGACGAACCGTGTTCACGGATGGCGACGACGGACCCCTTTTTCTCGTCGTCGCCCCTCTTTTATACATTTTGTCACGTTACTGGGTTTCGCCAATCGCCGATTTTTAGGATAAGTTCCTCATGAATCATTTTTCGGGTTCCTGAGAGATAGGAAACGGCTCCGTGGGAAGGAAATGTGTATATCCCTTTTCGTAAAATTAAGAAAAATGAAGTTTTTCTTTGTTTAACTTTAATGAAGATATTTAATTTAATTTGAGCTTCTTTATTTAATTTTATTTTATTCGGTCCGACCCTCACAATATTTTCTGAATAATACAAACTAAAAATTTTTAATTATTGCGTATGCTGCTGTTTGTGACGTCCTACTTTTCTCACGACTCATCAGAGTATAACGTTTGCCAAATTCCTAAATATCATCTTCCAAACTTGTTCAAATGGAAAATTTTCATTATAGTTCTATAAGATAGAGATAGGCAGAGTGGCAACTAGGAAGCGAGTTGCGCTTCCACTAAAAGGATACGGATTCGAAATGCGCTAGCGATTATGGAGGATCCTGTTCTTTTATCTTCAGATACATTGTGTGCCGCTCGTGAGAAAAGGTTGTGAAGTTTCCTTTAGAAGTGCTTTAAGAATTTAAATTTAAAACTTATGTGAGAATATTAAATATAAATTTTTCTCGCTCTAATTATTACGCAACTGCAAATAGGATTATTATAATATAATACGACATAGTGCGATTGCTCATTACATATTTTGATAATTTATAAACTTATAAGTAATTTATTGTAGTAGAATTAAAAAAAATCTTCATAAATCTGAAAATATATGTTTTTTAATTCAAGGAATAAATGTTATTTTCAATATACACGGACCAATACCGGAAGAAACCAAATTAATGCAAGTCGGAAATGTAATCGCGAATATTTAATTTGTATGCTAAGCGATATCCGACTGCGCCTCTTTATTTAGGTCTTGGGTATCCAAGCAGCCAATGACCTTAACTATTTCCTTCCGTTCTATTAATTTAAATCACGAAATTTTTAATAAAAGATTTTAATTAATATATAATTCTTTTCATTATTAAAAAAACAAACAATAGTTAATTAAAACGTATCTTTAAATTTACGTATAATAATCTCGAATTAAACAAAAAAAAAAAATACAAGCGAGTATAATGTGACGTCACCAGATAGAATTTTAATGACCAGCAGAGGGAACTGATAAGCTGGCGATCAATAATAATCGTCTGGTAGTAGTTTCAAAGGTTTTTCCAGATTAAAGATAGCAACGAGATAAGTATAATTCTGTTATTATTTATAAATTAATTATAATAACGCCGCGAAAATTATTTATTAGATTTATTAGAATAAATTAATCGGATTTAAATAAATAATTTTAAAAATTTAATTTTATGTAAATTGGCAACAATGCTTCTTACGTAAAAAAATTAAATGCCTTATATTTTAAAACATTTAATTTTCTACGTAGGAAGCATTGTTGCCAATTTAATTAATAAAATTAAATTTTAAAAATTATTTATTTAAATCCGATTAATTTATTTTTCATTATAATTTAAATTAAAAAAAAATAATAAAAAAAATAAAATGTTAAATGTGTTACAGAGCGACCTAGTTTGTTAAGTGTAGAGAATATTGCATTAAAAAAAGTGAAAGTTAATTGGGGTGCGTCTGTATGTCGGACCTGTTTTCTCCATTATAATATTATCTAGGCTGTAATTAAAGGTAAGTAAGGCTTCGTGCGTATTATATCTGTTTAATCTAAAGCACATTTCTGGAGAGAAAGCGATTTTATATGAAAATATATTATAAAAATGCATTCACTTTCGAGAAGGGTGAGTTATTTGCATAAAACCTCGTTTTAACGCAGTTTTTATTAACGATAAGGCATAATATACGATTCCTTATCGGCGTGACCTCAAGTTTCGGTATCTTATAACACGAATTATCTCTCCAATAAGATCTAATGACGACATTTTGATAAAAGCAACGAGATTTTCACATCGGAATCCACCTAAAATTATCGTTTAGGTCCGTAGAAAATGTCCAAAATCGGAAAATTGTCATTATGGCCGGCCGTGGTCCCGCTGCTGCTCGTCATAATCGGAAACATGACAAAATTAGACTTCAATCCAAATATTAAAAGGTAAATCTAAATCTTTTTAGTTTTTATAGAGGTAAAAAGAATAAATATTTCTAGTATTAATTACTGTTTATCTTATTCTCTAGTGTCTCTCTGCCGAATTTTGAAGGTGCTCTTTCTTATAATCGAGATTTAAGCGGTGCCCAGAGATTGTTCGAAGGAGAAGCACTCGGACCAGAATCTCTAGCAGTATTAAATGGTTATTTTTATAATTTTGTGTGAATATTTATATTGTTTTTAACCCATTTAAAATGCTTGCATTTCCTTGTCTAAAGGTACCATTTACAGCGGTTTAGAAAATGGAAATATTGTGAAATTCACTAAAGAAGGAAAAATGGAAATCGTGACTAGAATAGGAAAAGATTGCGGTAAATGAATTTTATTTAAATAATTTAGACGAAAATCTGTTATTTCCTAACACTTATATTTATTTATCTAATGAACTGTACGATTGAAGTTCAATTTAATATCTTGACAGATAAACAGTAGTATGAAATCTCGTCATAATAAAAATACAGTCAACCCCCTTTTCGATCCGTAATGGAAAGATGTGGGTGGCGGATTTATATAAAAAGGCACGCAAATAAGGATGACGGGATAATTATATCCATTACTTTTCCTTCATTTATATTACATTTGGTGTTTTACGCTTAAAAAGTTCCCGTCCAAAGTAGTTTGAACTACGTTATTTCCTCGAGTCTTGGAGATAAATATATCGGATCATTTACTGTCCTGGATGTCATTTCGTGCCACGATTTATAAATTAGCAACAGTGCATACTCCGGGAATATTTCAATAGGGATTTCATCATTGATGCATTCCATAATTTTCCTTATTTGGTGGCGTTTGCAGTTAATTTAAAACTTTCTATTTGCTGGCGTGAAGTGGTTGCCGAAGTCCCGTGCAATTTGCTAGAAAGAATTGTATTTCCACATTACACGGATTGACTGTCTTAGGATAGCGGGGGATTACGGTTTTCTCTCTTCGTATCCCTATTAAAATTTTCAATAAATTCTTGCAAAAGTAGGGATGTCATCCATCCTTTTTTATCGTACTTGTAATGGCAATAAATAGAAGGATCGAAATTTGTAAAACAACAAGACTTTGCGAATCTTTTAGTAACGGTATTTTCCAGTTTTTATTTCTCTAATGGCTTTATTCTGCATTCACCCATTTGCTTTTTTGGTTTAAAATATCTCCTATCGTCCGTCTATTTACATTTTAAAATTGCTGGAAACTCCCGTTCCCACAGTATTTTACCTCAATTTTTGTGACAATAAAAAAATTATGGCAGTTTATCCGAAATATTTTGTATGGAAAATGATTTTTTTTAGTATAAACCGCCATCCGCGATTTAAAACATCGATTTAATATGGAACAAATCGTTTTTCCCAGACTTTTGGCTGAAAACCCGGAGTGGAGGTTTAACCGGGGGTTGACTGTATTTAACACTTTATGAATTTTTGACAGAGGGAGGTTGGCAGAGCCACGTTTGTGGACGTCCTCTGGGCTTACGTTTCGATAAAAATGGCAATTTGTATGCGGTAGATGCCGTATTTGGCATCCACAGAATCGACGTGAAAACAGGTGAAGTTGAATCGTCCTATTGAAAATCGCAATAAACGCAACGAATACAAGCTCTGGTTTACTTTTAAATAGGATTGGTGACCCCTCTACTGCCTACGTATCGAAATATAGAAGGAAGACCGATGGTATTTCCAGATGATTTAACTATGGACGAAGAAGGTAACATATACATAACAGATGCCAGTGCAAAATGGGAAGTGGATGAAGTTCTATACATAGCAGCAGAATTTGATAAGAGTGGAAGGTGACTATAATATACTTAATCTACATAATAAATTCAAATATAGCTTCAAAATATAAATTTATAAAAAAAAACTCACCGGCTTAATTTCAGGATCAAACAAGATTTTGTAATTTTTAAATTGTTTAGTTTTGACCCGGACACAAACATGTGCTATTTTAGTATTTGTTTTCTGCCACTAATATATTCTAAAATTAACTTATTTTCATTTTAGAGTTATTAAATTCAATCCGAAAACCAACGAAGCCGAAGTCATCATGAGAAACATTGGCTTTCCCAATGGCATTCAGATATCCAAAAGAGGAGATTTCATTCTAGTCTCCGAAATTGTCGAAAGAAGAATATTAAGGTCAGTTGTAAGTTCTACTTGCTGAATATTAACAGTTCGGTAATCATCACGAATTTCAGGTATTATCTTAAGGGTGCCAAGAAAGGAACTACGGACGTATTCGTGGATAATCTTCCCGGAGAACCAGATAACATTAGACCAAGTAGCAGAGGAGGATACTGGGTGGCCATAGCGTCTGCTCGAAATTCGACTCATCCTCTTATAGTCGATAGATTTTTGGAATATCCCTTAATCTTAAAGTACATGGTCAAGACGCTGTTTGCCGTAGGTTCATTTTTGCAGCGGGTGGCTGATTATTTGCCTTTCGCTTCGTTCAGACGTTTCGCCTTTTTGGTAAGTTTCTCAATACTCCATTGCTCTTCTTTACAAATAAATCATTCGATAGAACCATCGCTAAAAGTTTAACTCAAAAAAGCAGTATGAATAAAATCACAAAAAGTATATTAAAACTAGAAGAAACCTGATGCAAGTATAGTCTGAGCGTGCGTCATCAGAAATGAGTTTTTATTCATAAATAGAAAAAAATGGCATTGTGTGTGTCTAAAGTGATATACATAAGAGTCTAAAGCTTGCTGCGCATACACTTCTATTGTATGTTTACAAACTATCACACCTCTGAGATGAATCCTTATCTTAAGTAAATGCTCTAAAAATTGATTTCTCAATATAAACGCTGTTGACTCTTGGATTGAAACAATTCGACTGAGAGGGAATGGTGCATTTATAATCGTGTCTTCAAGATTTCTCACTTGACTAAATGCAACCTCTCAGTAGCATCATCTTACTCCAACTGATAAATAAATTACAGGTTTTAAACCTTGTCTTCTGTTAAAAAAGCGCGACCGAATTGTTATGTTGGCATTATAATAATAGGAATTAAACTGCAAAATAAGTGAAAATAAACTTACTATATTTTTACTTGAAATAATTTTCCGAAGTATGGATAAAAAGTTTTTTGTATTTTTCCTCTAATATTTCTCTCTCTCTCTCACCTTGAAAATCTGACGTTTGACCTCGGTAAATTTTCTTTACCGTGTTCGACTAATTAATTACCTTAACATGGCAAACTGCCCAAAAATTATTATATTTACTTTCCCGGCTGATATAACAGAGGAAATGTAAAAATCTTTCGGGAGGGGGTCAAAATGACCCACCTTAACGTTGAGAAATGCAAAAAAAATTCGGGTTTTTTTTTCCTGTAGTTATAGATATTAGTGTCTGGGGAGTACGATTTTGAACCTTAACTCCTGTGCTTTTTCCTGAAATTTTGCAGGGTGGTTTGTTTATTGGGGGATCGATGCTATTAAATTTTGATTAAAGGTCGTATCTCGAATAGTATCTGACTGACGATTTTACTCATTATCATTTACGTTTTTTTTTTATAAAACCCATCCCTTCCCTCAAAATTAAGCTTTTAGCCATTTTTTAATAATTAAAAACACTATCATATTTTATTTAAAAACGTTTTATAAGAGAGGGAAATTTAAACAACTCGTTATTTTTTTTATTCATTTCAAATTGAAAAAGTATACAGCACATCTACACTAACCACTGATGTATCCATACAAAACTTTCAACAAAAACTCAGGAAGGAAAACACACACAGAAATAACATTTGCATTTTTCTGTTATTCTGTCAAGTTACTCTTTGCCTGGACAATAACAAGCACCTCTTAACCTAGTGTATTTTAATTATAAGAAGAACTCATTTATCTATTTGCTATTGCTAATTTACCAAAACAATGTCAAAGGTCAGAAATAGGAGTAAGTTTTCAACAACTTTTTTCTTATAATTAATTAAAGTAGTAGTTTTTGGAATGACCTATTTTGAAAATCCAGTATCTAAACATTCTAAAACTCAATTCACCAAAATTCTAAAACTCATAAATAAAAAGTTTATTTCTACTTTTCACAAGGAAAACTAGATTTACAACATGATTGTTATATAAATTTGGCACGCATTAAGCGCATTTATGTTCGTAGAAGGAAAATTGTTCGAATTTTTTTATAACTTCCTAATGGATAGATTTGGAAGCCTGATTCAATTAAGGTCTAATGAACATGATGTTTTTAATTTAAGAATATTTAACAGCCATTACTACTAATCCAACAGATCATAGTACACTTCCTTATTTTGTAGATAATCAAGCTAGAAAATTCAAAACTGAATTAGATATCTATAACTATATTTACTTAAAAATCTAATCATTTTCAAAGAAAATCGAAAATTTCATTTTGTGAAATGCTTGTTGGTTTGAGCATACGTTTGAATCATTTTTTTGTGTGTTTCATGGCTCCCTTTTTCAAAAATTTCAGTGTGTGTAATATTGCTAGATCATTCAATAATTCAACATTGTTATGAGACCTTGACAATTTTTTCTGTAAACTGTGGTTGGCAATAATTTCCTGACACTAATTAATTTTATTACTAGATTGCTATTACTCTGACCATTTTATTTTGAAGGTTAATAAATATTTCTCTTTAAAAGTAAATTGTTGCCAAAAATATTTTTTATTTTAACTATACTCTTACAGTGTCCATTACTTGCATGTTATATTTATGGAAATATCTGTAAAGAAATCTGACAAGAAAGACTAATGCAATAAAAAATATTTTTGTGTTGAATTTGTACAAAACTATGAATAAAAAAAAAAGTCAATTATGTTTTTTCAATCAATTAAAGTTGAATATCAGATTACTTATACATTCACTTTAAATGAATAGACTGTTGAATAAGGAAAGTTTATATTTTAAAAATTTATTTATTTATTTTTATCCAGATTAGATCGGGACGATTCGGAGAAGATCTCTTCCACATGCCCGGCATGGTCTTAGAGCTAGATTCCGAGGGAAAGATCTTAAGAAATTTCTTTTCTCCGGACGAGAAAATTAAATTCCCGTCGGAAGTATTGGAATATAACAAACATCTGTACATTGGTTCGTTTGTCAACCATTATCTAGGAAGGTTAAAGTTATCATAACTAGACGTAGAATGGTACATGCCTTTATAATCAAATAAGTAATTTCTACTATTGATAAATAATAAAATTGTTACATAAATCTTAGTTTAGGTAAAGTAATCATATTTGAAAAACTAAATACTTGCAGATTTTATAGATTTAGATTCTAGTTACTGTATATATGATTTGAATTCATTATTTGTAGCATTATACTTTGTATATATTGTGATGTGAAATTTATGTAATTACTTTACAACTCTTCTCAACAAAATTTTATAATTTTAAGGTATAATCTTATATTCTTATACTTTTTAGAAAATTTACATAGTAATTGATGATAAATTGCAATTTAACTGATCTATTATTATGATGGAAATATTTACCATTATTTACAGCATAAATTAAAAACATTTGATGAAACGTGCCAATATCTATTGTTCGATTTTATATGGTTCACTAAAAAAACAGGTGTTGCGACTAAATTATATGCAGAGAAAGAGAATCTTTTCAGTTCAAAATTATTGCAGAATACATTACTTTGATGAAGATGCACTATCCCAGTAGCGTCTTTTTCTAAGACAGAAAAGATAATTGTGGGAAAATAAAATTCAATGTAGTAATGCTCATTTGAGAATACTAAATTCATTGTTGACCAAAACAAAAAAAAATATTTTTATCAATAAAAAAACTGAAAAATATAAATGTTAGTTTCCTGTATTTTTCTGTGTAGTATATATGCCACAAAAAAAAAATTGGTCGAATAACTTTTAGATCAAACATTGTTTAACATGACAACAAATAGTGGCCATTTTGTATACAGTAATACCCGGAGTTACGCGATTTTCAAATCTCGTTGATTCGTCTTTTTGTTTGAGCACCATGCAACCCTTGATTACTCACTCCTCCCAGACTATTGTTCAGCTTACATGTTCAGATGTGTCGCGCGGAATCCACACATAGATATAAATAACACAAAATAAATTGTAGCTGTGTTTGTTATATCTACGGAGACTCGAGAGACTCTACTATGTCATCCAAACGAAGTAGAACTGATTCTTTGCATCAAACAAGAAAAGAAAAACTTTATCTTTGGAATGTAAAGTTTAACATTGGGTATGTTCATAAAGTCGAACGAGTTAAGTGAGAATGAAGTCATCGTTATTCCTATTTCGTTACTAACGCGTTTAACTCGTTATTATCAAAGACTTTGATACAAAAATGAAAATTTGTGAATTGGCACCAGAATTATTGGTCAGAACAATTATAAAAGGCAAAGAAAAAATTCTCGAAGCTGTGAAAAATGCTCAATCTTTAAATTCAAGCATCATTCATAAACATCACAGTATTATTGCTAAGATGGAAACAATGTTAAAATTATGGTGTAATAATCAAGTAAATGTGAAAAATTGTAAAATAATATAGGCCTAATTTGTTATACATATGTATTAGCTAAGATTTTATTAAACATTTTTTTTCTAAATTATTTTCTTTAGTCTCCGGCCCCAATTAAAAATTATTTGTATGTATTTATATGCGAAATTATACCCTGACTTACGCAGTTACTGCTCGGTCCCACCTATTGCTTAAAGGCAAAATACAGTAATACCCCGAACTTAAGTTACAAAAGACAAGGTGTAACTTATTATTACAACTATAACAGATAACTTTGAACTCAAGAATGCAATTGACATTGTACATTGTAATTATATCAGAAAAAGTTTTGGACATGCTGTTGCCAATCCAAATTCAAGTAAGAAGACACACACAGACAAGAGATGAGAAATAAAACCTCAATCCAAACTACTTAATCTTTAAAGACTTTATTTCTCAATATACATTTACCAAAAAAAAAATTTTAATATTTTGTATTATAATACAAAATTAAATAGTTAAACTTAGAATAAATTAATTAATATAAAATTTCTTACAAAGAATAAATTGTTATCAAGCTTTAAAATCTGCTTATGTTTTTTAATTTGCTGCATAAAATACCAAAGTACAACAACTGCATCATCCTATCCAACAGCAAGTGCAAGAAATGCAATTCCTGAGTAATTTATAGTATTTACTATTATAAAATTCAACAATAAATTTACTTTGTTTTGTATATTTCCAATCTCTATGCAGTTTTTAACATTTTCTTCATTTAATAAAGAATAAATTCACATATATATTAAACATGTCTACATATTCTCAGTAAAATTCAAAATGCAATGATAAATGTACATTATAAAGTTTTGAATTACAATATTACAGTGCTAGCTTTTATAGTCAATCTGTTAGTTGACACAATTTATTCAATTTTTATTCATTAAAATTTGATAATCAAGATCTTTAAAATTCTTCTTTACAATTGTGTATGACCAAAACCAAACACATTAATTAGGATTAAAATGTTACAAAAATTATAACATTAGACTAGAACACAATGAATATGTGTGATAAGTTACTATATAAACTAATGATATCATTCATATAAAAATAAAATTTATAATTTAAATTAACCAGTTTTTAAAATATTAAACTTTACAACCAAAGAATGGAAGACATTTATCTATAAAACAAGATGTCCATTTAAAAGACTATTTAACCATGTTAATCATTAATACTGAATTGGTTCAATTGGACAATTCATCTGTTTGAATAATTTCCAAAAAGTGAAATATGAATTCCTGTATAAATTTGTTCTAAACATTCCAATCTTGGAAAGGTATGCTGGAAAATCATTTCAGACAAATTAATTTTTAATTGAATCATTTCAGTCTTTAAATACAGCCAAACCTCTTTAACTGCAAAATCCTTTTTCCTCTTATGAATTGAAAGTAAAGGGCAGTGACCTTGCTAGTAAATGTGATAATTTGAACAATTGTGTATTTAAAAATTTGATCAGGTTATGACTCAAACAATACAGTCACTCTCCAACTTATTTTACAAAAAACTAGCATCAATTTACATATGTTTCCATATATTTTTTAAATTTGCATTTTGTAGAAATTAAATGGAGGACCCAATTAAAATGAAAAAACTACAAAGATGACATAACTCCTTAAGCCACGTGTCTTAGTAAATTCTTTTTTAAGGTAAGGCTATCTAGACACACAGTCACATACATTATATGATTTTTAGTGTTTGGATGTCCTAACCTTTGTTATTAAATCAAACATTCATTTAAAATAGAAATGAACTACATGAGAAACAGATTTTGCAACTTTCTTGTATGAATAATTTAAATACATTTATTCAATTTTTTTGTTTATATCACATTCACTGCATATATATTAATACCTTGGTTTTTGTTGACTTTGGTTATTTTGTCTCGATTTTCGACGGCATGCCCACATGTAATTTTGCAAAAACAAAGGGTGACCCATGTGTTTCCCCCCTCTCCCCCTTCGTTGTCTTCCATACGCCAAGAAGAATCTTCAGAAAAGTAAATGCCATGTTTTTTTATATTTAATAGTAAAAACAATAAGAAATTAACACTATATTTATTCTCTGTAAAATGTGTTTTGGAGCATCTAGAACGAATTAATTGGATTTACGTTGATTCATATGGAAAAATTTCTTGGTTTTCATCTATTTCAAATTTCATCGATTTTCAGACAATTATCTACGAAAACTAAGGTACTACTAAGTTTTGCATAAGTATATGCAGTAAAATGTGATTTAAATACATTTATTCAATTTTACTCTTTAATGCATATATGTACTGCAGAACTTTACAGATCAAACAGTAAAATTGAAAGAATTATCCAGATATTTAACATTATCATTTGTGGGTCATCAGTAACCAGGCAGGTGTAATAGGTACACAGGCACAAGGCTTCTAAAATAAGATATCAAAAATTGATCAGTATTATATTCTTATTTTCAATGTTGGTTAAAGTAACCACCATTTCTATTGTAATTTTTCTAAAAAAAATAGCACCAAAAATAAAATTTTGCTCAAGGCATTGGTGGTCATAACAAAGGACTCTCAAACAACAATAACATTCACATACATGTTAAATAATTTTCTATTAACAAATTGTACCCAATATTTTGAACTTAGATGTTTTTATTGAAGAAAGGAGCAAAAAATAAACTTTTAATATATATTTTTGCATATGTACTGTACACACTTATGCAACCAGTTATGTAATATGAGACCTTATGAAATTCGTCTGAAATAAGATGTGGTCTTCTGATTACAAAAGACTTCCCATATCTGTTCAAGGAAAACATAACAAATACAAAGAATATGCTTTCTAAGCATGCTCAGAATGTTCTGGAATTGTCAGGAATTTTTCAAATTTTATAGAATGGTCTTAAGTGTGAAATAGACCTAAAAATCTGAACTCAGTATTATTACTTAATCATTAAAGGAAACACTATTATTTTTTTCTTGTGAGCTGGAGAATATTTTCATCTCAAATTAATTATTCAGATAGCATTTAGCCACAATTTTTTGCAAAACAGTAACAAATATATTGTTTATAATATTACAATTTATAATGTTAAAACTATATATTTTGTTTCAATTTTTCAGGCTTTCAAAATTTGAACCAAAAAGTTTCCAAAGTTTTTTCACTGTTAATGAATAAACAATATAAACTTTCTTATCATCAGAAGATTATAGTTATAAATAAATTTTGGATTCAAAGGCATTTTTCATTAAAAAGAACAGTCAAAAGATGGTTTGACAGTATTTAAACACTTACAGTTTACATAAAAATATAAAAATTCAGTTATATTTACATACATTTAAATTACTTTAATCTTGTGCACATAACTCAGAACTGTGTATTCCTTACAGAAAATTGCTAAAACAGAAATAAAACCTCTACATAATCCATCTCACTGTAAGTTATATACCATGCCTCCAGAACAACTATTAAAAGCAGGGTGCTTACTGGTATGCATTTTAGAAAATACCATCTCAAATATTAAAACGTTTTACACCTACAATAAAATGTAATAGAAAATCATAAAAAAGCTGAAATGAAAAAATTGAGTACTCTGACAGATGAAATTAGAGGATTCTTTCTAAAATACAAATATCTACCAAACTACAAAATTGTTTCATATTTCCCTATTTTTTGATTTATTTACTAAGTAATATTAAATGTTAAAATAAACTTAATTGTTCTTAAATAGAAAATAATTTAAACATACGTAATACCCAATGACATGGTTTTAGAGTCAATTGCACGGCTCTAGTTTGCTTTGGAGAATTCCAGCTTAGTTCCAATACGAATTCACTAGTGAAAGTGAAAAATAATTGATTTTTGCATAGTAAATTTGATGCCTGCCAATGAAGTATTTTGCCATTTGTCATTTTGTAAAACAAGAACAGTAATCATCATTAAAACAAGATAATTTGCTGCTATCAACTGCTGTCTTTATGCATTCCTTCATTTATTTATTGTAAGAAAAATTTCAAAATTAATTATAATAATTTAAGAATGCTATTAGAAAGTATATTTTTCATAGATAAGAAAGAGAAATTTAAGCGTGTTACCTCAAGAAATTCATTGTGCCAATTAGCTGAAAATGTTAACAGATTTTTCACTAGCAGAAATGTTTAAGAATAATTACAATTGTCAGAACAGAAAAAGAAGAACAAAACAAAAATGAATAAATCACTCTTAAAATTAAGATAAAAAAGATTAAATATAAAATAAATATAACAAAGTATTAAAATTATCTAATAATAATACATGTCAAAATAGAAAGTGATTTGATAAAGGATTTTGTGCTTTGGCAGCCAACACTTTCAATTAATGTGTGCTTCCTTACATGGTAAAGGATGGATTAACAAAGGTCAGGCCATTGAATGAAATGAAGAGATTCTGTTTTAGTCATCTAATTATTGTTTAAAAACATATTAAAATAAATTTTCATTTTATCTTCTAACTCAAAAGTTATTAAATAATATCTTAAATTAGACATGCGTGTTCCTTTACAGCATATAAATTCATTTTATATTAATTAAAGTTAAACCAAAATTATAATTACAGCTTTTTAATTTGCTCCATCATCTTTAATTGCAATTTTGTTAGCAAAATGAGTGTGGAATATTTCATTTTATTTAGTCAAGTGAGGATTGTTATTTT
>NW_019384326.1:0-45759 GCF_000671375.1 Centruroides sculpturatus
GTTATCCATAGAAAGATCGTTCAACAGACGTCCATTAAGTTGTTTTGTAGAGGAGAGATGTTAGGCATATCCAATGATGGATGCTCTGTTTCTGACAGTTTGAGGACATATTGAAACACAAATGTCAAGGTGCCTTCATGATAAAAAAATAATAGAAATAAAGTATATGATGTGACAAACAAGACTACACCTGAAGCATTTTTTCCTCTTTTTTTTTATTTGTTATAAATTTATCATCAACCACACCTTATAATATTCAACGTATTTTAACAGATGCTACTTTTGTTATGAAGGATGAGATCTTTGTTTATTTAAATTCTGTTTTATATTTATTATTAGTTTTTACTTTCACAGCTGTTATTACATAACTGAAGGAAAGCATGACGATTGGTTAAACAATGATATCTCCATTTTTACATTTTTGAATGCAGGGGTCCTTTAAACGTCGAGAAATACAAAAAAATTTTGGGAGGATTTTCTGTGTGTGTAGATGTTTGTCTGTTTAATGTGTGTGTGGGGAGGGGCAAGATTTTTGTCCAACGCTTTAAAGCTTAATAACTCATTTGCCTTTTGTCAAAAATTTCTGAAATTTGGCAGTGAGGTTTCTGAATTAGGGAGATTGTTGCTGTTAAATTTTGGTGGTTAAAGGTCAACGGGATGGGGAGATAGAACGGATTATGTGTCACATCTCGAGTGGGGTCGGACGTAATGAAGATTTTACTCGTTATTAGCATTTACATTTTTTTAAATAAAAAAAAAACTCGTCTCTACCATCAAAATTAAGCTCTTTTCCACTTTATAATAATTAATAATATGAAAAGTTTTTGAAATAAAATCTCGTAACAGATGGCGCCACATGCAATTTTAATTTTTTTTTTCGGGGAAGTTACTCGAATCGTTGCTGGAATTTTTATAATTTAGAATGATTTAAAATCATAATTTATAATTTTAATAATGCAAATTTGAATTTAAACTCATTAAAAATTTATATAATTATTATTAATAACCTAAATAAACATTACAAAATTTCTCTAGATTAATTAGTAGATAATAATAAAGTTAATTTTAATGAAGGACAACCCCAATATATGACTAATTATTTTTAAAATTATATTAAAATTATTAAATTATGAAAATATTATTTAAAATATACTATTTAATAAACTCAAAAATAATTATTGGATACTGTAATATGAAGATGTAAACGTGAATTTTTTATATACCTTAACATGTGGCCACATTTTAATAAAATATTATAATAAACTGTTATATTAATGACAATATACTAATCTGCACCCTTTATACAAGTGAAATTCTTAGTAATTTTTAAATGAATTAATAAAATTTCATCTAAACACGAGGAAATTAATTACTTTAATATTTCTAATATAATTTTAAATATGTTCGTAAAAGTGTATATATATGTAAAGAATTCTCACAGTTAAATTTATAAAAGAACTTATCTGGTAAATTTTCCTAAAATTAGTAGAGAATATAATTCTTATTTGATTTGTTATATGATTACTTGTATTAAAGTTCAGCAATTACACAGCTAATTGGACCAATTACAATTATCCATTAGTGATATTTTGCCCAATCAGAATTCGAATAAATTAGTTAACAAAGTTTAAATTAAAATAGAAACTATTTTAAGATATAAATTTATTAATTTCTCCAACAAAATGGTAAGTTTTTTTCTGTGCTTCACTACAAAGCAGCTACTAACGCGAATGCTTCACTGCAAAGCATCGTGTTTTAATTTTTGTTAATAAATTTGATTTAAAAATTAATTTTACTTTATATATTTTAAGACTATTTTTTTAATTTAAGTTGGTTTTTTTTGTTATTTTTAAAGAAAAACAATTAACTTTCGAACGATCAAATACAGAATTCCGAATTAAATCCAATTGTAAGTAATAAAAAAATCCACTTTAAAACAGATAGAAAATTCAATTTTCACTTAAACTTCACTATAAAATTGTAAGAGATTTACAATTTAACTTTACGAGAATATTTAATACACCGCTTAATAGAAGAAGAAAAGGAAAAAGTAGAAAGTTTCAGAAAAAATGCAGAAAATACAAAGAATCCAGAAAAAGTCCGGAAAAGAATCAAAGAATGTAGAAAAATCACCAGAAAAGATATAGAAGATCCAGAAAAATATAGTTTCAAGAAAAAAATCCGGAAAAGATTAAAAGAATTCAGAAAATGAACCACAGAAAAGACACAAGGATGCAGAAAAACCTCTAGAAAAGATACAAAGAATACAAGAAAACTCCAGAAAAGATACAAAGAATACAGAAAAACTCTGGAGAAGATACAAATAACACAGAAAAACCCCCAGAAAAGATACAAGAATCCAGAAAAAATACAAACTTTCCAGAAAAAAACAAACATTTACTGAAAAAAACTTAAAATTTTGCACCAAAAAATTGATTTAAAAATAAAATTTAATTAAATTATTAATAATATAGTAGTTTTAAAACAGTCGACTAAAATTGCAAATTTTAATACACGAAATTGTATTCACTTCAATATAAATTTCTTATTAAAAATTATAAAATAAATTAAATTTATTCGCTTGTTTTTATCTTAATTTTTATTAATTTTATTACAAAAATATAGAAAAATTCAGTGAAACCAATTAATTTATTGAATATTAATGGAGATACTTATAAGCCTATACATATACAGAAGAAGTGAGAGTTAAATCGAATTATGTGAATCGATAATGTTATCTTTCAGGAGTTTTAACTGATTTATATACGATTCTATTGATTTAGAAAGGAAAACTTTTAGATTATAAGAAGTGAAAATAGTGAAAATAAATTGATTTTTATCAGCATTCTATGGATATATTTACTTTACACGAGTTTAAAGGCCAAAGTTCTACATGCCAAAGTTGTAAAAATTGTAAAGTTAGTTAAAGTTTGTGAGCGTGTTTTTAAGTGAGTTAAATTTAATTAAGTGAACAACTAGTTGAAGAAAAACCTCAATGTAGCGCCCTACCGAATAGCACTCTCCCGGTAAAACGAAAGCGAAGACTCGTAAGCGGATCGTCTTCATAAATTACTAAACAGAAATTCCAACAACGAGTTGCATAACTTTCCCGGCAAAAATGTTAAATTGTATGTGGCGCCATCTGTTAGGAGATTTTGTTTTAAAAACGTTTTATATTATTAATTTAATATAAAGTGACAAAAAGCTTAATTTTGAGGGTGAAGATGAGTTTTATAAAACATTTTAAATGCTAATAACCAGTAAAGTCTTCGTCAAGTCCGACCCTGCTCGAGATGTGACACGCGACTACTACTATCTCCCCACCCCTTTGACCTTTAACCGCCAAAATTTAATGTCATCGATGGCCCTAATACACAAAACTCTTTGCCAAAGTGTCAATTTTTTCGTGGTGTTAAAGTTAACCGTATTTTAAACATTTAAAAATATTAAAGACCAGTGACGTGTTACTGAACACAGGTCAGAAGTCATTTAACAGTTAGGTGATGTCTATACGAGTATTTCATGAGGAGATTGTTACTTATTTTGATATTCTTATAATATTAATTTACTAATTTACCCATTTAATCTATTGTTTTTGTATAATAAACACGTTTTTACACCAAAATGCCCCCATTTAACAGACAGATAACGTTTACAATGCGTGGTTACGCTGCTGTACGCTTAATTTAATAATTGTGGCGTAGTTTACAGGTAAATTTGTTGAACGTAATTTAATACAGTGTTTCGCTACATCGTGTATCAGTTAATAATCCCTTTAAACTGTGATATTTAATACTAGTTTGAAGCTAGTATCTGCTGTTTAAGTGTTTAGTATTGTCTAATAAATGTCGGCATTATTCACAAATTATGTGGCTTATGTAGTTGAAACTAATCAAATTTGTAGAATTTATCTTCTCTTAAAACTAAAATTTCAATGTCAGAACGTAAAAAAAAAAAACAATTACTGTCGTCTCTTGCATAGAAGCGAAAATGATCAAACAGGATTTTTCTTTGATGCCACAGATTCAACCTACATCATCACTAAATCCTGTGTATTGTTATGTATAAAGTTCTGTTATACCTGTCTAGAGCTGTAGACTGAACGTACAGAATTATTAAAAAATTCTATATAGGAGTGTAGATTATATATATAAAGGTTTGACTGTATTATGATATTATTATACAGTATTTAGGGCTGTATATCATAATATAGTCAAACAATGGGCACCAACGAAAACATAAAAAATAACCATTGTTTGAAGGTTATCTGTGTGCATCTTTGATCAAATAAGTTCCCAAAAAACATGGCCGCTGTTTAGAGGTGTCCGCTTAACGGAGGTTCGACTGTAATGATCAATGTCGATTCGAGAGCGTTTATATGAATATTGTATTATTGGTCTGTATTTGTTTATGATACAAAGCTAACATTTCTGGCAATTTTCAGCTAAATAAATAATTATAGAATAATTAATACATAATGAAGGTAATTAAGGGTATTAATTAGATATCCAGTTAGAGTAAATTTCGGTTAAGTAAGTAGATGGTTACTAAAATAGAAACTGGTAGCGATGTAAAATTATACGAAGAATTTAATAATGATGAAGTTTAAAAAATAATAATAGATTTAAAATACAAAAACATGCTAAGTTAATTATAAATAGTACATTATTTTTAGTATAAATTTTCCCTATCCTCCCTCAAGTTTTCCCTATTCGATTTCCCCTCTCCTACCTCGAATTTCCCCTCTCCTACCTCGAATTTCCCCTAACCTACCTCGAATTTCCCCTATCCTACCCTGAATTTTCCCTTTTCTCCCGCGAATGTTCCGGATCCTCCCTCAAAATGAATAAATTAATAGTATACACACAGGGGGAATGCTTTTTAACGAGAGAATCTTATTAAATCTTGATAAAATTACACTTTTTGAATAGTTTCGAATACAGTTTGACTAATTTTTATAGTTTTGGCTGTTTGTCCGTATCTACAGTACGATCTAGCAGCTGTAAATTTCCATTTTTAATGTTTTTCGAATCGAAATTCATATATCTTACTACCGATATCCAACTATATTTAAAGTGATTGAGAAAAGGAAACGGAAGTTATTGGCATTTACCAGTTTTTCTCTTCGCGCCGCACACTACACGTCTCATCGCATCAAACTTATTATGAAGGAAAATGACGATGCGGACAAGTCACTTAATTTTTTACTGTTAATAAATTTTTCGCGTTTAAAACACAATTTTATTTCCTACGCGTGGAATGATGTCAATAAATAATTATACACACCTCGAAAATTAATTAAGAGTAAAATCTTACTTAAAATCCTCAAGGTACAAGATGTTAAAATTTCATAAAATAATGATTTTTAATGGGGGTTAGAAGGAAAAAAAAAGAGAAGTCCTATAAGGAAGTTCATGCGAAAATTATTGCTTAATCGATTATAAAATCGAAGAGATAGAAGGAAATCCAATGGATTTGGGGTTAAGATGGCAGAAAGATTTTTTTCCTTTGATAACATTGATTTACCTTCAAGGCTTCCTTCACTTACTTTATTTGTAATAACGCGGTTAATTAATTGAATATTCAAATATTAGTTTGGTTATGTTAGTAAATAGAGAGACAGTAGCGCTATTTCGGGAGCAGAGATATGATGAAAGTGAAACATAGCAATCAATTAAATTAATAACGTCTAATAAAGTTAACAAAATTCGATTTAGTGTATGCTTGTTGCATAAGTCCATTTAGAATATTCGTATTAAAATTTTAAATATATTTTTTTACTATTGGATTAATTCTAACACACTAGACTTTCGACCATATGCATCTATACACACACTGTACAGTACATAGGTCCATAGATCAACCTGTATATTATAGATCTGTACATTAATATGGTGCTTAATATTCAATACTTAAAAATTAAACTATTACGCCATTTAAATCATTAATTTTCTGAATTTTATTATTTAAAATATGTTTTAAATTCGAAATTAAATTTAGAAAATATCTCTGAACAACGGTTTCTAATGGAAACATAAAAGATGGAGGTTCCTGTCTATAATTAGATTAATTTAATTATTTAATTAGAAATATTTGGATATACCGTTTTAAATAGCATTAAGCTTTTTATGAATTAAATTAATTATAATAAAAAAATTATACAATTAACTTTAATTTAAATCCAAATAGAGTTAAAATATAATATTTTTTTTTACACTAAAAAATAATTATAATTAATATACGAAATTATTTAATATAATTTCAATTATGTGAAATTCTTTTGTTTTAAATTAATTAATTAATTATTTTTAAAGAACATTTTAATTTATTTAAATCTAAGATTAAATTAAAGACTGTGTATGATAAATTTTGTGTAGTCGAGGCCCTATCACAAGGGGCCAACAAGGTCATTTAAGCATACCTCAGATTTTATAGGGCCTTAAAAGTATTTTTTTACGAATTATTCACCTCATTGTATATCTTATGCATTAAAAAAATCCTTTTTAATAATAAAATATAACAAAATAAATTAAATATATAATAAATTTTTTAATGAAGTTGTGTTTTTAAATGTATTAAGAGATGAACACCGGATATAGACTTATTATGGCCCTAAACTATGACATAAGAGGCTTTTCCCATATATCAAATGATTATAAATTTAAAAGAATGAGGCCCTAAGTTGTAGCCTAAATAATGCCCTTAATAAAGCCCTAAAATTACAACAAATAAGAGGTCTTTCCCATCCATCAAATACTTATAGATTTAAAAATCGGAGGGCCCGAGTTGTACCTTAAATTGTGTAACTAACTAATATAGTTTTAAATTTACATAGAAGAGGCCCTGCCCCTCCACCAAGTAATAGGTTTAAAAACACGAGGTCCCAGACTGTAGTATATATAATTATATATAAATCTACCCGTAAGGCCCTAAAAAAGGGGGGAGTTAAGCAAGCACAGGCCCTTCTCGATCTCTATAAAGCTTACTTTTTTAAATCAAATCTATTTTTTGGCAATGTAGGACCCTTAATATCAGGAATTACGTAACGTTGAAAAGAATACCCTTTCAATCTTGCAATTTGATTTCTAAGTAGAATTGATCCACGAACAGAAGTTAGGATATTTGTGTTTGTTGATCTGGAACACCTGGATCTATTCAGAAATGGAATACTTTATTGTAACTTGGCTTAATGGTATTTGGCAAAGACAATCAAAAGACTTGTTATTGATTGAAAAGACAATTTATATATTACTAATTAAAATTAAACACTATTCTTTGTAGGAAAACAAGATTAAAAAAAGAAAAATATATATATATATAGAAAAAAATTATTTTGTTTATATAATTCTAAAAAAAATTAAAATTTAATTAATTTTTACAACTGTATACGTTCCAGAATTGACTTTAAAATGTATCTTATTTATTGGGCTGCAATTTTCAATAATTGTACACCTTTAAATTCCCACTGTCGTTCGTCCGTTTATCTGTCTGTCCTTTCTTAATTTCGAGATCCTAAAAATAGTAGTAAGTACCTTTCTCATCTATCAAATAATCATAAATATAAACGTGTGAGGCCCTAGATTGTGCCTTTAATAAAGCCCTAAAAATATAACAAATAAGTGGCCTTTTCCATCCATCAAATAATCATAAATTTAAAAACCTGAGGCCCTGAGTTGTATCTTAAATTGTGCTACTAACGTAGTCATAATAATATAGAAGTTCAGACCAGATATGGAAAGCTTAGAGATAGGAGGCTCTATTAACTATATTAACGTAACTTCCTGTCTAAACAGGAAGTTACGTTATTTCAATTCAAAAATTATCTCCCGAACCGACCGGTATGACTCCGTAGTTAAAAGGAAAAGTATGATTTACAGGAGCAAGACAATACTAAAATTGAGAGCATTGCGATAAAAAATTTCAACCCGGCATTGTGACGGTGTGACAATAAATAATTGCTCGTTCAATACGTATAAAACCTCTGAACAACGGCCACTCGCGTGAATGTAGGAAATGGCCGCCGTTTAAAGGTTCAATTTGGGAGGTTCAATTGTATATTTGAGTATATATACTTTGCAGGTATTATGCTTATTAATTTAATAAAAATTATGTTTATAAAAGAGTGAAAATAAGATTATCAAAACATATTATAAATAATAAAATTAGAGTTTATTTTAAGCAAATTATAATTAGAATTATTCATAATATTCGAGTTTGATTTATTTTTAGAATAAAATTAAAATTTATTTACATTTAAGTAGCAATTTATTCATTTATCATTGAAGAAAAATTATTATAATATATAAAAATTTATACCAATTTTCATAAAATAATAAATTTGTTTACCATTTTATTTAATTTTTAAATTGAAAAATCATGTTTTCCTTTTAAAGTTTATTTTTTTTATANCCATCCTAGTAAGAAAAAAAAACTGAATTTAAATCTTTAAAAATTTGTAAATAATATTAAAAATGCAATTATATAATAAAAATTCTCTGTTTATAATTGAAAATCTATTTATTATTTTTATAAATTATAAGTTTTTATACCTAATTATATTTAAAAAATTCAGTTAATATGTTAATTATAATTAAAGAAGAATTTAAATGTGATCAGTTACTTATTTAATGAAATAGATTGTTATTAATTTTGAAACTGATCATTATTAAGTCTCTTAAATTTATAATTAAATGAAATAGATTATAATTAAAACTAATGATAAATGATTATTTTAACCGATTTAATTAAAGTTTAAAGATACTTTTATAACAAAATTTAAAAATAAAAAAGTTTAAAATTTTGTAAAAAAAATATGATTAATTAATTAATTAATATAAAATTTTAAAATATTCTTTTATTAATTGTAATTTAACGAAACAGGTTAATTAAATATGAAATTTTTATAGGTAAAATGCGCAATAATTTATTAATTCAAGTAGAAAAAATTCTCATTAAATCGTTGAATAATACATTTATTAATATAAAAAAAGATTTTTTATTGTTTTGTAATCATAAATTCCCAAATTAGGGGGTAAATCATGGAGGTTAGTTATGAAATTTGGTACGTGAAATATGTGTTATGTCATTATTTGTAGGAGTAGTGCAATGTGGTATATTGATAAGTTATAAAATACACTACTAGCTTTATATATACTAGGATGTATAAAATATATATATATATAGGCTATATAAAGTTGTTCGTATAGAAGTACAAGTAAAGTAGGCTACACTGCAACTCAAAGAGAATGTAAGTGGGTGGTATGAGTTCTAATTTCTTATTTCTTTCTTACAAAAGATAAAGTTATTGATAAAAGACGAGTATCATAAAAAATTTCAAGTATTTTCTTGAAACAAAGACTTGTTTTTTCATTATTATTTTCCCTGCTGTTATATATAACAGAAGATAAGTGTGGTAATGGATCAAAAATGACCCCCAGATTATTAAATTTTTGGACTCGGTGGGGGTCCATAAAACCATAGAGAAATGCAAAAAAATATTGGGTTTTTTTGGTATATATGGATGTTTATGTGTGTGTGTGTGCTTGAGGGGTGGCACGATTTCGAACACCCACTTTCAAGCTTAATAACTCATTTGCCTTTTGTCGAAAGTTTATAAAATTTGGCACGGGGGTTTGGGTATTAGGGCCATCGATAACATTAAATTTTGGCGGTTAAAGGTCAAAGGGGTGGGGAGATAGAGGTGGTCGCGTGTCACATCTCGAGCGGGGTCGGACTTAACGAAGATTTTACTAGTTATTAGCATTTGTAATGTTTTATAAAACTCATTTCTAACCTCAAAATTAAGCTTTTTGTCACTTTATATTAAATTAATAATATAAAAAGTTTTTAAAATAAAATCTCCCAACAGATGGGCCACACGCAATTTTAACGTTTTTTTGCCGGGAAAGTTAAGCAATTCGTTGCTAGATTTTTCTGTTTAGTAATTTATGAAGAAGATCCGTTTACGAGTATTCACTGTCGCTTTACCGGGGTAGTTCTGTTCGTGAGGGCGCTACATCGAGGTTTTCTGCAACCAGTTATTAAGTATAGCTGTTTTGCCGGGAAAGTTACACAACTCATTGCCGGAATTTCTTTTGTTTTTCCCCCTTTACCTTTGCAGCTTGGTAACTAAAATTAAAGAAACAAGTCTGGTTTTATTCTATTTTTGTCCTACGTGAAACAAATAAATTGACTTTCAGTTCGAACAGTTTAAATATAATTTTAAAGTAGCAAAATAAAACAATTTGTTGGAATCGGCAGTTAAAATTGTTTTTATAATCATCAGTAAACAATTGTAGGATCCCACTTAATTATGCTTGAAGCTAATTTCTGATGGGTAAAAGTGGCTGGAGAAAAACAAGAATTTTAATTAGGAATTGATAGTTTGAATTTAATTTCCTTTATTAACTTTAAAAACGTCTCAATTTTTATACTTTAATTAAATTTAATTTTCTTGTGTTAATGGGTAGTGAGAGGAGAGAGGTTGAAGCGCGCTAGTCAATGAGGCTAGATGTATATTTGTAGCCTTATATGAGGCCCTCTCCTTCACCGAATAACAATGAATTTAAACGGTATTTTTATAAGGTGAGGACCTAAACTATAGCGTGTTTCCCTTATCTGTAAATCTACCCTAGTTACAAATATAGGGCCCGTAAACCTAGCTTAGTCACTAATATAAGGCTTGTAAATCCATCCTAGTCGCAAACGTAGGGCCTGTAAATTTACCTAAGTCACGAATAAAGGGCTTCGCCGTCCTCGAAAACCATAAAAATCAATAAAAATAGATTTATACACAAAGGACACTTTAATTTACATCAATTTTAAATCGTATTTTTTAATTTAATGCATTAAAATTTGGGGCTCTTCTATGTTAATGGGCCTAGATAAAAGAGTCCAAAAGCAAATATAAGGCAGCTATTTATATATAGGCCGGAATAGGAATTTTTTCTAAAGAAGACAAAATGGTAAATATTGATATATAGGTCTACATAAAGAGGGATGGTAATAGAACCGAATAAGCCTAGTGACTACCCCTCTATCAATATCTATTGCATGATTTTTTACCTATAAAATGTACATTTATCTGTAGAAAATAAAGATAAATATATTCTAAAATATTGGATTTTCGAGATACACACATTTCTCTTCTACAGAATCATTTGTATGGAAGATATCTTAGATACACTTAACAATATTACAGTATTTATTACTTTTGTTTCATGCTCCTGAAGGGTGAAGACTAGGGGATTTTATCTAGTTTAAGGCCTTTAAAATAGTTATTCACTTAAATATCTCGAAGTATCTTAAGGATGACAAGATATATGGTTAGTAAATATATTAAGAAAGCTTAGATTTATGGTAAAAAGGTAAGTTTTTATAGAATTACGGATAAATATTTATTTAAAGAGTATTATTTTAAATAGAATTTAAGTGATTGAAGATGTGATTACGTACAATTTAATTGGCTACAATAATTTTAAAATTTATAATAAAACAGGGGTGGCTCTAAGTATACTCTTGGTGAGGTGAAACTTTTCTGAGAGTACCCCTTGGAAAAGTTGCAACTTTACCTTACTCCTGCAACTCAAAGAGAATGTCGAAGCTTTATATATACTAGGATGTATAAAATATATATATATATATATATATATATATATAGGCTATATAAAGTTGTTCGTATAGAAGTACAAGTAAAGTAGGCTACACTGCAACTCAAAGAGAATGTAAGTGGGTGGTATGAGTTCTAATTTCTTATTTCTTTCTTACAAAAGATAAAGTTATTGATAAAAGACGAGTATCATAAAAAATTTCAAGTATTTTCTTGAAACAAAGACTTGTTTTTTCATTATTATTTTCCCTGCTGTTATATATAACAGAAGATAAGTGTGGTAATGGATCAAAAATGACCCCCAGATTATTAAATTTTTGGACTCGGTGGGGGTCCATAAAACCATAGAGAAATGCAAAAAAATATTGGGTTTTTTTGGTATATATGGATGTTTATGTGTGTGTGTGTGCTTGAGGGGTGGCACGATTTCGAACACCCACTTTCAAGCTTAATAACTCATTTGCCTTTTGTCGAAAGTTTATAAAATTTGGCACGGGGGTTTGGGTATTAGGGCCATCGATGACATTAAATNGAAAATTAAGAAGGATATTTTAATCTTACGAAGTTTCAACTATTTTTTAAAATATATTTTCTGATTATATGGATTAAAAATAGTTGTTAAATTAGTTATTTTATTAATAAATTATACAGTCAAACCTGTACAACGGCCACTGACTGAAACCATAAAGAAAAAAAAAATGGCGGACGTGGTCGTGGTTGAGGGTTCGACTATTTATAAAGGGAGTTGTGCTTTATTTTTAAATATTTGTAATTAATTAATTTTAATACTAAACAGATTGTCATTTTTTTAAATTTCAAATTATTTTTCACATTAGTGTAATTGGTTAAATCTTTCGGTAACGTCGCAGCAATTTCTAACCAATCACACAAGTGTAAAGATAAATTTTGAATTTGAAATGTGACGCCGTAAAGCTGTAACCAATTATATAGCTTCAATAGGAAATTTTGAATATTTGAAAAATACGACGTCACTAAAATTTCATCCAATTACACAGCCTTAAGAATTTTTTTTTTTTCGAATATGATATTGGAGACGTTCACGACGTCACTGAAGATTCAACCAATTGTACGCGTTTACGATAAATTTTGAATATTTGAATTTTAAAACGAAAATTAAAAAAGAAAAAATACAACAAATTTTTATATATTTTTTAATAACTTTTTTTTATATCGACACCGGAGACAAATTGTAGGGAAAATATGTAACATTTTGTTTAAGAAAATAGGTAGGTAAATAAATAAAATTTTGTTTAAATAAAAATAATAATCATTTGTATAGAGAAATAAATTAAGTAGAAAGGTATGCAAGAAAATAATTCTTGTAATTCTCATTATTATTATTATTATTTAAGTCTAATTATTTTTGGCAATCAAAAATAAATCAAGAAAATCATTTAAACAACAATTTATAGGATCCAAAAACCAACTTGACTAAACACTATAATATTGTCCAAATGATATGTAGGGTTTTACTCCGAACAAATGACCTGATAACAATCTGAAAATATAGAAAGAAAAGATTAAAAAATAATTAATTTATGAGTAAAAGACCAAGAGAAAACCGTATAAAACGGAATCGAAATTGTCAATTTGGCATTTTATATTATTTCTCGATAAGAATGGAGCGGGTGTACTGCGTCTTGAATGCAGTATCACTTCGCCGCTGTAGCTAAACAATTGGAAAATTCAAAACGTTACGTCATATGATGTGTGACGTTTTTCGTGTTTTATATAATTTCAAGTTTCTTGTATAAATTTCAGAAATTTTGAATAGATTATAACGGTTTAAATGTGTAATTTTCTAATATGTAAGAACTATTTTCCTTCGTGTATTTAGACTATAAACAAAGACTTTACTATTATTCTGGGAAAACTGTTGAATGCAATTGTTAATATATAATACAGTATTTGTTGACTACTGTATTTTTATATTTCACTTTTAATTTTAAAATTTTTTTTATAAATTTTAGATTTAATGTTCAATTTGGCATGTTTTTAAATCACTTTTTACAGTATATATGTAGTACAGTACGTCCCTGCTGGATGGCTGAGGTGATAAAGGCGTCAATCATTAATCATCAATAGAGCCAGCGTCTATGGAGGATCCAGGTTCGAGTCTGGTCAGAAATTCAACCAGATATTTCGGGCACTGTTTACAATAAGTGCAGTCCCGGTTGCACTTATTGTGAGCCTTCTTGAATTTATGATGAGTTTACTCAGGCTCATAATGGGCGAAAAAGATGTGCTGTTCATAAGGTGAAAAAATGTATAACATGATATTTTACTTGAAAATGAGGATACTGAAGCTATCACATGCATTATGAGAACGATACGTTCTGAATATAGTATCTTCTCATAATTTTTCTTTTGGTCACTTTTAGTGGATTGGATTGGTAGAAGAAGGCAACGCAACACGTGGGCGATCTGCCAAGGGAGTGGTGTGCCTCCCGGGAGGATATTCTATGGGGGAAACTAGCCTTAGGTGTTAGACATGTGAAGACTCCACATGGTCAGCCCATTGGTGAAATATGAACCCACGACCAACTTCAATTGTGGTGGGCCATTTTTAGCTACTTCTTCACTTCCTGCAATAAGACTATAAACATAAATTTTTGTAACTAATGCCGTATAGTTACTGAAATATTAATACTTCATAAAGGCTAAATTAATTTATAATTAGTTATTAAAATATGCCAGGATAAACTAGAGACATTTCTTTATAGAATTCCTTCTACTTCTGTAGATTTTATTTATGATCTTAAGTAATTATTTTGATTTATAAATTATTGATCACTCAATTTATGTATAAGTTATATATTTTTAATGAAATT
This sequence comes from Centruroides sculpturatus, assembly GCF_000671375.1. NCBI lineage: Eukaryota > Metazoa > Arthropoda > Arachnida > Scorpiones > Buthidae > Centruroides > Centruroides sculpturatus. The sequence continues at coordinate 14,461 of NW_019384326.1, forward strand.
TTTACAGTTGAAACTATGAAAATCTTNAATACCCCCCCCAAGATTTTTATACTTTTGAACTCCGGGTCCTTGAAACGTCCAGAAATTCCGAAAAATTCGGGTTTTTTCTGTATATATGGATGTTAGTGTGTGTGTGGGGGGAGAACAATTTTGTTCACCCACTTTGAAGCTTAATAACTCCTGTACCTTTTGTCAAAAATTATTTAAAATTTTGCAGGGAGGTTTATCTGTTAGGGGGGGATCGATGCCATTAAATTTTGGCGGTTAAAGGTCGAGGAGATAGGGAGATAAATGGGATCAAGTGTCACATCTCGATTGGTCTGACTTAACAAAGATTTTACTCATTAACGTTTACAATTCTTTTTAAATATATAAAACTCAAAATGAAACTTTTTTCTACTTTATAATAATTAATAATAGGAGATTTTATTTTAAAAACTTTTTATAACAGATGGCGCCGCATGAAATTTTAACTTTATTGCCAGGAAAGTTAGGCAACTCGTTACTGAACATTTTTTAAATTGACAATATCAAGTTTAAGATGTATTATCAATTAAAATTTAGAATTTATTGAAATTTAATTCTGAAAAAAAACACAAGAAATTGAAAATATAACTATTTGTTTTTAATATTTTTTTTATATTTTTAAATCATAATTAAAATTGTCAGTTTCAAAAATTTAAAAAAAACGCAAAAATATTGAAATTAATTATTTTATTTTACTTTTCTTTTCTGAAACTGATTAATATCGACAAATATGTCGAGTATTGTCAATAATAGTCAATTTCAAGAAAATACAAAATCGAAAACGACATTGAATTTTCTTGAAATTGACACAAAAGTCGATTTGAATTTTTTTTAAAAAAGTTTGCACGTGATGAAACTGAAAATAGTCAATTACAAAATGTTATTTATAATTTTAATTGATATAAATTCGTTCTTTAATTAAGTATTATTAATTTATTAAATTGCATCTTAAATTAAATTAAACTGAATAATTTTTAGCAATGTTAACTAAAATAATATTTTACCAATATAATTTTAATCGAATAAAAATTTAATTTCGATTTATTCTCTGCCAAAAAGCGTGGGGGAAGCTCACCAGAAGAATTTAAATACATAAATTTATTTATAAAATTATTAATAATAAATTAAATAGGATTGAATTAAATTTTAATAAATAATTAATCTGTAAATAGCAATTTATTAAAACGAAAGGAAAGTAAAATATGGGTTAAAATGCCGATTTTTTACTGTTATATTTATATATATATACTGTATATTTTTTTTATTATGAAAAATATATTCCGTAACAAAAAGTATTACAAAATTCACTCGAAATATTCTGAATTGATGTTATCCATAGAAAGATCGTTCAACAGACGTCCATTAAGTTGTTTTGTAGAGGAGAGATGTTAGGCATATCCAATGATGGATGCTCTGTTTCTGACAGTTTGAGGACATATTGAAACACAAATGTCAAGGTGCCTTCATGATAAAAAAATAATAGAAATAAAGTATATGATGTGACAAACAAGACTACACCTGAAGCATTTTTTCCTCTTTCTTTTTTATTTGTTATAAATTTATCATCAACCACACCTTATAATATTCAACGTATTTTAACAGATGCTACTTTTGTTATGAAGGATGAGATCTTTGTTTATTTAAATTCTGTTTTATATTTATTATTAGTTTTTACTTTCACAGCTGTTATTACATAACTGAAGGAAAGCATGACGATTGGTTAAACAATGATATCTCCATTTTTACATTTTTGAATGCAGGGGTCCTTTAAACGTCGAGAAATACAAAAAAATTTTGGGAGGATTTTCTGTGTGTGTAGATGTTTGTCTGTTTAATGTGTGTGTGGGGAGGGGCAAGATTTTTGTCCAACGCTTTAAAGCTTAATAACTCATTTGCCTTTTGTCAAAAATTTCTGAAATTTGGCAGTGAGGTTTCTGAATTAGGGAGATTGTTGCTGTTAAATTTTGGTGGTTAAAGGTCAACGGGATGGGGAGATAGAACGGATTATGTGTCACATCTCGAGTGGGGTCGGACGTAATGAAGATTTTACTCGTTATTAGCATTTACATTTTTTTAAATAAAAAAAAAACGCGTCTCTACCATCAAAATTAAGCTCTTTTCCACTTTATAATAATTAATAATATGAAAAGTTTTTGAAATAAAATCTCGTAACAGATGGCGCCACATGCAATTTTAATTTTTTTTTTCGGGGAAGTTACTCGAATCGTTGCTGGAATTTTTATAATTTAGAATGATTTAAAATCATAATTTATAATTTTAATAATGCAAATTTGAATTTAAACTCATTAAAAATTTATATAATTATTATTAATAACCTAAATAAACATTACAAAATTTCTCTAGATTAATTAGTAGATAATAATAAAGTTAATTTTAATGAAGGACAACCCCAATATATGACTAATTATTTTTAAAATTATATTAAAATTATTAAATTATGAAAATATTATTTAAAATATACTATTTAATAAACTCAAAAATAATTATTGGATACTGTAATATGAAGATGTAAACGTGAATTTTTTATATACCTTAACATGTGGCCACATTTTAATAAAATATTATAATAAACTGTTATATTAATGACAATATACTAATCTGCACCCTTTATACAAGTGAAATTCTTAGTAATTTTTAAATGAATTAATAAAATTTCATCTAAACACGAGGAAATTAATTACTTTAATATTTCTAATATAATTTTAAATATGTTCGTAAAAGTGTATATATATGTAAAGAATTCTCACAGTTAAATTTATAAAAGAACTTATCTGGTAAATTTTCCTAAAATTAGTAGAGAATATAATTCTTATTTGATTTGTTATATGATTACTTGTATTAAAGTTCAGCAATTACACAGCTAATTGGACCAATTACAATTATCCATTAGTGATATTTTGCCCAATCAGAATTCGAATAAATTAGTTAACAAAGTTTAAATTAAAATAGAAACTATTTTAAGATATAAATTTATTAATTTCTCCAACAAAATGGTAAGTTTTTTTCTGTGCTTCACTACAAAGCAGCTACTAACGCGAATGCTTCACTGCAAAGCATCGTGTTTTAATTTTTGTTAATAAATTTGATTTAAAAATTAATTTTACTTTATATATTTTAAGACTATTTTTTTAATTTAAGTTGGTTTTTTTTGTTATTTTTAAAGAAAAACAATTAACTTTCGAACGATCAAATACAGAATTCCGAATTAAATCCAATTGTAAGTAATAAAAAAATCCACTTTAAAACAGATAGAAAATTCAATTTTCACTTAAACTTCACTATAAAATTGTAAGAGATTTACAATTTAACTTTACGAGAATATTTAATACACCGCTTAATAGAAGAAGAAAAGGAAAAAGTAGAAAGTTTCAGAAAAAATGCAGAAAATACAAAGAATCCAGAAAAAGTCCGGAAAAGAATCAAAGAATGTAGAAAAATCACCAGAAAAGATATAGAAGATCCAGAAAAATATAGTTTCAAGAAAAAAATCCGGAAAAGATTAAAAGAATTCAGAAAATGAACCACAGAAAAGACACAAGGATGCAGAAAAACCTCTAGAAAAGATACAAAGAATACAAGAAAACTCCAGAAAAGATACAAAGAATACAGAAAAACTCTGGAGAAGATACAAATAACACAGAAAAACCCCCAGAAAAGATACAAGAATCCAGAAAAAATACAAACTTTCCAGAAAAAAACAAACATTTACTGAAAAAAACTTAAAATTTTGCACCAAAAAATTGATTTAAAAATAAAATTTAATTAAATTATTAATAATATAGTAGTTTTAAAACAGTCGACTAAAATTGCAAATTTTAATACACGAAATTGTATTCACTTCAATATAAATTTCTTATTAAAAATTATAAAATAAATTAAATTTATTCGCTTGTTTTTATCTTAATTTTTATTAATTTTATTACAAAAATATAGAAAAATTCAGTGAAACCAATTAATTTATTGAATATTAATGGAGATACTTATAAGCCTATACATATACAGAAGAAGTGAGAGTTAAATCGAATTATGTGAATCGATAATGTTATCTTTCAGGAGTTTTAACTGATTTATATACGATTCTATTGATTTAGAAAGGAAAACTTTTAGATTATAAGAAGTGAAAATAGTGAAAATAAATTGATTTTTATCAGCATTCTATGGATATATTTACTTTACACGAGTTTAAAGGCCAAAGTTCTACATGCCAAAGTTGTAAAAATTGTAAAGTTAGTTAAAGTTTGTGAGCGTGTTTTTAAGTGAGTTAAATTTAATTAAGTGAACAACTAGTTGAAGAAAAACCTCAATGTAGCGCCCTACCGAATAGCACTCTCCCGGTAAAACGAAAGCGAAGACTCGTAAGCGGATCGTCTTCATAAATTACTAAACAGAAATTCCAACAACGAGTTGCATAACTTTCCCGGCAAAAATGTTAAATTGTATGTGGCGCCATCTGTTAGGAGATTTTGTTTTAAAAACGTTTTATATTATTAATTTAATATAAAGTGACAAAAAGCTTAATTTTGAGGGTGAAGATGAGTTTTATAAAACATTTTAAATGCTAATAACCAGTAAAGTCTTCGTCAAGTCCGACCCTGCTCGAGATGTGACACGCGACTACTACTATCTCCCCACCCCTTTGACCTTTAACCGCCAAAATTTAATGTCATCGATGGCCCTAATACACAAAACTCTTTGCCAAAGTGTCAATTTTTTCGTGGTGTTAAAGTTAACCGTATTTTAAACATTTAAAAATATTAAAGACCAGTGACGTGTTACTGAACACAGGTCAGAAGTCATTTAACAGTTAGGTGATGTCTATACGAGTATTTCATGAGGAGATTGTTACTTATTTTGATATTCTTATAATATTAATTTACTAATTTACCCATTTAATCTATTGTTTTTGTATAATAAACACGTTTTTACACCAAAATGCCCCCATTTAACAGACAGATAACGTTTACAATGCGTGGTTACGCTGCTGTACGCTTAATTTAATAATTGTGGCGTAGTTTACAGGTAAATTTGTTGAACGTAATTTAATACAGTGTTTCGCTACATCGTGTATCAGTTAATAATCCCTTTAAACTGTGATATTTAATACTAGTTTGAAGCTAGTATCTGCTGTTTAAGTGTTTAGTATTGTCTAATAAATGTCGGCATTATTCACAAATTATGTGGCTTATGTAGTTGAAACTAATCAAATTTGTAGAATTTATCTTCTCTTAAAACTAAAATTTCAATGTCAGAACGTAAAAAAAAAAAACAATTACTGTCGTCTCTTGCATAGAAGCGAAAATGATCAAACAGGATTTTTCTTTGATGCCACAGATTCAACCTACATCATCACTAAATCCTGTGTATTGTTATGTATAAAGTTCTGTTATACCTGTCTAGAGCTGTAGACTGAACGTACAGAATTATTAAAAAATTCTATATAGGAGTGTAGATTATATATATAAAGGTTTGACTGTATTATGATATTATTATACAGTATTTAGGGCTGTATATCATAATATAGTCAAACAATGGGCACCAACGAAAACATAAAAAATAACCATTGTTTGAAGGTTATCTGTGTGCATCTTTGATCAAATAAGTTCCCAAAAAACATGGCCGCTGTTTAGAGGTGTCCGCTTAACGGAGGTTCGACTGTAATGATCAATGTCGATTCGAGAGCGTTTATATGAATATTGTATTATTGGTCTGTATTTGTTTATGATACAAAGCTAACATTTCTGGCAATTTTCAGCTAAATAAATAATTATAGAATAATTAATACATAATGAAGGTAATTAAGGGTATTAATTAGATATCCAGTTAGAGTAAATTTCAGTTAAGTAAGTAGATGGTTACTAAAATAGAAACTGGTAGCGATGTAAAATTATACGAAGAATTTAATAATGATGAAGTTTAAAAAATAATAATAGATTTAAAATACAAAAACATGCTAAGTTAATTATAAATAGTACATTATTTTTAGTATAAATTTTCCCTATCCTCCCTCAAGTTTTCCCTATTCGATTTCCCCTCTCCTACCTCGAATTTCCCCTCTCCTACCTCGAATTTCCCCTAACCTACCTCGAATTTCCCCTATCCTACCCTGAATTTTCCCTTTTCTCCCGCGAATGTTCCGGATCCTCCCTCAAAATGAATAAATTAATAGTATACACACAGGGGGAATGCTTTTTAACGAGAGAATCTTATTAAATCTTGATAAAATTACACTTTTTGAATAGTTTCGAATACAGTTTGACTAATTTTTATAGTTTTGGCTGTTTGTCCGTATCTACAGTACGATCTAGCAGCTGTAAATTTCCATTTTTAATGTTTTTCGAATCGAAATTCATATATCTTACTACCGATATCCAACTATATTTAAAGTGATTGAGAAAAGGAAACGGAAGTTATTGGCATTTACCAGTTTTTCTCTTCGCGCCGCACACTACACGTCTCATCGCATCAAACTTATTATGAAGGAAAATGACGATGCGGACAAGTCACTTAATTTTTTACTGTTAATAAATTTTTCGCGTTTAAAACACAATTTTATTTCCTACGCGTGGAATGATGTCAATAAATAATTATACACACCTCGAAAATTAATTAAGAGTAAAATCTTACTTAAAATCCTCAAGGTACAAGATGTTAAAATTTCATAAAATAATGATTTTTAATGGGGGTTAGAAGGAAAAAAAAAGAGAAGTCCTATAAGGAAGTTCATGCGAAAATTATTGCTTAATCGATTATAAAATCGAAGAGATAGAAGGAAATCCAATGGATTTGGGGTTAAGATGGCAGAAAGATTTTTTTCCTTTGATAACATTGATTTACCTTCAAGGCTTCCTTCACTTACTTTATTTGTAATAACGCGGTTAATTAATTGAATATTCAAATATTAGTTTGGTTATGTTAGTAAATAGAGAGACAGTAGCGCTATTTCGGGAGCAGAGATATGATGAAAGTGAAACATAGCAATCAATTAAATTAATAACGTCTAATAAAGTTAACAAAATTCGATTTAGTGTATGCTTGTTGCATAAGTCCATTTAGAATATTCGTATTAAAATTTTAAATATATTTTTTTACTATTGGATTAATTCTAACACACTAGACTTTCGACCATATGCATCTATACACACACTGTACAGTACATAGGTCCATAGATCAACCTGTATATTATAGATCTGTACATTAATATGGTGCTTAATATTCAATACTTAAAAATTAAACTATTACGCCATTTNTTTGTATAGAGAAATAAATTAAGTAGAAAGGTATGCAAGAAAATAATTCTTGTAATTCTCATTATTATTATTATTATTTAAGTCTAATTATTTTTGGCAATCAAAAATAAATCAAGAAAATCATTTAAACAACAATTTATAGGATCCAAAAACCAACTTGACTAAACACTATAATATTGTCCAAATGATATGTAGGGTTTTACTCCGAACAAATGACCTGATAACAATCTGAAAATATAGAAAGAAAAGATTAAAAAATAATTAATTTATGAGTAAAAGACCAAGAGAAAACCGTATAAAACGGAATCGAAATTGTCAATTTGGCATTTTATATTATTTCTCGATAAGAATGGAGCGGGTGTACTGCGTCTTGAATGCAGTATCACTTCGCCGCTGTAGCTAAACAATTGGAAAATTCAAAACGTTACGTCATATGATGTGTGACGTTTTTCGTGTTTTATATAATTTCAAGTTTCTTGTATAAATTTCAGAAATTTTGAATAGATTATAACGGTTTAAATGTGTAATTTTCTAATATGTAAGAACTATTTTCCTTCGTGTATTTAGACTATAAACAAAGACTTTACTATTATTCTGGGAAAACTGTTGAATGCAATTGTTAATATATAATACAGTATTTGTTGACTACTGTATTTTTATATTTCACTTTTAATTTTAAAATTTTTTTTATAAATTTTAGATTTAATGTTCAATTTGGCATGTTTTTAAATCACTTTTTACAGTATATATGTAGTACAGTACGTCCCTGCTGGATGGCTGAGGTGATAAAGGCGTCAATCATTAATCATCAATAGAGCCAGCGTCTATGGAGGATCCAGGTTCGAGTCTGGTCAGAAATTCAACCAGATATTTCGGGCACTGTTTACAATAAGTGCAGTCCCGGTTGCACTTATTGTGAGCCTTCTTGAATTTATGATGAGTTTACTCAGGCTCATAATGGGCGAAAAAGATGTGCTGTTCATAAGGTGAAAAAATGTATAACATGATATTTTACTTGAAAATGAGGATACTGAAGCTATCACATGCATTATGAGAACGATACGTTCTGAATATAGTATCTTCTCATAATTTTTCTTTTGGTCACTTTTAGTGGATTGGATTGGTAGAAGAAGGCAACGCAACACGTGGGCGATCTGCCAAGGGAGTGGTGTGCCTCCCGGGAGGATATTCTATGGGGGAAACTAGCCTTAGGTGTTAGACATGTGAAGACTCCACATGGTCAGCCCATTGGTGAAATATGAACCCACGACCAACTTCAATTGTGGTGGGCCATTTTTAGCTACTTCTTCACTTCCTGCAATAAGACTATAAACATAAATTTTTGTAACTAATGCCGTATAGTTACTGAAATATTAATACTTCATAAAGGCTAAATTAATTTATAATTAGTTATTAAAATATGCCAGGATAAACTAGAGACATTTCTTTATAGAATTCCTTCTACTTCTGTAGATTTTATTTATGATCTTAAGTAATTATTTTGATTTATAAATTATTGATCACTCAATTTATGTATAAGTTATATATTTTTAATGAAATTTTTACAGTTGAAACTATGAAAATCTTCAGCTCGATTAAAACTTTGTGAAAAAATAATCGTTCAAATGAATAGGTTCGATTCTGTGTAGTGTATTTTAGTGTTTACGGCCGTTAATCGACATTAAAAAAGCAAAAAGCATTAGAAATTATTTGACTGATAAGCACGATTGAAGAAGAAAGATCTAACCTTTAAATCTATTTATTTATAGGACATAGAATTTATTTCTTCTGTTTATTGTTAAATGTTTACGATCAGTAACCAGTAAAACACAAGCGACTGTGTCTATCGTGCGATTGTTCCTGATAAAAGATCCTTGAAACTAGGATTTAAGAGGCAATGATAAGAAGTCGACTACCAAGTCATTTTATTCACTAATTAATTGTTTCTTAAGATGCTGTTCGAAAAGATTAAGTTAGAGAAGTTTAAAATAAGAAAATTTATTTATAATGACTGCAATTTTTTAAAGGAGAAATCTTTCATAGAAGCGAATTCCGTTTTATACAAGTTTTCTTAATATTAATTTTTATATTTTAATTTTTATTAAGCCTTTTTTAAATAATTACAACAGTAAGAATAGTTTTTTTTTATGCTAANTATAAAACTCATTTCTAACCTCAAAATTAAGCTTTTTGTCACTTTATATTAAATTAATAATATAAAAAGTTTTTAAAATAAAATCTCCCAACAGATGGGCCACACGCAATTTTAACGTTTTTTTGCCGGGAAAGTTAAGCAATTCGTTGCTAGATTTTTCTGTTTAGTAATTTATGAAGAAGATCCGTTTACGAGTATTCACTGTCGCTTTACCGGGGTAGTTCTGTTCGCGAGGGCGCTACATCGAGGTTTTCTGCAACCAGTTATTAAGTATAGCTGTTTTGCCGGGAAAGTTACACAACTCATTGCCGGAATTTCTTTTGTTTTTCCCCCTTTACCTTTGCAGCTTGGTAACTAAAATTAAAGAAACAAGTCTGGTTTTATTCTATTTTTGTCCTACGTGAAACAAATAAATTGACTTTCAGTTCGAACAGTTTAAATATAATTTTAAAGTAGCAAAATAAAACAATTTGTTGGAATCGGCAGTTAAAATTGTTTTTATAATCATCAGTAAACAATTGTAGGATCCCACTTAATTATGCTTGAAGCTAATTTCTGATGGGTAAAAGTGGCTGGAGAAAAACAAGAATTTTAATTAGGAATTGATAGTTTGAATTTAATTTCCTTTATTAACTTTAAAAACGTCTCAATTTTTATACTTTAATTAAATTTAATTTTCTTGTGTTAATGGGTAGTGAGAGGAGAGAGGTTGAAGCGCGCTAGTCAATGAGGCTAGATGTATATTTGTAGCCTTATATGAGGCCCTCTCCTTCACCGAATAACAATGAATTTAAACGGTATTTTTATAAGGTGAGGACCTAAACTATAGCGTGTTTCCCTTATCTGTAAATCTACCCTAGTTACAAATATAGGGCCCGTAAACCTAGCTTAGTCACTAATATAAGGCTTGTAAATCCATCCTAGTCGCAAACGTAGGGCCTGTAAATTTACCTAAGTCACGAATAAAGGGCTTCGCCGTCCTCGAAAACCATAAAAATCAATAAAAATAGATTTATACACAAAGGACACTTTAATTTACATCAATTTTAAATCGTATTTTTTAATTTAATGCATTAAAATTTGGGGCTCTTCTATGTTAATGGGCCTAGATAAAAGAGTCCAAAAGCAAATATAAGGCAGCTATTTATATATAGGCCGGAATAGGAATTTTTTCTAAAGAAGACAAAATGGTAAATATTGATATATAGGTCTACATAAAGAGGGATGGTAATAGAACCGAATAAGCCTAGTGACTACCCCTCTATCAATATCTATTGCATGATTTTTTACCTATAAAATGTACATTTATCTGTAGAAAATAAAGATAAATATATTCTAAAATATTGGATTTTCGAGATACACACATTTCTCTTCTACAGAATCATTTGTATGGAAGATATCTTAGATACACTTAACAATATTACAGTATTTATTACTTTTGTTTCATGCTCCTGAAGGGTGAAGACTAGGGGATTTTATCTAGTTTAAGGCCTTTAAAATAGTTATTCACTTAAATATCTCGAAGTATCTTAAGGATGACAAGATATATGGTTAGTAAATATATTAAGAAAGCTTAGATTTATGGTAAAAAGGTAAGTTTTTATAGAATTACGGATAAATATTTATTTAAAGAGTATTATTTTAAATAGAATTTAAGTGATTGAAGATGTGATTACGTACAATTTAATTGGCTACAATAATTTTAAAATTTATAATAAAACAGGGGTGGCTCTAAGTATACTCTTGGTGAGGTGAAACTTTTCTGAGGGTACCCCTTGGAAAAGTTGCAACTTTACCTTACTCCCACTATCATAATAATTGTTCGAAATTATACTACTTCTGTGCCTTTGTGTGACGTAGTGGTGGTAGAGTTAGGCGAGTGCAGCGAACCTCCACAGCTAAGGGTGGTTTCTTTAGTAAGCACAACTATAAAGACTATCAGAACTGAATTAAAATAAATAAGGCTGCAAGAAGGCTTAAGGCTTGATCCAGTGAGGACCTACTTGTCTTCCCAGCGTACGCATATGCTTCCAAGCATTATATTTTGCATATAACGTTATCTATGTAAGTCACAATACGAGTCTCAGATCGGTTTATCTACTTTGAGTTTCGCACACTTCTAGCTTCTAGCAATGTCCCTGGTCTTAAATCTACTAACGGATATAACTTAACATTACCTGTATAAATTACAGTTTTGCTTACAGAATTAAACATTAATTAAAGAAGTATGTTAATATTAAATGAGCCCAGAAGTTATATTTTAGAAGAATTTTGAGTAAGCAAATTTTCCATAAAGTCCCTTTAAACAACTTTTTATCTGTGTTTAGTCCATAGTTTTTGCAACAAAGTCTTTAAATAAAGCAATTATTTGCATGTACAAACATATACGCAACGTTATCATATGAATTTTCGTACTCTTAGTTGTAGGATTAAGGCAACGCAACAAGTGTACGATATGCTAAGAGAGGAGTTTCTACTTTTTATGGGAACCGGCTCGTGTCTGGCATTCTTTCTGTGGGGAACTGGCTTCTGTTCGGCAATTAGACACGACAGAAAAACCTGGAAAACTCCATTTGGCCGTTGGTGAGGCTCGAACCCCGGATCAACTGCCAGTTTTCAATGGTATTTTCCACTCTGCCACTGGCAGGCTGTCTTAGTCATCTCGCTTAAATTAAAGCATTAACCATATTTAAAATTAAAAAAACTAAATAAATACTCACCAGCAATAGTCGTTTAAACTTTAAGAAGAATAAAATCGAGTTTAAATATTAAATTGCAAAACAAAGATCGAAAAATTTAAATTGTATAAGAGATGAAGAAGAATCGGGGTTACTGAACCAGAAATTTAGGAAAATTAAAAGAAATTCTTAGAATAAAAATAGGCATATATTTACTTTACAGCATTAAACTCAATGGCCTCCAGTCACTTATAGATTACACGAGTATGATTGAACTTTCTCTCATACAATAGCTTATGGATGAAAGAAGGGAAAGAGAATGAAAAAAGGAAGGATGAATTCCATTAAGAATTCCATCTTTCAAAATGGTAATTGTTGAAATTGACTGAAAAAGTTCGCGGTAAATTCAATTTAAAAAAATCAGTGATATAGCACAAAGAATCCCCCTACGTATAGTACCTGTACTTGCATAAACAGAAATAAAAATGTATAACATAATAAGAAATTTTATGATTTTTAGAAGTGTATACGTGTATATATATATAAATTACGTTAAACATTTCACTGTATAAAAAAATATATTAAGAAAAACGGAGAAAGAAAATTAAATTTAGTGAAAAAGATCGTACAGAAAATGAAGAGAAAGGTTTTATGATAGTTAAAAAAAAGTTTCTTTTTCCTATTAAAAAACGGTTTTAAATGTAATTAACTAAAATTTAATTCGGCAACTTGGTAATTTTAAGCATTATATAAAAGGGGGATCGCGAATTCAACAAGCGATCTCCCTTTTATATAATGCCCACCAATGGCAGAGTGGATAAAACACATGGTAGTTGGTCGCGGGTTCTCATCTCAGTAACAGACTGGCCTGCAGTTTTCGATTTTCTTCACGCGTATAACACCTAAATAGGGCAGTTTCCCTTAGAAATTACTCCCTAGTGGCACTCCATTGGCAGTGCCTCAGGCCAAGTGATTGCCTGAAGGGCGTTGCCGTATCCCATCAAACACAACCATTCCTTTTTTATATAAATTTATGCAACGCAAAGCCCCTAGGATGCTTGAATCCTAGTAAAATAATAAACTAGGAGTATGGATAACTGTGTTTATAAGTGTGTGAGACCCCTGAAAAATTTAGGCAACTTTGAAATTAGGAAAAGGCTCTAAACTAAGAATATTTAAATTTGAAATAATCGTTATATGTCTGTTTATTGTTGCGTAACTATTATTTTTAGTTCTTTACTATTGTTAAGTAACAGTGTATTTAAATAAATACGCATACTTTATTACAGTAATTAACATTGTAACAATCAATTACGGTTTAATGTAACAATTATCATAGCAATTAAAGATATCAATTTAAATAACAATTACGTCAAATCTTCACCTCCTCATTTTATATTTACAAGTAAAATAAACAATTTCGTAACAATTATCCATTTCGTTTATCATTATTACGTAACAATTTAAAAGAAATGTACACATTTTATCAGGCGTGTATCAATTATTGTACGTTGTTTGCTATTATTACTTAATAATATAAAGAAATGTACATATTTTATAGTGAAAAGGGGGAAAGTAAAACCGAAAAAAATTTAAAAAATGCAATAACAATTATCTTTGTGATAAAAATAAAATTTTAACTGATTAAAAAATCCACACGTGAATTATTTTTCGTTAAAAAAACAAAAATAATAAATATTTGACGATGATAACNTATTAATATATTATATTAATATATAATATTAATTACCTATTTTATTTTAGTTTTTTAAAAGTTTCTACGACAGTTATTTTATTTTAAGACAGTTTCTACGAGACAAAAATAACCTTTATGCTTGTCCTTTACTCGCTTCTAGCCTACACAATATAAAATTCTATTGGGAATACTCAAGTAAACCTAAAGAAAACTCACCTTTCTGACTTGGGTGAACACCTGCCAACGTCTAGGATTTAACATAAAGAGTGACATTGTACAGGATGAAGTACACCCTGCTCTATGCATTTCCTCATACAGTCTGGTCCACGCTTTTTTTGTTGTTCCATGGCATTATACATCCGATCATCTTTATCCCGTCTCCTGATAATGTAAGGTTGTCTATTTATCCAAATTGTTATCCCTGAAGGTGGCACGAAGGGAAAAAGATGTTGGAATAACAAATCCAACTCCTTCACTGCTACTTCTGTGTCGTCGTCATATTTTGTTGCTGGAAATATTTACAAAATTTCATATATATAGGCCTATATATAATTTTTTTTTTGTTAAGTTTGGCTGAGAACTTTGTTGATNAAGTTCAGCAATTACACAGCTAATTGGACCAATTACAATTATCCATTAGTGATATTTTGCCCAATCAGAATTCGAATAAATTAGTTAACAAAGTTTAAATTAAAATAGAAACTATTTTAAGATATAAATTTATTAATTTCTCCAACAAAATGGTAAGTTTTTTTCTGTGCTTCACTACAAAGCAGCTACTAACGCGAATGCTTCACTGCAAAGCATCGTGTTTTAATTTTTGTTAATAAATTTGATTTAAAAATTAATTTTACTTTATATATTTTAAGACTATTTTTTTAATTTAAGTTGGTTTTTTTTGTTATTTTTAAAGAAAAACAATTAACTTTCGAACGATCAAATACAGAATTCCGAATTAAATCCAATTGTAAGTAATAAAAAAATCCACTTTAAAACAGATAGAAAATTCAATTTTCACTTAAACTTCACTATAAAATTGTAAGAGATTTACAATTTAACTTTACGAGAATATTTAATACACCGCTTAATAGAAGAAGAAAAGGAAAAAGTAGAAAGTTTCAGAAAAAATGCAGAAAATACAAAGAATCCAGAAAAAGTCCGGAAAAGAATCAAAGAATGTAGAAAAATCACCAGAAAAGATATAGAAGATCCAGAAAAATATAGTTTCAAGAAAAAAATCCGGAAAAGATTAAAAGAATTCAGAAAATGAACCACAGAAAAGACACAAGGATGCAGAAAAACCTCTAGAAAAGATACAAAGAATACAAGAAAACTCCAGAAAAGATACAAAGAATACAGAAAAACTCTGGAGAAGATACAAATAACACAGAAAAACCCCCAGAAAAGATACAAGAATCCAGAAAAAATACAAACTTTCCAGAAAAAAACAAACATTTACTGAAAAAAACTTAAAATTTTGCACCAAAAAATTGATTTAAAAATAAAATTTAATTAAATTATTAATAATATAGTAGTTTTAAAACAGTCGACTAAAATTGCAAATTTTAATACACGAAATTGTATTCACTTCAATATAAATTTCTTATTAAAAATTATAAAATAAATTAAATTTATTCGCTTGTTTTTATCTTAATTTTTATTAATTTTATTACAAAAATATAGAAAAATTCAGTGAAACCAATTAATTTATTGAATATTAATGGAGATACTTATAAGCCTATACATATACAGAAGAAGTGAGAGTTAAATCGAATTATGTGAATCGATAATGTTATCTTTCAGGAGTTTTAACTGATTTATATACGATTCTATTGATTTAGAAAGGAAAACTTTTAGATTATAAGAAGTGAAAATAGTGAAAATAAATTGATTTTTATCAGCATTCTATGGATATATTTACTTTACACGAGTTTAAAGGCCAAAGTTCTACATGCCAAAGTTGTAAAAATTGTAAAGTTAGTTAAAGTTTGTGAGCGTGTTTTTAAGTGAGTTAAATTTAATTAAGTGAACAACTAGTTGAAGAAAAACCTCAATGTAGCGCCCTACCGAATAGCACTCTCCCGGTAAAACGAAAGCGAAGACTCGTAAGCGGATCGTCTTCATAAATTACTAAACAGAAATTCCAACAACGAGTTGCATAACTTTCCCGGCAAAAATGTTAAATTGTATGTGGCGCCATCTGTTAGGAGATTTTGTTTTAAAAACGTTTTATATTATTAATTTAATATAAAGTGACAAAAAGCTTAATTTTGAGGGTGAAGATGAGTTTTATAAAACATTTTAAATGCTAATAACCAGTAAAGTCTTCGTCAAGTCCGACCCTGCTCGAGATGTGACACGCGACTACTACTATCTCCCCACCCCTTTGACCTTTAACCGCCAAAATTTAATGTCATCGATGGCCCTAATACACAAAACTCTTTGCCAAAGTGTCAATTTTTTCGTGGTGTTAAAGTTAACCGTATTTTAAACATTTAAAAATATTAAAGACCAGTGACGTGTTACTGAACACAGGTCAGAAGTCATTTAACAGTTAGGTGATGTCTATACGAGTATTTCATGAGGAGATTGTTACTTATTTTGATATTCTTATAATATTAATTTACTAATTTACCCATTTAATCTATTGTTTTTGTATAATAAACACGTTTTTACACCAAAATGCCCCCATTTAACAGACAGATAACGTTTACAATGCGTGGTTACGCTGCTGTACGCTTAATTTAATAATTGTGGCGTAGTTTACAGGTAAATTTGTTGAACGTAATTTAATACAGTGTTTCGCTACATCGTGTATCAGTTAATAATCCCTTTAAACTGTGATATTTAATACTAGTTTGAAGCTAGTATCTGCTGTTTAAGTGTTTAGTATTGTCTAATAAATGTCGGCATTATTCACAAATTATGTGGCTTATGTAGTTGAAACTAATCAAATTTGTAGAATTTATCTTCTCTTAAAACTAAAATTTCAATGTCAGAACGTAAAAAAAAAAAACAATTACTGTCGTCTCTTGCATAGAAGCGAAAATGATCAAACAGGATTTTTCTTTGATGCCACAGATTCAACCTACATCATCACTAAATCCTGTGTATTGTTATGTATAAAGTTCTGTTATACCTGTCTAGAGCTGTAGACTGAACGTACAGAATTATTAAAAAATTCTATATAGGAGTGTAGATTATATATATAAAGGTTTGACTGTATTATGATATTATTATACAGTATTTAGGGCTGTATATCATAATATAGTCAAACAATGGGCACCAACGAAAACATAAAAAATAACCATTGTTTGAAGGTTATCTGTGTGCATCTTTGATCAAATAAGTTCCCAAAAAACATGGCCGCTGTTTAGAGGTGTCCGCTTAACGGAGGTTCGACTGTAATGATCAATGTCGATTCGAGAGCGTTTATATGAATATTGTATTATTGGTCTGTATTTGTTTATGATACAAAGCTAACATTTCTGGCAATTTTCAGCTAAATAAATAATTATAGAATAATTAATACATAATGAAGGTAATTAAGGGTATTAATTAGATATCCAGTTAGAGTAAATTTCAGTTAAGTAAGTAGATGGTTACTAAAATAGAAACTGGTAGCGATGTAAAATTATACGAAGAATTTAATAATGATGAAGTTTAAAAAATAATAATAGATTTAAAATACAAAAACATGCTAAGTTAATTATAAATAGTACATTATTTTTAGTATAAATTTTCCCTATCCTCCCTCAAGTTTTCCCTATTCGATTTCCCCTCTCCTACCTCGAATTTCCCCTCTCCTACCTCGAATTTCCCCTAACCTACCTCGAATTTCCCCTATCCTACCCTGAATTTTCCCTTTTCTCCCGCGAATGTTCCGGATCCTCCCTCAAAATGAATAAATTAATAGTATACACACAGGGGGAATGCTTTTTAACGAGAGAATCTTATTAAATCTTGATAAAATTACACTTTTTGAATAGTTTCGAATACAGTTTGACTAATTTTTATAGTTTTGGCTGTTTGTCCGTATCTACAGTACGATCTAGCAGCTGTAAATTTCCATTTTTAATGTTTTTCGAATCGAAATTCATATATCTTACTACCGATATCCAACTATATTTAAAGTGATTGAGAAAAGGAAACGGAAGTTATTGGCATTTACCAGTTTTTCTCTTCGCGCCGCACACTACACGTCTCATCGCATCAAACTTATTATGAAGGAAAATGACGATGCGGACAAGTCACTTAATTTTTTACTGTTAATAAATTTTTCGCGTTTAAAACACAATTTTATTTCCTACGCGTGGAATGATGTCAATAAATAATTATACACACCTCGAAAATTAATTAAGAGTAAAATCTTACTTAAAATCCTCAAGGTACAAGATGTTAAAATTTCATAAAATAATGATTTTTAATGGGGGTTAGAAGGAAAAAAAAAGAGAAGTCCTATAAGGAAGTTCATGCGAAAATTATTGCTTAATCGATTATAAAATCGAAGAGATAGAAGGAAATCCAATGGATTTGGGGTTAAGATGGCAGAAAGATTTTTTTCCTTTGATAACATTGATTTACCTTCAAGGCTTCCTTCACTTACTTTATTTGTAATAACGCGGTTAATTAATTGAATATTCAAATATTAGTTTGGTTATGTTAGTAAATAGAGAGACAGTAGCGCTATTTCGGGAGCAGAGATATGATGAAAGTGAAACATAGCAATCAATTAAATTAATAACGTCTAATAAAGTTAACAAAATTCGATTTAGTGTATGCTTGTTGCATAAGTCCATTTAGAATATTCGTATTAAAATTTTAAATATATTTTTTTACTATTGGATTAATTCTAACACACTAGACTTTCGACCATATGCATCTATACACACACTGTACAGTACATAGGTCCATAGATCAACCTGTATATTATAGATCTGTACATTAATATGGTGCTTAATATTCAATACTTAAAAATTAAACTATTACGCCATTTAAATCATTAATTTTCTGAATTTTATTATTTAAAATATGTTTTAAATTCGAAATTAAATTTAGAAAATATCTCTGAACAACGGTTTCTAATGGAAACATAAAAGATGGAGGTTCCTGTCTATAATTAGATTAATTTAATTATTTAATTAGAAATATTTGGATATACCGTTTTAAATAGCATTAAGCTTTTTATGAATTAAATTAATTATAATAAAAAAATTATACAATTAACTTTAATTTAAATCCAAATAGAGTTAAAATATAATATTTTTTTTTACACTAAAAAATAATTATAATTAATATACGAAATTATTTAATATAATTTCAATTATGTGAAATTCTTTTGTTTTAAATTAATTAATTAATTATTTTTAAAGAACATTTTAATTTATTTAAATCTAAGATTAAATTAAAGACTGTGTATGATAAATTTTGTGTAGTCGAGGCCCTATCACAAGGGGCCAACAAGGTCATTTAAGCATACCTCAGATTTTATAGGGCCTTAAAAGTATTTTTTTACGAATTATTCACCTCATTGTATATCTTATGCATTAAAAAAATCCTTTTTAATAATAAAATATAACAAAATAAATTAAATATATAATAAATTTTTTAATGAAGTTGTGTTTTTAAATGTATTAAGAGATGAACACCGGATATAGACTTATTATGGCCCTAAACTATGACATAAGAGGCTTTTCCCATATATCAAATGATTATAAATTTAAAAGAATGAGGCCCTAAGTTGTAGCCTAAATAATGCCCTTAATAAAGCCCTAAAATTACAACAAATAAGAGGTCTTTCCCATCCATCAAATACTTATAGATTTAAAAATCGGAGGGCCCGAGTTGTACCTTAAATTGTGTAACTAACTAATATAGTTTTAAATTTACATAGAAGAGGCCCTGCCCCTCCACCAAGTAATAGGTTTAAAAACACGAGGTCCCAGACTGTAGTATATATAATTATATATAAATCTACCCGTAAGGCCCTAAAAAAGGGGGGAGTTAAGCAAGCACAGGCCCTTCTCGATCTCTATAAAGCTTACTTTTTTAAATCAAATCTATTTTTTGGCAATGTAGGACCCTTAATATCAGGAATTACGTAACGTTGAAAAGAATACCCTTTCAATCTTGCAATTTGATTTCTAAGTAGAATTGATCCACGAACAGAAGTTAGGATATTTGTGTTTGTTGATCTGGAACACCTGGATCTATTCAGAAATGGAATACTTTATTGTAACTTGGCTTAATGGTATTTGGCAAAGACAATCAAAAGACTTGTTATTGATTGAAAAGACAATTTATATATTACTAATTAAAATTAAACACTATTCTTTGTAGGAAAACAAGATTAAAAAAAAGAAAAAAATATATATATATAGAAAAAAATTATTTTGTTTATATAATTCTAAAAAAAAATTAAAATTTAATTAATTTTTACAACTGTATACGTTCCAGAATTGACTTTAAAATGTATCTTATTTATTGGGCTGCAATTTTCAATAATTGTACACCTTTAAATTCCCACTGTCGTTCGTCCGTTTATCTGTCTGTCCTTTCTTAATTTCGAGATCCTAAAAATAGTAGTAAGTACCTTTCTCATCTATCAAATAATCATAAATATAAACGTGTGAGGCCCTAGATTGTGCCTTTAATAAAGCCCTAAAAATATAACAAATAAGTGGCCTTTTCCATCCATCAAATAATCATAAATTTAAAAACCTGAGGCCCTGAGTTGTATCTTAAATTGTGCTACTAACGTAGTCATAATAATATAGAAGTTCAGACCAGATATGGAAAGCTTAGAGATAGGAGGCTCTATTAACTATATTAACGTAACTTCCTGTCTAAACAGGAAGTTACGTTATTTCAATTCAAAAATTATCTCCCGAACCGACCGGTATGACTCCGTAGTTAAAAGGAAAAGTATGATTTACAGGAGCAAGACAATACTAAAATTGAGAGCATTGCGATAAAAAATTTCAACCCGGCATTGTGACGGTGTGACAATAAATAATTGCTCGTTCAATACGTATAAAACCTCTGAACAACGGCCACTCGCGTGAATGTAGGAAATGGCCGCCGTTTAAAGGTTCAATTTGGGAGGTTCAATTGTATATTTGAGTATATATACTTTGCAGGTATTATGCTTATTAATTTAATAAAAATTATGTACTATATTAAACAAGAGGAAAAATGGTGTTGTTTTTACTGTTGTTTGTTAAGTAGATTAATTTTTATGCTTCTGAAGCTGGTTAACATACCAGAAACAGGTGGGAAAATATTAATTTAAGTAATTGCTAGATTAATAAAAAAAATTAAATATGCTTACGTATCTAAAAAAAGACTTAAAAATAGAAACTAAGAAATTTATTAATTTATTTTCAGCAAAATTATTTTAAAACAAAAAGGAAAATATAATTTATAATTTAATAGGCTCTTATTTTTAGTTTTAGTTTTAATTTTTTTTTTACAATTTTCTGAATGGTGTAAAGATTTATTATAATTTCTTAATGCTTTACCTCACAAACTTGTAACTTACTCCAACTACCTATTCGTGATAAATATTCATTCTTTACTTAAACATAACTACTAATTCCCATCTATAAATAAAAAAAAGCAAGCTCTGATAGGTTTTCTTATGTAACAAGCTCCATCATGTGTACATAATAATGACTTCGATGATTATTTATCTTTTCTTCACCTACCCTTTATCGAATTATTAATAAAAAACTTCGTTTTGCCTTTTGGGATACAGATAATTAGGATACTCCAGAGGATTTAGGATGCATATACAGACTTTATTTATAGTTTGAATGAATATTTATACATTTATTCACACCCCTAGCTCTTGACATAACAATAGATACGAATAATTGATTAGATAATGTTAAATTCAATTCTCTTTAGAGTGATGCCCATGGACAGTATCTGTTGAAAAATCTTAATTTTATGGAAAATTTTGTTGAATTAAACAAAATTTCTGTTGATTTGTTAATAATTTTAATGATTTCTCAATGCAAAATAAGCGAGGAAATAATTTGTGGAATTGTTTTAAAAAATTTGGTTTTTACAGGAAGATTGTAGAGTGCTTCAGGATTTTCCCTTGTAAAATATTAATTTTTCCCGTTTCTAATGTGAAATTTCGACAGGAATTTCGTGTAAATTGTTGGTGCAGGAAGATTTTTTGCCAATTTCTTCCAACTTATGTATGGAAAAAAAATTGCTAGACTTCTACAAATATTTGAAGGGTTTCCTATTTCATCCATCTACTTTTCCTACTGATTTTTATGGATCTAGAATATGTTTGGAATATTCTATCAAGTTTTATTTAAGATTTGTGAATAAATCTGTTAAACAGGCGAGCATTATCGTGTTTCAAAACATTATTAATGGTGCGATCACTTAAATATCATGTACTGAGATACTGTTTATCTACGAGTATACTGAGATAGGTATGTCTGAAAGCGATACTTTGTTACTGAATTTAGCACGTTATTGCTGCTTATGTTCAGATACGAGATGTTCTTTTATGTATATTAAATGTAGATAAGTATAAGCTAAATTGGAGGATGGTAATATGAAAGAGAAATTGAAACATAATCAATCATAAATGCGTAATTTAATGTGTAAGATCGGAATATAATAGTTCTGTGGGTTGAGAGTAGTTTATAAGCATACTTTAGTGCATAAGATTAGATTATGATCAAAGTTTGATAGGTTAAGAGCAGCTTATAGGCATACTTCAACGTATAAAATCAGCACATAAGCATAGTTTAATGTTTGAAGCATAATATACAAACTTCTAAAATTAGCAAGATTAATGTACACAGATTAATTAACAAGAATTGCTTACAGGTCTTACAAGAACAGGAATTTACAATAGTTAATCAATTATGAAGAGTTAATACAGTCTAACGATAATGATATACAAAGATAAACAGCGCAACGTATAGTTAAGGATTAACAAGAGTTACATATAAGGATTTGCAAGAATATTCTATAGCGGCATTGAATGAACAAATTTTATAGGAATTAATCAGGATTTTTATAAAATTTACAGGGATATTGTACAAAGGATTATGTACAGTACAAATTTTATAGGATAAACTCTCAATGTTTACATGTAAACTGTATAGGAGCGATGTACAATGATTAACAAAGATTTTGTACAAGCTTTATACAGATAATGTACAATAATTAAGTGTTTTTATTTATTAACTTTTATTTACGGACGAAGTCTCGGAGACTATAAATGCCACTCCACTAAAGAAAACAGAAAAACCACCAAAACTTATTAAAATAGTGTACAAACTTTATAGGAATGATATATAAGGATCGGCAAGGATAAAAATAAAAGATTTAATACAAGAAAACTAACAAAGATAATTTACATTAATGGTATTACTTACGAAAAAGGCAATGAAATTAGTCTTTGTAATGAGAAAACCGTCATAAAAAGTAGAATTAAGAAATGAAAATTAAAAATTCCTTATATAAAAATGAGTAATTTTATAGTAATTTTTTCTTTCAACCGCTTTATAATGTTACAAGTCACGTTATCACATCAAAATAAATAGGAGGCAACTCGAAATTTTCCAATTAATCAATCAAAATTGATAAAAATTTACCTGAATAATTCATTATCTGTAACGAGAAAGACTTGGAAAACGCATTAAGAAAATGGAAAATATTTATTAAAAAATTAAGAAAAATTAATTTAGTTTTGAAAATTTAAGAAGAAAATCAAATCGAATCACCTAAACACCTTTAAAAATTGCAAATTACCTAGTAAAAAAGGAATATGAAAAAAAAAGAAATTCAAATTGTAATAAAATTTAAGTATGCAATTCTTTAGAAGAATTTTGATTAGTTTAGTTTTATTTATTTTCTTTTTCTCTTCTGTTTTCTACAAATAAAACATTATCATTCAAACCTTAGTTGATATCGAAATTTGATTAAGTATCCCTTTCGAATGTTAAACAAGCCATTACTTACCATGCAACCACTCGAGTAAATGCTATTTTTATCCAGGAAAAAAGTCATTTAAACACTTCTTTTTTTAACTATCGTCAAATGGGGGAGGGGAGGAACGTTATTCCCGGAATTTAAGTATTGTTATTACGTTTTCTTGACGTCATTTTTCATTCAAGAAACTCATCTTATGCATTGAAGTTCGACTGTTGTAGTTTTGTTTTTGATTTTTTTTCCTGACTTTAAAATATATATATATATATATGTTATTATTATTAAAGAATTCAGTTTTTTTCTGGAAGGTTTAAATTACTTTCTNGTATAATTTTTATTTGTTTTTATATTTTTCAATGTATTTATTTCGTTTGTAAAACATAAAGAAATCATTTTTAACGATACAATAGCCACGATTATTATTTTAAAAAGTTTACGTTAGGCTTAACATCGACGAAAATTCAACGAGAAGCGACACGCAACGGAGAAAAATTTCAACACGGGTAGGTTAATATATTTGTTTGCACATAATCGGTTATCCAAAAAATAAGTTATCCGAACAACCCCAGTCCCCAATTGATTCGGATAAACGACGCTCTACTGTATTAAAATGACAAGCGTGACAATTGATGTTAAGTCATCACTATAAAGTATTTTATCGTAAAAATACGTAAGGAGGATGAGTCCTCTTTTTCGGAGGACACGTTTGGGACAAATCGCACTTTATTTACAAGACTTTACAGTTCATAAATTGTAAAGTATTGCAGTCTTTTGAACGAAAGTGCGAACTGTAAGGCATGACACTTCACAGACAAGACGACATGAAACCTTTCTGGACGAGGTACGAACTATAAAATAATAATAATACTTATTTTACTAAAACTTATTAATCTTTTCTTAAGCAACTGTAAGTCTGAAAATGTTAGAATTTCTCGGAGTACGAATTAAAATTATACTCCATATATTAAATTAATGAACTTCAAAACGATCTTCATATTAATAAAGCTAAAAATTAATATCGATTTGTGATAAAAAGTATTATTATTTCTAAACTTCATACTGATTTCATTTAAGGAATATTATTGTTATTATGGGATTTACTTATAGTGGAGTGGCAAGATAAGTAGAAGCGCATGTACCTCCCCAGCAATCTCTTTATTGCTTCTTTCTTAGTTATGACTCGTTCACCTGAACTCATATTACTTATTGTCTCTGTAGATATTTCTAACACTATAGTTTATTATCTGTTGTGGTTACTTGTACAAGACGTTACTCTCTGCGAATTAAAAGTAAAGATAATGTCATTTTAGTTAGTATTAAGTCGAGGAAGACTTTCAAAAAGTTCGGGAAGAGGGGGAGGGAAACACGAAATTCTAAAGGAATATTTAGTTAAGTATGCGTAAATTTAATTCTAATTAAAGTATGGAAATCTTTAGGTCTGCAATTTGAAAATTGAAGTCCAATAACTTATGTTGAGAACAAAATCATCTTAATTAAGTTACACGTAATTATTAAACACAATTAACTGCTACTTATAATGATTATACTTAACTATAATTAAAATTATTAAGCTTTAAGGTCAGAAAAAGAAATTTAGAAGTGATTTTTAATGTGTTCAAGCTTAATTGATGTGCACATAATCATGTTAATGATAATCCTGAACATATTTCTTACAGATTTATCAGGATTACAACTGAATTAACTCACTTTAAATGCAATTATCTTTATGTACGCTAGTATCAGTGTTATCTTCGTTATTCAATTCTTATATACTCTCGCCCCTTTCTATCGTCGAAAATTAAAATCTTTACCACTTTATAAAATTAAAATATGTTTAAAACATCGAAAATTCTGTACATAAATCAATTAAGTGTAGTAAAATATTAAAGGTTAATTGTGACGTTGACTCAAGTGTTAGACAAGGCATTAATGGGGTTGAATAATTAAAATCTACCCTACGGTTTATCGATTAAAGTGTTAATAAATAAAATTATTTACGTTTTTTATTTTTAAAAAATTGGTTTTTTTTTTAAATGTATATTTTAAAGGTTAACAGGTGTTTTCACACGGTGGAAGAGTGAAGGGGTGACGACGCTAAAGTGAACTTTGAACTCTTAATTTGATGATTTGTAGTTGTTCCTGTAGGATATTTTCAATGAAGGAGGGTGACGAATTATCTAAAATTTAATATATGCACATATTTATGTAAATATGTATAAAAAAATTATTACAAATTACAATTATTGCCTTAGGTATGTTGTGAATATTTACTCATCGAATTGCTTGTGGGTGTACAGTTATTAGATGTACTATAAATATCTTAGTGTAGTTTGTGCTTCTAAGTTAATATATCAATAATTTTCAATTATTAGTTTTCTTAATGTTACTGTAGTACTGTACAGTACATATTAACGACATTTTCATGAGCTTCCTGTTAAAACACTTGTATAATGACGTTTTCCCTGTTATGATTTTAGGAAAATATAAGTCTAAATTCGCCTTTAAAACAATACGTTTTCCTTTTTCTTCAAATAATTGAGCCTTATAATTGGATAAATAAAGTGACTGAGCGCGAGAATCGCTCGAAAACGAAGCGACGCGATAGAGCGATAATTCATAATCATCACTTTCAAAACGAAAATATATATGAATATATATTGTTATCAAATGTTCGTTTTAACATAATATATATTTTATATTTTGGACGTGAAAAGTTTTACGGAATTGAGTTAAATAAGAGTGTCGCGCGCTAAAATCGCTGGCGACGTAGCGACGCCATTTTGCGATAATTTTAATTGTCGTTTCTAAAGTAAAACTTTAAGGAAATTTAGTACATTTTGTGAGTGATATAATAAGGACATTGCCAAATATTTTCAAAACTTTGAAATTTGGGGCTTTTTAAGATTTATGGGATTGATAGAAGAAGAGTAAGCAACACAAGGGCGATCTGTCAAGGTGGGTGTCTCAGAGAGGACTTTCTATGAAAAAACTGGCCCCATTTAAGTGCTAGACACGTGAAGAAGCTTCGAAAATTCCACGTGGCCAGCCCATTGATCAGGCATAAACCCACGACTATTAGTTTAGTGGCTGTATGAACTTTTCCACCGGTGGGCAAGATTTATAAACTAGAGTAATTTCTGGCTAAGAACAATAAAATTGAGTAAAATTTTATCGATTTTGTCGCCTTTGAATTTGAGGAATGAACATTTCTTCATATACCAAAAAACTAACCATTATTACAATCAATTTAAAAATCTACACACAATTCACAAAAACTAACTTAATGCCTTTATGTCATAAGCGCAATAAGCGTAATTGATATATCGCACGCGAGAATCGCTAGCGACGAAACGACGCGACACTGCGATAATTCTAATAGTCGTTTCCGCGAGGCATTTTGAGAACATTTACTCCAATATTTATTAAATTTAATGGTTTTAAACGTTAAAAATATGAATATTGTTCAATATATTCGAATTTAGAGCAATCGTAGCATATTAATACCGTTAAATTTTAAGGTATATTTATCCAAATTTCTCTGTATATAACGATAAAACTGAGTGAAATTTTAAGAAATTTGATTAGTTTTTAGCATTTTATATATAATTTTTTTACACATTTAAACGATAGAAAACGAAGAGAAGCGATTTGAAGTGTCGCAAACTCTCCATTTTCCATCATAAAATTAACCAACGTTTCAACTAATTTTCCATCTTCAGCTTATAGAAATTAATTTAAATTTAAGTATACCTTGATATATTTATGCTGGAAGCGATTATTATTATCGTAAATTTGATAATAAACGGAAAATTATATGATTTTGATACAGTTAAGTTGTTTATTGAGAAAGGTTTCATTAATATTAACCTATTGGCACTTCGTCAAGGAGACCAAAAAAAAATGGGCTAAAATATAACTTACAAGAGCTTCAAAATCGACTGGGAGATAATTAATTACTTAAAATTCTCGTCTACTAAACAATAATCAATGTATTTACATTATGTAAGCGTTAAAAATTCAATTTTCTTTAAGGTACATTCATAAGTTATTCAAAGATTCCACCCCTTTGGTATTGACAATATTCATAAATATTGGATGACATGTCGTGCTAGAGATTAAACTGTCATTTATATATATATTATTTAAGTAAATAAAATAATTAATTAATTATTTATAACATAAATTTTCAAAAAAAAAAAAATTACTACTTTTGCTACATTTTAATGCATTTTTGGGGAGTTTAAAGTGGGAAATTCACATAGGAAGTGGGCATTACTTAAGTTTAAGTAGATTATCA
The DNA here is from genome assembly GCF_000671375.1 of Centruroides sculpturatus. Classification (NCBI taxonomy): domain Eukaryota; kingdom Metazoa; phylum Arthropoda; class Arachnida; order Scorpiones; family Buthidae; genus Centruroides; species Centruroides sculpturatus. The sequence continues at coordinate 42,548 of NW_019384326.1, forward strand.
TACAGATTGAGTACATACATCTGTTGAAACACAGCAAGGAGTGACAACCTTCACTAGTATAATGTAAAGTTGAGACAATTAACTAGTTAAAATTATAATTAATTAACATAATTATGGAAAAAGTAGACTCGAAAATTCATTCTTAAACTTCATTTAATTAAATTTCATTACTGATTTTCAAGTCAACTCAATTACACATCACTCTCTACCGAAACATCCCACCTTTATACTTTAAAAAATTACGATTACAGTCATGAAAAATCATTAAAGAGACATAAAATTGTTAATTTAAAGCCTTAAAATACAGAAAAAAAATATATAAATTTAATACTTCGCGAAGATCTTAGATGCTGTCAATTGATATAAATATGAGGAGTATTGCTTGAGGATAAGCTTAACCTTTGCTTACTCCAGCATAAAGATCCACACTTATACTTAAAAAAATGCTTAAATTTAACTTAATATGGCTTAAATATGCTCCTAATTTAAATGTAATGAATTAAATGACAGTTAAGAAATGTGTAAATTATTGTACGGGTGAGAAATTTTGTAAATTTAATTTACAATTTCGTTACGTAATTTATAGGAGAATTTGTATAGAAGTTGCAAGACTTCGCGTAACAACGAAACCACTGAAAGGGACTTTAAATGTGTTCAGGAAACTTCATTGTCCACAGTATTTCTATAATAAAATATTTATGGATAATTAAACTTAATTTATATACTGTTTAAACTAATCTTAAATACCATTATACGCTTCTTCCAAGTAAATATATGGGTAGAAGACCGTACAGAAATGAAGATTTCTTCGTTATTTAACGTACGAAAACTAAATTTGATAAAGAAATTAATTTAAAATTTATTCCTCAATTGATTTCCGTATGATTCGAGTTCGAATTCCACGTGAAAAAAAGCATTATTCTAGTTATAAACGGAGCGCCTCTTAAAACAGGACTCTGAAAATTACATCGTAAGGAGGGTAGTTCGAACTTTAAATCATTAAAAAAAAACTCTTTATAGTATTAAACCCACCTGCAACACCAAATACCGTTGCTATGGCAACTATCCAAATTGCTTGAGAGAGCGCTGTACATGTCGCCATAGTTGAAACCATGTGACAAGTAAAGCACCAACACAGGTCAATGGATGTAGCCCGCTGCAAACTCTGACGTTTAATATATAGAAGGCATCATCCATCGGACTCTATTGGATGATAGCATGTGACGTCACGCTCCAGCTACCATTGGGCAGTGAATATTGTTTACGTGGGTGTGCGTGCGTGTGTATATATGTGTGTGTGTGTGTGTGTGTGGTGTGCTGCAAAGTTTTTGTTTTGAGAAGAATTTCTCTATTTTTTCACACTTTTGGTCCCTCCCCTTAAATTAGTACATAATTAATGATAATTAAATCTCAAAAAACGCCTTAAAAATCGATTCTTTAGTTTAAAAAATGAGCTTTGACACCCCCGAAACGTCACTTTTAATTGAGTTACGAGGCACTTAATTACGTTAAAAAATATTAAACTTTTAATGAGATTTATGCTAAATTTAGGTGTTTTTTTGATTATTTTTATACCGTTTTATTTGCATACAAATAGATATTAATAAATAAAATAAAATTTAATTTTTTATAACCTGGTCTATTTACTTATAGGCAGGTTGCACTGAACTTAAATCATGTATTAACATCCTCATGCTAGACAAATATAAATAAAACAGAAATTAGAATCTAATTTTAGAATAATTTTATGAATAATTTTAAAGGTTTTTCTTACTTTATTATGATTAAAATTTTAAAAAGTATTTACTTATAAAAATACGTAATTTATTTATAAGCAAAATATTTCGATTTAAACAAGTAAAACGGTCGAAATACAATTATATCCATTTTTTTCATTAAATAATAAGAATTTTTAAATCCCTTTAAGTAAATCACACGAGTTAACATGCTTCTTCTAAAACTTATAATAATTTATGAGTTAAATTCGATAGAAATTTCAAAAAGGATCCAACAACGTTACACACTCGCTACGAAATTCGTTATTAAATATTGAAAACTGGCTTAAAAACTTACTTAAAGTTAATTTATGGTGTGGGAAGTTTGTTAGAAAGTAAACTTATAAAAATATACTATTTTTTGGGGGGAATGAAACGATAGTTTTCTTTCATAAAATGGAACAACTTTCGAAGACTTTATGTTATATTTACTTTATAAAATTTTATTTGATATTTTTCAATATAAAAGAAAGAATTTTCAACTATGCCTGTCAACTATTGTTAACGAAAAATTGGACACAAATTCTTCAATGACAGAAATATTTTATAGGGGTTTTTTTTTTTTCCTTCTTTGTCGAATTATACAAAATATTCTAGAACTGCCATACTTCATTTTCATCAATGTTTTTTGGACGTTAAATTTTATATTTTTTTTTTTATAAATTATCTGTATATATGGTACATACATATAGAAGAAGCATCAATATTGTATAGAACTATAACCTTTCTGTGATTTAAATAAAGAAAAAAAGAATACAAAGTTTCAATTGAAACAGAATCCTGACATTCAATCTACCATTCACTATATATTGTTACAGTCTGAAACATTTGATTACAACATGATGTTAGGTAGTAATATATGCAACTATTTTGAACTTTCTAACCATTTTTTTTACAAACAAGAAACCCCTAAAATTACTTCTAAGCCTTAAAATTCAATTCTGTGAAGTTTAATATTTATCAAATAAAGAACTTTTTAAGAAACAGAAGATTTTTTTAATGTTGTTTCATTAATAAAAGCAAGAAGAAAATAAAAATATACTAGTGAATTAAGAAGAAAAAATATATATTTTTTTACAGAAATAAAAATAATAATAATAAATTATAATTAAATATTTCGATTGTGAAATAAATTAATACAGTAAAAACACGTGTAAAAATGTATTCAATTTCACTCATTGTTAAACAGATTAATATAGGAAAACACGTGGAAAGATATGTTAATTTCGCTTGCTAAACAGATTAATATAGGAAAACACGTGGAAAGATATGTTAATTTCGCTTGTTAAACAGATTAATATAGGAAAACACGTGGAAAGATATGTTAATTTCGCTTGTTAAACAGATTAATATAGGAAAACACGTGGAAAGATATGTTAATTTCGCTTGCTAAACAGATTAATATAGGAAAACACGTGGAAAGATATGTTAATTTCT
>NW_019384326.1:49933-91117 GCF_000671375.1 Centruroides sculpturatus
AATGCCTTTCTAACCTGTTTTATTACGTGTATGTATCCTTGTTTGAAGTGTGTTATGGCTTTAAGATCGAGCAGAATTGATTGAACTTTTTTAAAAAAATCTCGGAGTTAAATTGATTTTTTTTCTATTTTTTGAAGTTGAATTTTCGTTAGGAGCATTAAAAACCAACTTTATATAACGATCGTGTTACGTAATTATCTGTACTTTATGTAGCATAAAAGGAGATAATACAGTGACCACGTGTCTTGCTCATATTCAACATAAAAACCACGTTTAATTCAAGTGCAAGGTATTAATTAACTAATCACGTGTATACTGTACGTCACAAGTCGATTCGCGTGTCACGTGTACGTCACAAGTCAGTTCACGTGTCACTTGTTCGTCACAGGTTTTTATTCACGTATCATTTTCAAGTCAAGTGTAATTAAGGCATGTAACATGTTACATATGACGTGAATGAATCACTCACGTTTAATTTGTGATTCATCGTAGAGCATATAAATTAGTTATGCTCTATGTGGTTTATGTGTTACACATACTGTGATGTACTGTACTGTACATCAAATGTAGCCTATATTTTCAAGCCAAGTATTACTAATATAATGCCGTATTTGTGATATATCATTACATTTATGAAGCTCTGCATGTAATTCATGATTTACGTGGAGAACATACGCTACACCTGTTGACTGTACGTGTGTAGTATACATTTTCACGCTATATAAGTGACACGTGTATAAAAATCAAATGCACGAACTCACACATAACACGGTCGCGCATACCTCTAGCATTATTTTCATATACTTTACCATAAAAATAAATGTAATAGAATGTCTTAAGAGGATTCTGACTCAGTAGATCCCCATAAGGATCGATTGTCTTAAGAAGATAACTAAATTAATGACACGTAAGAATTTATCCAATTGGTTTATCGTGTAAAAATGTTCACACCCCTTAGTGTAGAGTGCAAATAGAAAATCAGCAAGATTATTTTTTTCCTATTCTTTTTATTGTGACGTACTTCCGACGAAAGATTCGCATCAATCGATAAGTGGAGCGCATTGTCCCAACATCCCTGATGTCATTTACTAGTTCTATAGCGTTGAAGAACGATCAGGAAACAATCTTAAAACGATAAACATGGTAAAATCTTGAACATAAATAGAATTTTAAGTAGTATTTTTAAACAAACGGATTTTTCTAAATTCCTCATCATCCAGCATTCGAGATGAACAATTGGGATTAATGTTAAATTTTGAAGAAGAAAAAATAATAACCAGAAAATTCGTTTAAGCGATATTTTCTGGCTTCTTTATCGATAAAAAACATCACAGTTTATTGTTTAGAAAGCCATTTTCTTTATTATTTAAGAAGGGATTCCTTTTCAATACTCGTATATAATAATTGAAGTGAAATGGAATATGTTCTTTTTCTACTGAAAGGTTTATTTATATACATTATATATCAGATATTAAATAATATTTTCCAATATAGCGATTCTCTTATTTGTTCGATATATATATATAACATTTCATATCGTTCACTTAAACGCAATTCTTTAATGACTGTAGATTGTTTATGACTCTTTACTTAATCAAATACCTTATAAAGCTGGGTGTACACGATTTTATATAGAAACTGATATATTCTTTATATTTAGAAAGGCTTTAAATATAACAGAAACAGTAAAAAAAATAGCTGGAAGGCTATACTTTGCCAATGTTCCCACCTACATACCTGTAGTGGAAGAGTGCAGTTTACAGAAATATATTCTAAGTTTTTATATATTATGATGTATAGAGCTGTGAAAGAGAAAGATTTTATTAAAATTCAACAATTATTTATTATTTTTTAGCATATTTTAATTACTAATCATTACATTTTCTTCGTTTGAAGAAGACGTTAATGTAAGGTTACTTAACTGGAAGAGAGCACTTTACAGGAACATTTGTTAATTTTCTGTNTAAGGTACATTCATAAGTTATTCAAAGATTCCACCCCTTTGGTATTGACAATATTCATAAATATTGGATGACATGTCGTGCTAGAGATTAAACTGTCATTTATATATATATTATTTAAGTAAATAAAATAATTAATTAATTATTTATAACCATAAATTTTCAAAAAAAAAAAAATTACTACTTTTGCTACATTTTAATGCATTTTTGGGGAGTTTAAAGTGGGAAATTCACATAGGAAGTGGGCATTACTTAAGTTTAAGTAGATTATCATACAGATTGAGTACATACATCTGTTGAAACACAGCAAGGAGTGAGAACCTTCACTAGTCTAATGTAAAGTTGAGACAATTAACTAGTTAAAATTATAATTAATTAACATAATTATGGAAAAAGTAGACTCGAAAATTCATTCTTAAACTTCATTTAATTAAATTTCATTACTGATTTTCAAGTCAACTCAATTACACATCACTCTCTACCGAAACATCCCACCTTTATACTTTAAAAAATTACGATTACAGTCATTAAAAATCATTAAAGAGACATAAAATTGTTAATTTAAAGCCTTAAAATACAGAAAAAAAATATATAAATTTAATACTTCGCGAAGATCTTAGATGCTGTCAATTGATATAAATATGAGGAGTATTGCTTGAGGATAAGCTTAACCTTTGCTTACTCCAGCATAAAGATCCACACTTATACTTAAAAAAATGCTTAAATTTAACATAATATGGCTTAAATATGCTCCTAATTTAAATGTAATGAATTAAATGACAGTTAAGAAATGTGTAAATTATTCTACGGGTGAGAAATTTTATAAATTTAATTTACAATTTCGTTACGTAATTTATAGGAGAATTTGTATAGAAGTTGCAAGACTTCGCGTAACAACGAAACCACTGAAAGGGACTTTAAATGTGTTCAGGAAACTTCATTGTCCACAGTATTTCTATAATAAAATATTTATGGATAATTAAACTTAATTTATATACTGTTTAAACTAATCTTAAATACCATTATACGCTTCTTCCAAGTAAATATATGGGTAGAAGACCGTACAGAAATGAAGATTTCTTCGTTATTTAACGTACGAAAACTAAATTTGATAAAGAAATTAATTTAAAATTTATTCCTCAATTGATTTCCGTATGATTCGAGTTCGAATTCCACGTGAAAAAAAGCATTATTCTAGTTATAAACGGAGCGCCTCTTAAAACAGGACTCTGAAAATTACATCGTAAGGAGGGTAGTTCGAACTTTAAATCATTAAAAAAAAACTCTTTATAGTATTAAACCCACCTGCAACACCAAATACCGTTGCTATGGCAACTATCCAAATTGCTTGAGAGAGCGCTGTACATGTCGCCATAGTTGAAACCATGTGACAAGTAAAGCACCAACACAGGTCAATGGATGTAGCCCGCTGCAAACTCTGACGTTTAATATATAGAAGGCATCATCCATCGGACTCTATTGGATGATAGCATGTGACGTCACGCTCCAGCTACCATTGGGCAGTGAATATTGTTTACGTGGGTGTGCGTGCGTGTGTATATATGTGTGTGTGTGTGTGTGTGTGGTGTGCTGCAAAGTTTTTGTTTTGAGAAGAATTTCTCTATTTTTTCACACTTTTGGTCCCTCCCCTTAAATTAGTACATAATTAATGATAATTAAATCTCAAAAAACGCCTTAAAAATCGATTCTTTAGTTTAAAAAATGAGCTTTGACACCCCCGAAACGTCACTTTTAATTGAGTTACGAGGCACTTAATTACGTTAAAAAATATTAAAATTTTAATGAGATTTATGCTAAATTTAGGTGTTTTTTTGATTATTTTTATACCGTTTTATTTGCATACAAATAGATATTAATAAATAAAATAAAATTTAATTTTTTATAACCTGGTCTATTTACTTATAGGCAGGTTGCACTGAACTTAAATCATGTATTAACATCCTCATGCTAGACAAATATAAATAAAACAGAAATTAGAATCTAATTTTAGAATAATTTTATGAATAATTTTAAAGGTTTTTCTTACTTTATTATGATTAAAATTTTAAAAAGTATTTACTTATAAAAATACGTAATTTATTTATAAGCAAAATATTTCGATTTAAACAAGTAAAACGGTCGAAATACAATTATATCCATTTTTTTCATTAAATAATAAGAATTTTTAAATCCCTTTAAGTAAATCACACGAGTTAACATGCTTCTTCTAAAACTTATAATAATTTATGAGTTAAATTCGATAGAAATTTCAAAAAGGATCCAACAACGTTACACACTCGCTACGAAATTCGTTATTAAATATTGAAAACTGGCTTAAAAACTTACTTAAAGTTAATTTATGGTGTGGGAAGTTTGTTAGAAAGTAAACTTATAAAAATATACTATTTTTTGGGGGGAATGAAACGATAGTTTTCTTTCATAAAATGGAACAACTTTCGAAGACTTTATGTTATATTTACTTTATAAAATTTTATTTGATATTTTTCAATATAAAAGAAAGAATTTTCAACTATGCCTGTCAACTATTGTTAACGAAAAATTGGACACAAATTCTTCAATGACAGAAATATTTTATAGGGGTTTTTTTTTTTTCCTTCTTTGTCGAATTATACAAAATATTCTAGAACTGCCATACTTCATTTTCATCAATGTTTTTTGGACGTTAAATTTTATATTTTTTTTTTTATAAATTATCTGTATATATGGTACATACATATAGAAGAAGCATCAATATTGTATAGAACTATAATCTTTCTGTGATTTAAATAAAGAAAAAAAGAATACAAAGTTTCAATTGAAACAGAATCCTGACATTCAATCTACCATTCACTATATATTGTTACAGTCTGAAACATTTGATTACAACATGATGTTAGGTAGTAATATATGCAACTATTTTGAACTTTCTAACCATTTTTTTTACAAACAAGAAACCCCTAAAATTACTTCTAAGCCTTAAAATTCAATTCTGTGAAGTTTAATATTTATCAAATAAAGAACTTTTTAAGAAACAGAAGATTTTTTTAATGTTGTTTCATTAATANTTCTGTATAGTAAGGTGTATGAAGCTTCGAAAGAACGGGATTTTATTAAAATTTTATAATTATTTATCATTATAATCATTAGAAACTAGTGTCTGCAGATTTTGTATACAGCAAAGTCAAAGTTGAGTTGAAGATGCCTGAGGCATACACCAGAAAAAGGAAACAAGTGCCTGGCATGTGTACCTCGGGCAAATACTACAAGTATTTTTAGTAATACCTATTTATAAATACGAAAAATTTCCAAAAATTACTTTAAATTAACAGAAATGCATTAGTAAAAACAGAAAGAGAAGAAGAGATCATTTATTTCTAAACGGTTCCTTCCTAAAGAAAATATGGTGTTTACACAATAAAAAATTAAAAGAATTTGAAATGATATAAATATTTTCAATTTTAACAATTGTTTAGCAACTAAACAATTTTATTTTTCTTCGCAAAATACTAATAAATTTTAAGATTTAATAGAAGAAAACACAAACATACCTGAAAGTAATGTTTTAGAAGAAAATTTAATATAGAAGAATTAAGAAAATTGTTTAGTTCCATTCTATTCTTCTTGCACTCTGTTCTTAAGTGGTAAAATAACTTCAAGAAATCTTTACTTTCAAGGGATTTCAAATGGTAAAGGAAGATATAGAAGACGCATAGAAAATTAATAATAATGAAATCGAATGAAGGAATAGAGAAAACAATAAAAATATATAAACAGAGAAATTATTTTCAAGAAAACATATTAAATTTAATGAATAAATGTCATGTTGTGAGATAAATTATATTGTAATTTGGCTATTTTTGCATTAAAGTATGTCGAAGAATGGAGTGAAAAATTACTATTTCTGTTAAAAAATATCATAGAATATAGTAAAATATATAATGAAAAAGATTATTTTAAAGAAAATATATTAAATTTAATAAATAAATGTCATTCTGTGGGATAAAATCTAGTGGTTAGCACGTTGTAAGTTGGATATTCTTGCATTAAACAATTGTCTGAAGAGATTATTACGGAAATCATGTGGAAAAACTCATGATAAAATGAAATCATTCCGACAGAAAAATATAAAAATAAAACGTAAAAAATTGATAAGAAGATTAAGAATTGGAAATTCTTGATGTATATGAAGTTACAATCGTAAAAGATTGCTGAAGAAGATTTGGTGTCAGTTAAATCATTATAAAAAAGAAAATAAATGGATGTAAGATAATAAGATTATGAAAAATAATTAAAGTATGAGAGAAATTTAATTGAACTTTTAGTATTTTTAACAATAGTAAGGTTTAATTATAAAGAAAAATGATTTACATTTAGAAATTCAATTTATTTTTATTTATATTAATATAACATTGCAACTTGTAGTAAGAAGGGTGGAGTTTTTCGTGATTCGGAACTACGTCTTTGAGAAGAGTAATTATGATTACAGTATTGCTTTCCATACAAAATTCTTGTAAATTAAACAATGATATATTAATTAAAGTGTTAACCTAATTATCTTTTGATATATATTTATGATTACTACATACAAGACGGCCATGATTAAAGGTTCCCTATTCAGAGCACCCTGTAGTTGTAACCGACAAGCGAATTGACACCAAAATTTGCATACAGACTGTGCAAAAGATGCGGCAAAGGATTTTGCAAAAAAATTCGTTAGGGAGCATTTTGCAGGAAAATACACGAAAGAAAACGACATAAACGCAACAAAACGCATTTATTCGTTCTGCAAGGGGGCATGATTTCTGCGGAAACTTAAATGTGTGCCCCATTGTTTGGGTGTAAAATTTGAAGGCCATGAACAGCTGACTGCATCGCAACCGCTTTCCATTGATGCTTTACGTATAGTGTAATAATAACCCTTCTTGAAAATCATCATTAATACAGTACCTGCATCATTCATTAGTCATTCACGTGCATCTTCTTCATCATTTTTCTTCATCTCATTCCATTTTCTTTTCAGATCGTCTGATGTTAATGGATTTCAAATTTAACACATGGCAGAAGTTAGGACCCCTCAGAAGAGGTAAAAGGAGCAAATTTTCCTGGGCCTCCCGAGGAATTAGGAGCTCCTGTGCAATGTTTTTTTTCGTTTACTTATTTATTGCTACAGAGGCCCGACTGGATACCTCTAGCTACTGCTAGAGGTAACAAATGTTATTTTAAAAAAAGCTTAATGATTAAGCTTTTTAAAATAAGCGAAAAATGTACATTGTCTTCATAATCCTATTGGTTGAAGATATATCGCATCAAATCTCGTCAACTAATCGATGACATGATGCATTTTCGAGCAGCAGCAACACTTTTCCTTGTTTTTCTTAGTGCCTTTTAACGCTCGTTACTAGTCTTTGGAATACCACTGACATGAAAGGTCAGAGATTATCTACTCATGTTTTTGCACCTTGTAAATTACGAGTATGCGGGTTTGAAACAATGAATTTTTAGACTTTCCAGTCACCAACAATGATAATTCATGAATACAACTGACGTATGCACATGATTCGCTCTTGCAAACTTCTTAAGCCAGGAGTTGCAGATATGGATGTGAGCTAAAACATTTCTAACTGGACCAAAGGGTTAAAGTTTTCTTATGCCATGTCGTGATTTAAAATTTCTGAGGCAACCATTGCTGACTTTGAACAACCATTTGAATCTTCAAGTGAGAATTCAAGAAACCACAATGAGAACCAATTTTCAAATGAGGATTCAAATATATAGCGCCTTTTCATATAACAAAGGGTACTGTTATATTGGTTTCCATCGTGGTTTCTTTGAAGGAACCACAAATGAAGTGCTTCAAGTGTTACTCCATTTAAATCTTTCGTTTCTTATTCGTAGATCCATTATCAGAATCCTGTCAGGCAGCAAATTCTAAGATGGTTTGTCGGTTGTCAATGAATCTGTCAATAACTCTCTACTTGTAGAAGAACAGACAGCAACTGGCGTTCGGATAATCTGCAATTGTTCTAAGTGTAAAAAATTTAACAAAAATAATCTTAAAATATAGCTGAAAATTCGATTTAAATGCATTTATATTAAAGAATCTTGAAGAATTTCTTCAAGATGTCCAAGTTCTTGCTATATGAAATTGAACTGAATGAAATTATTGTTGTAAGTGTGTTCTAATTATAATAATTTAATTATTAAAGCTGTTTAATTATTATTATTATTTAATAGTACAAGGGAAACCCTGTATGTACGGGCATATTACAACAGAACAATCATTTATGTCAATTCCAGTACAAAATACATTATTATTAACAGTACAGCGCGTAAAAATTAGCCTGTTAAAAGAAAAAGGAATAATACAAAGTTAACACGAGTGTCACAGAATTCACAATAATCCATACACGGAGCCATCATTCTTCTAAATACATTACATCACACATATAACACTGCTTGTATAATACAGAAAAAGGTCTTCCTATATTCAAATAGGTCACTGACCCCCATTCATTAAAAACATGCAACCACTTATTATATTTGTAGTTAGCAGCTCTATCTTTAAACTCATTTATATAATTATTTGCTAGTCTCATTAAAATATCAGAGACATCAGTTTCATTTAACATTATAGGATCATTTCGATAGCCGAAATTTTGCAACAAGGACATAATTCGATCTCCCCAAGATCCCACCCCGTTAATTAAAAGATCAATACCCACTAATTCAGAATTACTAAATTTACTAACAGGTAGAAATTTAGCAATATTTGGCTCAATACACAACCCTATTTCACACTTTTTAACGTAAAAAAAAAAGATCACACGTACCCTACTTACCAGACACACATGCCTCTGTATTAGTATAATTATCAGGTAAATCCCTAGGACCCTTTTTAAATATATGAATAATCTTACATATACGCCAAAAAACTGTTTAATTAAAACAATTTATCAATTGCCGAAGAAATAAATTTAATATCTTGATAAACACGTAACGAAGAAGGAAATAATAAATTTGAAATTTATGTAAATGAAATTTGCTGCCATTTAATTGATTTAAAATTCTATATTTGTGTTTATAATTGTAATTATTAAATAGTATTAATAATTTCTTTAAATACTTTAAAGAAATTATTAATTATTCTAAACGTTTCCAAGGATGGTGGAAAGGTTAAAGAGGATGAGAATATCAGAATAAACTATCGATAATTTGGAAATTTTTAAATAAAATATTGAATTTTAGAATATTTTTATTGTAAAGTATTATGTAATTAAAAGTTTTCTGGATAATAATTTTAGATATGCGAGAACGTTGTTATAGATTTCAAGTGTATGTACTGTACTTGAATACAATACAATTCTTAATTAAATGATGATCTTTATAATTTAATAATCTTCATCACTGATGATTATTCGTTAAATTCTTCTTCTATAGTCTTCATTTGATGCTTTTTATTAACGATCATCATCATCATTTAACAGTTTTCTTCGTCGATTGTCTTCACCAATTGGCATTTTTTAAAGTAATCATCATCATAACCATAATATTCTTTATCATTAATTTTTATGTTTTATTATTGATTATCATCATCGATGACTTTCTTCATTAATTGACTTAATCACTTGAAGATCTTTATGATCTTGCTGACGTTTATTAATGATCTTCACCGTTTGATGAATCTTCTTTTTTCAACTTTAACTTAGCTGCAATTTTCAGATTGAAGACCTACGCATTGTCACTGTAGTCTGTTCGTCCGTCTACCTTTCGTTAATCTTTAGAACGGAATTACATATATTAAAATCCATACCAGATATGGAAAACTCGAGGTTCCGATTAATTAAATATAAACTTCTGGTGTGGATAAATTAAAATAAATCAAAGTCCTGCATTATGACGATACACTGAAGCGTTATTCATTAATAATTCTTATATAATTGCCTAAAATACATTATTCTTGCAAAGTATTTTGTTTATTTGTAAAGATTAAACGTTGAAGAAGATAATTTAAAAATAAAATAGTATAAATCCAATTAAATTAATAGGAAAATTTAACCTGGAAGTTGAACAAATAGAGTTTGATCGATGCCCATCTTGCAATAGTTTACATTCGATTCTATTGGGGAAAAAACGGCGTGTTTGTGTGTACGAAGTACAAATGAATAGATTTCTTACAAGAAAAATATATATTATATTAATACTTTACGAGAATTTAATGCTTTGAAGAAGTTTTCTGGTAAAGAGGATCGTAAGAAAGGTGATTAAATATAGACAAGATGACAAAAAATACCATTTAAGTAGGCCGATAACTGCAAAACGACTGTGGAAAACGGATTATTTTGAGAATTAGAAAGTAGACAGAATTCTTCTTTTTTCTTTTCTTTTTAGAATTATGTCAATCAATAAGGACTTTTAAAATAAGATTAATATATAAATACTGTCTCATTGATTTTAAATACATATATATACAATGAAATTTATTAAAGACCGTTATCGATTAAATAATATAGGAAATTTGAAGGACAAAAATCGATATTTTAATAAGGATATTCACCATTCTTGTTATTCTCGCCTTTCTTCCTCTTCATCTTGTGTTTTTAATCCTTTTCCTTTCGCTTGTTGTTATTGCGTCATTTGTTCTTTCCCATGTTTTTTACCTTTCTTCTTCATCATTCCTTTGTTATTTATCTTCTTACTTTTCTTATCCTTCTTCTTCGCCTTTTTCTTTTGTTATTTCTCCATTTGTTCTTCTTCCTCTTGTTCTTCTCCTTCTTTCGCTTGTTCTTTTTACTTTACTTGTCCTTCCTTTTTCTTCTTGTTTTTCTCATTCTTTTTCCTCAGTTTTCCTTTATGTTCTCGTTCTCCTCTTCCTCCGCCTTCTCCTCTTCCTTCTTTTTATCATCATCATCATTCTCATCATTAATTAAGTCAGTATTAAATTATCTTTTCATTTCTCTCGCGAACAGTAATGATTAATAATGAAAAATATAAAACTGGTGATGTAAAGTAACTAAAAACTCGTTTAGAATTTAATTCTAACTTTTAATTTAATATAAATAAGCAATATAACGATCGGAAACACAATTTAAGTTGCCATTCTTCTTTTTTAAATAAAAACACTTATTAGATAGATAAGATATACTTAATGGATTTTTCTAGTCGACATGATGAAAAAATATATAAAGTTTTTCTCCAATTGATGATCAATTTTGGAGAGGAAATCAATGCGTTTGTTTGTAAACGAAGGATTGTACAGATTGTTACGTCTATTGACTCTTCAGTCACGTGATGACAACTTCTAAAATTGCAATTCCTTCGTAGCTGCTATATTGGAATTTCCTAAAATGAAGTATAAAAGCGCTCACAAGAACTAGTCAAGTGGAAAAACAAAATATATTTAAATAATTACTTTATCTAAATTATTCAATTAGTAAAATAAAAGTATATAAGCGAAATTCTCTGTAATGATTGTCAGGCTCAATAAGTCAATAGCTATAACAACTTTATCAAAAAGACCTCTGCTTAATCATTATATAATTGGAAACAGTGATCATTATTTTCATCGTCTTCAATGGTATCATTCGCAGATTTGTCATTATCAAGTGTAAAGGTAATCATAAAATTCCATTAATTAATAAATCTTCATAAAACTGATGAGGAAGCATCATATAGTGATGCCAAGAATGATTAACTTTTAATAGTTTCGTGATGATTTTATCTACACCAAGCTCATAACTTCATCTTCTTCAGATATTAAAGATGATTCAGGATGCTTCAATTTATGGCAAATATATTTCTTTCCTTCCGTGAATTAATTATCAATGGTAGGAAATGAAAAAGTAATTTAATTGATTGATAATAATAAGATAAAAAACGCAAGTAAGGAGAAAAAAGGGGGAAAAGATAAAGAGAATGATGGAGGCAAAGAGAAGGAGAGAAGTAAGAAGGTAAGGAGAAGAAAGAAGATAAGACGGCAGGAACCTTCTTATCTTCTTTCTCCTTTGTTTTCATTACCGGAAGGTAAGGAAAACAAAGGAGAAAGAGAGTAAGAAAGAAGAGAGAAGACAAAGAAAGTAGGAAAGTAGGTAAGAGAAAGAAATGAAAAAGAAGGTAAGGAGAAGAAACGAGGAAAAAAGGCAAGAGGGTAAGGAGAAGAAAGGAAAAAGAAGACAACCAGAAGGAAGAAAAAAGGTAAGGAGAAGAAAGAAGACAAAAAAAGAGAAAGAGATAAAGAAGAGCTGGATGAGCAGGAATAACTGTAAGAACAGGAGATGAAGAAAGAGAAAATTATCATCTGATACTAACAGCAACTCACATCTCGAAATTCGAAAACTTTTACGTATATAAAACACGTGAATTTTTCGTTAAAACCTAGAAAGAACACCTCATTTAATGCAAATAAAACAACATTAAAACCTACACTTAAGATAAGATTTTATTTAATTACTTGAATCGAACAAAAGCCGAAAGTAAATTTAGTAAATTAAATTCTCTTATCTTCGAGAAATTCATTTTAAAACTTTAAAGTTAATCTACGGGTTAAAAATAAGAGCAAAAATTACAATTAAAAAAAAAACGTAAATAAATAAATAAAAAGAGAAAGAAAAGGTTAAACGTCAATTTATTATAGGCATCACCTTTATAAAAACAGCAATCAATTTGTAATTTTAAATAGGATCATTTATTATTAAGAAAGTTAATTTAAAACGAAAACATTTTTGTAAATCTTATTAAAAATTTACTTTATGTAAACGATGTGAAGATGAATTTTGGAGGCGTTTCCTATTCTTTCTTATCAAAACTCTACAATATTGTTAATTATTATTGTGGTTATTTTTTAATAAAAAAATCATTATTCTTGCTTACTAATTTCCTATTGAACATAATTATTCCATTGGAGACGGTTCGATCTACCGTTTAATCCATACACTTGAACCTCTGCTGCTTATGGATAATACCATTAAGCCCACATTTTTGTATAAATTAAGGCGTGAGTGATCGTTATCTGAATAGAAACGTCATTATTCTATTTTAATGTTGTGTAAAAACACAAAAGGAACCTTCAATCATTGTACAGGAGCCAACAGATGGGAATTTCATCAAATATTGATTACTTAGCCTACGCTCTGTTATCTTTGAAATCACTCCCACATTACAACCGTTTTGTTTTAACTCAATCGAACATTTTTTTGAATTTTTTTCTTGTGCAATCAATGAAATGACGTATACTTCCTGTGATTCCTTAATACTTAACGTTCTAAATACGTAAATTATTATGGAAAAGCGTAAACAGTAGCCAACAAACTTCAATGGTTTAGTGGACAAATATGATTTAAATGCCACAAAAGTAATATTTTGAAAGTAAACGTTAAAAAATCACTAGCGAACGGGTATAAAAGTTGAAAAAATAATATTATGAAAATAAAATTTTGGTGTTGGATCCTTCTCTTTGTGGTTTCTGCATTCTTTTTTAACGGTTTAGCATTTACATTTGTAAAAAGTGTTGACATAAATCTTTTCATGTGCCAGCACAAATAGCTGGTGTATCTTTACACGTATCTGTACTTATAACTGGTGTATCATCTTACGTGCCATTACTTACAACAGGTGTACTTTTAGTGCCAGTACTTAGAACAGATATATCTTTTTGCAAACCAATAATTTAATTGATTTTATCACAGGTATAAATATTGATTACTACATACTGACATGTATCAATACAAGCGTAGTTATTTATATATACCTGTTTTACATGTCAAATATAAGCACTAACTTACGAATATATCCATTTATCAAAGGTAAGTATCGACTGGGTAGTTGACAGTATTGTTTTAATTTCGAAGGTGTCTTACTCTTATTATATATTTAATACTTACTAATAAGACTTTAATAAAGTAATTTCATTAATTAATGAAATTAATAAAGAAATTTCATTAATAAAATTTCATTAATTAAGTAAATTATTTTATACATATTTTTATTCTTCTTAAAAATACAAAACAAATATCTCACTGTTTTAATAGTTTTTTTTTTTACAAAAGAAAATCATTTTGTAAATGCTCCTGAATCTATTTATTACCAATCTAATTTTGTCTCCCCGCCAGTTAATAAATTATACCACGGTATTAAAATATAAAAAGTAAGCAAATATAGCTTCTAACTAAAATAAATAATACATTTAAAATATTTATACAACTTTTTATTTTGTTAAAAGCCCTTTTATTCTGATGTTTTTACAGAAGAAAGTAATAAATTAATTTCCATACTCGAGGTTGACAATTACATTACCGTGTTTCAAATATCAAAATTTATGTTTTAAAATGTCTTCATTAATCATAATTTAATTTATTTTTTTAAAACAATTTTAGTGTTAATTAAGTAGTTATAATTTAAATTAAACTTTTACTTTCCCGGCTGTTACATATAACAGAGGGAAAGTATTGATCCCTTAAAAATGACCCCCCCCAAAACTTTTACATTTTTGGACTCGGGTGGCATTTGAAACGTCGAGAAATAGAAATAAATTGGGGTTTTTCTGTATGTATAAATGTTTGTATGTGTGTGTGTGTAGGGGGTGCGATTTTGTTTTCTCACTTTAAAGCTTAATAACTCTCGTGCCTTTTGTCAAAATTTTTTGAAATTTTGCGTGGAGGTTTGGATATTAGGGACAATGATACCATTAAATTTTCGTGGTTAAAGTTCGAGGGGATGAGGAATTAGAGGGGTCACGTTGTCACATCTCGAGTATGGTCGAACTTAATGAAGACTTTGCTCGTTATTACCATTTACAATTTTTAAAAAAATATAAAACTTGTCTCTATCCTCAAAATTAAGATTTCTGCAATACTATAATAATTAATAATATAAAAGGTATATTTTAGATTTTGCTCATTTATTTAAAGAAAAAGAATATTTAAAGTGAATTAATTGAAATTTTTTACACTAAATAAACCGTTTTAATCGAAACAAAATATATAAAATGTAATTTGCACATGATTTATGTGAAAAAATAATATTTTGATAAGTAATTATTATGAATAAATATAGTCACAAACTATAAAACCTGTTAATAAAAATGTTTCATAATTCTCATGTTTTTCAAAAAAATTAAGTTCATATACAATTAATTGTAATTTATAAAACATTCCCGTTTAGACATTATACAAAAATATATAAAACTTAAAAAAAAAAAGTTAAATCATACAGATTAATCATGAAGTTCATAGTCACTACTACGACTATAATCATCGTTTCATATTTATATATTTTACTATTCTATAGTCACTATTCTCTAGACATACAGCCCACTTATGTTGCCATAAACAAATAAACTAAACCATACCATACCATACCACTAGACATACATTTTATTATTGTATCTTTAGTCACTGCTTTCCATTCATACGTTTTTTCTGTCCATACTTAAAGTCTTTATTGTTTACGAATTCATTGTTTATCAATATGATATTTATAGATCATGAACGCAAAGCTTATACATAATTTATATTGAAAATTGGAAAAAGTAGTGTATACAGGGTGATCGTAATTAAAGAGTATGTGTTCAGAGCTGCCATAGAAAAACTAAAGGGTAAATCTCAGCCAAATTTCGTGTATATTCTATCCTAAATATGCCGTTTGAATTTTTGGAAAATATTTACTTCAAAATTCAACCACTAGGATGTAATTTGGCGCTGCTGTTTTCTGAATGTGCACGCTATGTACTCTTTTAACAAATTCTTTTTATCACTTTAATTACTCTCACCCTGTATTAATGAAGTATAAACATTAAACATTAATGAAGTGTAAAATCTAATATAATTAATGATTTATTAATAATATTAACAATGCCGAATGTTAATAAATATATACAATTAGGATTTCCAACGTTTACGGTAACAAATTCTGAACACAGTGTTTTTCCACTGTTTCCTAATTTTGGGCATTAAGAGGCCATTTTTCAGCCCCGTCGTGGGTTCAGCCAGGCCTCTAATGGGGGCATCCAAGCGGTGAAACGACGAGTCCCAACATATCCCGACAAACTACCATCCCGTAGTGTTTCTTTTTTATAGACGGCGCTGGCTATCGAATTACAAGGAATTCGATAGCCAGCGCACTCTATACTTTCGAAATCAGGTTAATATAATTTGCATTCATTGCACTTCTACCTTGTTTTTCAAATAACGCGAACCTATGCACACATATACACATAAACAACTGACAAGACATAATGTCAACGTAAATTATGAACAAACTTATTCTGTTTACATTCGCCATTTTTAAATTTATACAGCGCCCTCTACAGTTTATTGGAATGGCCAATTGTTTGTTTTTGAAATGCGTGACGGTAGGAGGATCTCTTTTTAATTTTCTCTTTGCAAATATTTATTCTTTATTATTCATCTTTACCCACTAATGAGGATTAAGTCTCTCTCTTCATTTAATTCTTTTAAACTCGCAAGAATCTACTTAGAAAATTTCATTTTGGTACTTAATACTTTACAAGAGATAATTTAAAATATTTATTTTTCATCAAACAAATAACATTACCTTTTTTTTTTTATTAAAGGATTTTCAACGATTAACACAAATAAATTCGAATTATTAAAAAAAAATGTCGGCAATAAATGTAAACGACTTTATGAAACAAAAATCTATCCCATTTATGATTTATTCACTCTTTTATTCTCTACTAAGATTAAATATGTACACACACAAAAAAAAAAAAATATAATAATAATAATAATTGTTATAAAAGTGTATGACAGAAAAATTCTCAATTATATACTTTATATAAAATATGTGCCTAATAAAAATCGACATTTTTTTATTTCAGGAAAAGCAAATAAACTGGTTTCGGTTGACATAAACTAGTAATAACGTTGTAAATCCTATCGTCTTTGATTGACTTCAGCAGTCATTCCTTATTCACCTTTATAAGAAATAAACCGTTGATCTTCATTACAAGCTTCCTGGCCATACCTTACTTTGATTTACTGTCCCATTTTCTTAGTTATTGTATCATTTCACTCTTTCTCTTAATCCAACTTCAGCAAAACAATCTTAATGACAGTTGACTGGAATATGAAGAAGGCCGACTCCAATTGACGACTTCCCCCTCTCTCTGTATCTACACACAAAGATAAAGTGACATAAGTTTTCCATTACTTAATTAAATTGCTAAGAGTTCCTATAGTAATATCCTTTTTTTTACTTTGTCAATGTTTTTGGAAATGGTATTTCAATTTAAGTCGTAAAAAATGTCTTATCGAAATGTAAGTTTTTCTCCCCTTCTATGTTTTATATGACGTACAATACTAATAGCAAATTGATAAAGAGTGTCCTCCTCGTCTCCCTAGTCACGTGACTTTCGTTTTTCTCAGCGGGTTCGAACTCATTCTCTTGGTTTAGTTTACTTCAACGCGACACGTGGGCGACCTGCCATGGAGGGAGGACTTTCTACGGGAACTAGCCGCTATCCAAGTGTTACTAACGTGAAGAAAATCTGAAAACTCCATGTGCTCCTTGGCCAGGTGCGAACCCACGACAAGTTTCGGTGGTTTTATAAAAAAAAAAAAAAAAAGCCTACTTAGACCAGCCCGTTGATGCGGCGCGAACCCGCGACTAACTACTTGTTCGGCAATTTTTCTCACTTGGCTACTAGTATGTTATAGCTCTTACAAAATACAAATAATTAAAAGTATAATTAAATACATATGCCAAGAAGAATTCCAATATGTAGAAAAATACACCAAATTTAAATCAAAAATGAATGCTGAAGATAGTAACACTTAAAATTAATATTAATGAATAAATTACAGCTGTAAACAACTTATAATTATTTAGCGAAGCATTATGTAATTTAAAAACTGTTTTCGTGAATTGATAATACTATTTAATTTAGTATTCGAGCAATGACCCTCATTCATTTTTATTCATACTTTTTGTCAATAGTGAACTAATTTCGTGAGATACAAGATTATGGAAATTAGCGTTTTCAATCAAGATAAAGAATGTTATATAATTCTTTATCAATGTAAGATAACGATAGTTTTGCAGACTCCAGGAAACCTTGAAAGCACCTCACCTTTAGAAATGAGAGGCACAACATCTAGAGTTTTAGAAATGGTACTGAAGATTATACAATGACAATGATGTTTAGAAATATTATACTGAAGGTTATATAGTGACAATGATTTTTAAAATTGATACTGAAGGTAGAGCTCGAGGCAGAACCCAAGACCAAAAGGTCTTGGGTTCGCGCTCCACGTTTTCTTCACGTGTGTAACACGTAACTAGGGATTATTTTCTTGAATTTTCCAAAGTGGTTTCCTCTCCCGGGAGGGGACATGCCCTTGGCAGATTGAGTTATACCATCAAACCAAACCAATTAAAGAGTTTTAGTAAAATCAAACGGTCTGTATCAAAGGTTTCAAACATTAAACTAAGCAATTGTACACATTGAAATGTCAAATTTATCAAAGTGATTTTCTAAATTAATTGCTTAATTAAATTATTAGTAAAAATTTATTAACCTTTTTGGATCAAATAATTAAAGTTTTACATCTGAAATTATTAAAATTGTCTATCGGGGCCTGAGAGACCCAAGTAAATAGCTCTGCTTCTTTTAAAAAATCTGTCTAGTAACTTATATACAGTACTCTTTAGATTTTAATAAAATTTCAGTTAAATAAAAAAAAGTACACCAGACAATTTATTACTTTAAAATATTTAATTGAAAATTTAAAAAAATTGACTAAAGCATCCCGTGTTTTATTTATGTACACGATTTAAATATAAAGTACAACATTATGAGATATTAAATTTCAATTTTGTTGTTATAGTACATAGTTAATAAAATTTTCAAATTAAAGTATCACATTGCAGAACCGACAAGAAAAAGTTATTTGAATACAATAGTCAAGAACATAAAAGATTTTACTTGTGGAGTTTGTTTTAAAGATTTAAAATAGAAATTACTTAAATTACATCCTCAAATTTAAGAAAATTGTAGAAAAAAAAAATTGATGATTATCACATTAGGAAGCAAACTGTCGTCTCTTACAACATAGTGCTGTAAATATAAACGTTAAAAGTTCATTTAAACATTGCTTATATATATATATATATATATATATATAAATGGACATGTGTGTGTGTGTGCCTATATTTCATTCTGCAGCCAAAACTACACATCGCACATGAATAATGTTTGTGTGTGGTAAAAGCCCCAAGTCTCCAATCATGCACTATGGTGGTTGCCTCTCGATAGCTATAAGGGTGTGGGAGATATGGGGTTGAAAGTGGTTGACTTCGAAAATGTGTAACAACGGAAGTGTCAATAATGGAAGTGTTAACAATGAAAGTGTTGAGTAACAAAGGAAGTGTTAAGATAAAGAGGCATGCAAGATTTACAGGCGCAGATGCGGTTTTTTGAGTTTTTGCGGGAAATCGAACATATTTTTAGACTCATGTGAAAATTCTCTAATTAGTCTGGAAATGGGGAACTTAATTCTTGTATTCTGTGAAAACTGGTAAGATTGGCTATAATGTAATCTTAATCTTAATCTTACTTGTTAAATGTTTTCGAATAGTCGAAAATGTTTTGGAATAGTCGAAGACCGTTTGTGAGTAGTGGGGATGGCTTTTGGAGACGTGTGACGCACATGCTTCAGTTGATTTTTCATAAGTAAAAGTGTACAAATAACAGAAAAAAGTAGAAAGTGAAAAGTGAAGTGTGAAAAGTAAAAATATAAAAAAACAATGCCAAAGCGTAAGAAAGAATTTTTGCGGTCTCGAATCATATCTCAATGGAAAAAAATGGCTCTGCGAAATGAAACCAAGGAAGAAAGAGAAGTACATCTAACATTGCTACGAGAAAATTATCAACGAAACAGAAATAATCAGACGGAAGAGCAATTTGAAAATTATAGGTAAACACATTGAATCAGAGAAAGATTATGTAGAGGAAAAGAAACAGTCTTTTATACATATATACAGTAGAGCGTCGTTTATCCGAATCAATTGGGGACTGGGGTTATTCGGATAACTTATTTTTCGGATAACCGATTTATGTACGAAAAAATACATTAACCTATCCCGTGTTGAAATTTTTCTCCGTTGCGTGTCGCTTCGCGTTGAATTTTCGTCGATGTTAAACCTAACGTAAACTTTTTAAAATAATAATCGTGGCTATTGTATCGTTAAAAATTATTTCTTTGCTTTTTACAAACAAAATAAATATATTGAAAAATATAAAAACAAAAAAAAAATTATATTTTAGAAGTTATCTAGTATCAAAAACGTTCGATTCAGCATGACACACCACACAAAAGTGACAGTGCTGCCAGCTAAAACACACACAAACATAAAAAAATATTGGAGTAGCTCAAGATATAGCCAAAGATTGTAGCGCCACAGCACTAGCGAAAATTAAAATTTGCCGACTGGAATTCTTTCGGATAAACGACGCTCTACTGTACATAAAAAACTATATTACATATAAATGTACGAACAAATAAAAACTCAGCGAAGCGGGTACTTGCGGCTAGTAATATACACAGTATATTTCTTATATAATATAATCAGATAACTTCTACTTTTATTATTATAGCTATTGCTATATTTAGACGAGAGTTGCTGTGAAGTTTTCGTGATGATTCGTAATTTTAAAACTTTGCATTTTGTTTGATTAAGATAAAGAATTATGAAAGAAACAAAGAAACATTTGCAAAACTAAACTAAATGTAAAAATGGATATTAAATTATCCGAATAATAGCATTGCGCTGGGAAAACTAAGTAGAAAAAAACCACTAACTAACGGTGGGAGAAGAAATCAGTTCAGCGTTAAACTTCTCTCAAAAACCCGCATTAACCGAAATTCGCATTGACGAAAACCGCATATACCGAGAGTTAATCTTACTGTAAAATGAAGTAAATGCCAAAAAATGGTAACGCTGTAACTACATGAATAATTTATTTTTTTTTTGTTTTGAAGTAGCCTAACTGTATTTTATGCAAATTTTATATACAATTTCTACCACTATGCTATCCCCACTTATAATTAAATAGGTTAATTAATTTCCCTCTTGTACTGTACTTCTGTGTATCTTGTCACGTTAGGCCTCACTCTCTAAACAGTGCCATCTAGCGGCAGAAATTACAAGTAAAATTCGCATAATATGTTATTATGTTAAAAAATCCTTTGTTATTTTATGTATTGCTACAAAAACATCACGCATTTAGGATAAATATTCACTGAGATATGAAGTTTTGAAGTTGTTCCCTTGGGTCAACCTGTATCTTGACAGATGAAAGAACAATTTCATGACAGTTAATCATTCATAAGTATTTTTATATTTTACAGAGTATGCAATTTTTGGAAGAATTTACTTGACAATTTTTATTGGTGGCACTTGTAAATTAAGTTAAATTGAATTTTTTGCTGTGAATAGGTCATTGCTTCTTGCTAATAAATTAATTAAACTTACTTTCACATAACACAATTTTTTAAAAATATAATTATAGTACTTATTCAATAAACTATATACTTTTTTCAAGTCATAATTTATTGACTTTTATTAATAAAAATAATACACGAATTGATAATTCCTTCCTGTAACTAAATTTTATAAAAATTAATTGCCGAATTCGTCTCTTCAGTGACGAGTGAATAAAACCACGTAAGTGAGGCGTGAACCCCTCAATTACGATCTGGCCACGTGGAGTTTTCCGGGTTTTCTTCACGTGTCTAACACATAAACAAGGCCAAATCCCCATAGATATTCCTTTCGAATTGCACCCCTTGACAGATCGCCCATGTGTTGCATTGCCATAATTCCATGAACCACCCATTGAGGAATTCAATTTACACTAATTCAATTTATGCATTTTATACAAAAGAGAAAATACTCTATTTTGGATAAAAGCGCATTTTATAAAATTATTCTTTAGTGTGGTGTAAGTAAAACATGTAAGTGTTTAATTTTATGTCTAAGAATTTTGAGATAACAGCATCACTGTCGTGTCAAAACCGGTGTTCTTTATTCTCTTAGTGTGTTTTATGCTTACTTAAGTACTTTGTGAAATTAGTTTACGTAAACACTGGCGTAGTCAAAGGGGGATTTACAAGCTAGGACTCTCTAAAAATAGAATAATTTTAATAAAACTATTAAAATTAATTTATTTATATACAAACAGACTTCAATGCAGTGCTCTCCCAAATCAAGCAAACAAATCTTTCCATAAATATTTAACAGAAACCCTTCATTGTCTGTGAATTAATAAATGAAGGATTTTGCATTATAAACCACATTGTTGCCACCAAATCATATGACTAGCAAACTTTTAAACTCAAATACTACTTGTAGAGGCAATTCTTTCTTGAGATACTTCAGTTTAGCGTCACACTCGATTTAGTGTCGATTTCAGAGCAAAACAAATAGTTCGCTAAATCGAAGTTTGACTGTGTAATAGAGGAGAAGGTGGTATTATGGAACCCCAATTACATTTTAGTGAATTGTAAACAAGGTATCATAACTACACCCACATTTTTTGTGCGAAAAGTACTGGTAACTAGTAAACTAAATGTTCCTAATTGGATTTTTCGCTAGTGTAACGGTAAGTATGGTTTTTGAAGGCTTTTGTACAAAAAGTCCGAAAGTACGCTTAGAGAAAATCGGGTGGTAATATGGAACCTTACTGTATATTTTCAAAAAAATGCTTTAATGTAGCCAAAAAAATTAGGAAAGGACAAAAAATGTTAAATAGTTACAAAATTATTTATTCCAATGTATTTTATCGCAAAAATGCTTTTATAATAGAAAAATATGACCTCCATCAACAATATATATTCCAGCAGCCCTTTTTCGATATTTTCAGACTTTCTACCTAGTGTCTTTTTCCCAAATTGCTCCGGACGAATGTCTGCTTGCAAATAGAGAGTTCGGAGGAGTTGCGTTCCATATTACTGTAAAAGCACCAATGGGGTCTGTATTTCACGCATCGCCATCTTGAATTAACTTATGTCTGTCGAGACCAAATTTTAAAAAGCGTGAACATCATACAGATTAATATGTACCCCTAAGTCTCTGGAACGGAATACATGCACCAGTGAACCTACAACTACGCGATTTATATTTTAAAAATAATTAAATTCACTTAGCATTCAAAACTTGTGAATTTTGAAAAAAAGAAATTTGCTGATTAAATAACCGTTTAACTGAAGTAAAACGGGTTTTCCCTTTGCTATGGATGTCTGCCTAGTTTAGTTCATCCACATTCCGCTACAGTTCGCCTTTATTATCAGTTCGAAATGGGGTGGTTCCATAATACCCGCAGTATTCCATAATACCACCTTCTCCTCTACTAATTAAAACCTTTTTTTTGAAGTTTTTGTTAATAAAATATACGATAACTGTAATTTAATTTTGTTTGTTAGTCCTTAGTGAATTTAATATCTGCTACCTCTCAGTCATAAATATACTGTTTATATGAGTATGTGTTATTATATAACTAAATAAAACATTATGTTACAGTTATTATGCTTTACTTTCAATTAAGTAATTTTTTTATTAAAAATATATTTTTTTCTATCTTTTCTTTTACCTTTTATTCTGCCTGTTCTTCTGTCGTATATAAAATTTCCATTTCTTATAAGTTGTCTCCACTTCTTTCTTTTGTTCTGTTTCATTATGTTCTTTTTTTCTCTTACATAAGTCATTACATCTTGCTCCTGATTCCTACACTTATTTCTTCTCCCCTCGACTCCTGTACTAATTCTTTTTCTTATTATCGTTCCTTATAATGTTACCACACCTTTGAAACCTCTTCTCCTGAATCTTCTAGGACATTTCTACCACTTTAGTAGTAAATTTTATACACTCTTCTATCATTTATAATTAATTATTTCCTTTTTTAATCTCACTAAAAAAATTATAATTAGCGAGATTTCTGGAAACAAAAATGTCTATCTTTGCAAATAAATAGATATATAACTATTTAAAATACAATAAAAAATACTTTCAGTGTATTAAAATAAGCAAAAATTCTGCTTTTGAACATTATTGGGCTGTCCCACTATCGCTCTAATTTCGAGAACGCAGTTAGCTAGGTGAAAGACGAGACAATACATGTAAACATTAGGAGCAGGAGGCACTGATTAAGTATACAAAAACTTCCGATAATGACCGGAAGTTACGTTATTTAAACTCACAATTTATCCGCTAAAGATGTTACATAGATGACCAGCACGACTCTATTGTTAAAGGAAGAGTATGATGTACAGGAGCAAACCACTACTAATTTGAGGTGGAGAGCATATATTTTAAATTAAGTAAAAATTGCAGCCCGTCATTGTGACGATGTCACAATAAATAATTGCTCGTTATTACATACAATTTTTGTTAAAATACAACAATTATTACTTATTTGATTTCATAAAACAATTGTATGTAATCTATGGTCATAATTTTTATGTAAACGTAAAAAATAAAACATGAAAATCTTGAGAATTTCCATCTTTAAAGGTAAACAAATTATATAATAAATATTCTTACTTTGTAATTGATCAAACAAACAATAATGGTATGATATCAACAAATGTTTTTGTTACTTCGATAGCATTTGTCAAAGTGACATTTTCCATTTGTTCACCTTATGCATTGGATAGAAACAAAATTACATATCATTCGCAGTAACTCAATTATTAATACATATGAGAATAAAAGATTTCCCATAGCTTTAAATAACTGTTAATTGAGTTTATTAACTTCGATTCTTAACTTAAATGCACCACTTTAATAATAAAATCGAATCTTATAACTGAATCAATGGAGATTTAATATGTAAAGTTTATCAGTTAAGAAAACTTTTTCCACTTTCTTTTTAATTGGATTATTTTCGAAGCACTTGTGAAGAATTATTAAACGTGTAACTTTATATAAAGCCTTTATATTTGGTTCTTTATTAAATAATAACAATAAATGTCAGTAATAATAATATCACCCAATATTCAATATTTTATATAAGTTCATTCTAACATTTATGGCTTCAAAACAACGTTTTAGCATTAAAAATATTATAATAAAATTATAAAATAGCTCTACGTTATTGTTAAACTTCTAAAATATAGTTATTCATTAATTTTTTTTTTCTAAATTTTCAAATTCAACTTTGTTATTTTTAATTTAAATTTTATTATTTATAATTCAATAGTTTTATAAAATAATTTCATACCTGATTGTTAAATAATTAAAAAAAATACTAAATATTAAAGAAATAGTCAGAAAAGAGAACGATGAGATTATTGATTAATTCGAATTTAAATCAGCCAATAATTGATATGTTTCCGTTATTTTCGATTTCAGATACGCCAATCAAATGTAAACGTATGAAATTTACTTTTAAAAAAATTCAAGCAAATACATTATTGAAATCAATATATTTTTTAAATAAATATATATGTAAAGTAACTTATAAATCACAAAAAGTAAAGTAAATAATGTGATTTATCATAATAAATCGTGATGTTCTTGTAGTTTTGTTATTTGTGCTGCCATCTAGGGATAGGAAAGCGAATTAATTCTAATACTTAAAAAAATTTTATTTATTTATTTTAATAACTGCTTTACTACTTGTATTCTAGTTTTTTAAAAATTAAAATATATTTGTTCGTAATTATATAAATATAAAAAGTAAAAACGTGAGAGTTAATGATAGAAAATTAATAAAATTTTTCTTATATATTATTGGCGATAAATTCATTTGAATTTATTCATTCATTCAACTCCATTAAATCTTTTCTTTTGGATAAATTCTGAAATTTCTCTAATGTTTAATACTAAAATGGTGTAATAATTATTTCATATTTTGACTTTATATTTAATTTATTAAAAATGAGAGTCCACAATTTATTTTTATGATTCTGTGCTTAATATTAATAATTAAGTTAATACATTAATTTTTTAATTGTGCATAATATTTAAATCTTCTCCATTCCTTTATGATTCTGCTTCCTTTTTTTTACATCTCTTCAGCTAATGCTTTCCTGTAATTTTATTTAATTACATCATTTTAATTTATAGAATTATTAATGTTTTTATAGAAACTGGAATGGATTTTATATGTTCATCGTGGAAACAAATTAAGATACAAATGAGAGAAACTGTTTGGTGGTTTTTTCTAAAGGTGCAAAATCACTCGTTTCTAAGATAAAATTGATTTTTGATGCTGAAATTTAATTTTTTGAAAACTTTTACCCCCATGGACACTAAGAAGATTTTTTCAAGTCCATTGTGGGATCGGCCAGGCCCGTGACCCATTGTGGGTCTGGCCCCTCCAACATGGAGGCTTGGGATGGGGCCCAAAATATCCTGGACGGATCGCCTCCGAAAAATTCCTGAGGATTTTCGGAAGATATGGGATAGAATTTGAACGGAATAGAATCCTTAACCGCTCTGGCCACTCAGCCAACACTAAATTTTCATTACAGATGAAGGGATTTAAGTAATTTTTTGGAGATTTTTTCTTTATTTTAAGATTAAAATATATCAAAGGAAGGAGAATTCTTCTAAAATCATGCCTTTATCATAGGTGGCCTAGTCGAACCCGTCATGGGTAAAGGTGAAAGGCTCTCTTAGTACCACAGACTGGAAAAAGTCAAAAAATGAAAATGAAATATAAATAATAATCAAAGTGAATCATTAGAAAAACTTATGTCAAACACAATTCCCAATGTTCCTCCACAGACTCTTATTATTTTAAAGAATAGTTTCAGTGAAAATATTTTCTTGTTTGAAATTTTAATAAAATCTATTAAATAAGATTTTCAGGTATAGGTTCTTAATTCATGATTGCGCCATTAGATTCAGCATTTAAAAGTATTAATTACCATTTGAAATTTTGAAGTCACAATCACTTTTGACTATTAGAATTCAAAGTTTAAATTATCAAATTAGCTGGCAAAAAAGAGCATTATATAAAATAGAATTTGCTTATTGTAATCTTTTTGCACCATTGAAGCAAGTAAATAAATACGATTGTAATTAATTGTATATGTTGATTGGTGTAAAAAACCGAAGTTTCGCAAAAGTTGAGATATTTTCAACTTCCAACAAATTAGTCGAACACTTTCTAAAACAGGACATACTTGGATTGACGGTAGAAATTAATTAATACAACGCACAAGTAGGAGATCTTTTCTATGGAATAATGGCACTTATTTAGATGTTAGACTCGTGAAGAAAACTCCATGTGACCAGCCCGTTGGCGAGGCGTGAACCCACGACCACGACGGTTTTAGTTTATCGTCCATAAATATTAGAAATATTAGTTCAAAATTCTTATTATATTAAATATAATAGATTCACTTTTTGTTATTCGTTATTCTCTTTATACAGGATGCTAAGAGAATAAACTAAATCTACTTCAAGGGTGATTCTAATGAAATCCCTCTTGTTTTATCCTAATAATTGTACAAAAATACTTTTATAATGATTGATGTTTCAATTTTTTTACACTACTTTATGTGAAAATCATATTCGTTTATCGAAATAGTAATCAGAAGTTTTAATAATAATTTTAAAAATTTGTTAATTATTAATGCGTATAAACTTGCATAAGTATGTAGTGATAAAAACAACACGATTAATGAATTTAATTTCATTATTAAATTATAAATTTCTAAATTAATTTTTATTATTGATTATAAGTAAAAATTCTTCCATATTTATGTCTGCCAGATGGCAACATGTCAAGGTGTCAGCCTAGTGCCATGAGAAATCGGGGTCGAGTCCTGTCCTGACCCCATAATTCATCATGGATAATACGAATTAGGTTGTCGTTTCCTATCCCTCATTCATGCTAGTTGATCCCATTACGGGTCAGGACCGTCTATAAGAAGCATACCGTAATTGTGGTTGGCCTTATAGCCTACATGCGACAGTGCCTCTCATTGAGTAATTAATCGATCTATTCTCTTGTTTTATTTTAAATCACAGATAAAATTACAGATTTAATATGTTATATTTTATTTTTGGTCTATATTATACTTTATTATACATATTTTAATGGTTTTCGTTAATTGTTCGTTGCATGGGAGTGGCAAATATTGCCCACAAGACATCTCCTGTATTTCAAAATAAATAAATAAATAAATAAATAATACATTTATAACTGTAGATAACAGCATACTATAGAATATATAATGGTATAAACTACATATTCTGTCACATTTTCTAGAGAATTTCATATACTACTTTTTCCAGTTTTTTTTTTTTTTCTTCAAAAGTAGTGATTTAATATCATTGTCAGTAAAGCTAATTTTAATCGAAATTAAGTGAGTGACCCTAATCTTTTAGTCTCTTTTTATAGATTACCTGAAACTTATGTCTGTAATCTTGGTTTATGAAGCTTAAATGTGGATTATGTCAATGATATTGATGTTTTTCTTAATATAAACTTACGATACTCGTTATGAACATTTTCCGCTTCACAAAACATAACAGGTATACGTTGAATTACATACAGTAATTAAAATATATTTTTATACTACATTATTATTACATCTTTCAATATTTTTCTACTTTAATATTTTTAAAATACCAAATTAGTGTATAAAATAAACATAGGTTGCATTAATACTTTCGTACCAACTTTTATGCAATTTTCAAGAACGCATATTATGTTTTAATATAATCCGTAGAGATGCCAAGAGGAGGGAACAAAGGGAGCAAATTGCGGTGAGAAAATAGAGGGTCCTGTACGATGCTTTAATATAATTTGCTACAGGACCCCATTATGTATTCTGCTCCCAGGCTCCCCTACTCTGGAGACATTGATAATTCCTTTCCTACGCATTAAGAAATAGTAGTTTTTATTTAAAATTCTATATTTCTGTAAGAAATTTAATTTAGTATTCGAGCAATGACCCTCATTCATTTTTATTCATACTTTTTGTCAATAGTGAACTAATTTCGTGAGATACAAGATTATGGAAATTAGCGTTTTCAATCAAGATAAAGAATGTTATATAATTCTAAAGAGACTCCTAAAAATAAAAAATAAATAAAAAAAAACACTAATTTCTAAAACGACCGCACCCAATCTAAAAAGTAATATTTATAATTAACTTTTCTATATTAACACAACTTTCGAATTTCGTAGTATAAATATTACATAAAATTCTTTAATCCAATCGATTTAATACATAATATTAACCATGAAAACATATATTAAATATGTTTTTAAATTAATTTTATAATATATTCTGTGAAAACTGAAATTAAGTAATTAAAGTAATTATTTTATTAGGTAGCTTATAACTTCATTTCTCCACCATATTGGTAATAACAGCGACGTATACAAAAAAAAAATGTTTTTCTATCGGTAATCAGATTTATACTTATATATGAAGCAATTTTATTATTTTAAATAATAACAAATGACAAAAATTACCTATTAAATATGATAAATAGTTATTTCCTGCTCATTCTATCCCACGGAAGCTAAGGAAGCCCGTTTTTCTAGGCCCATTGTGGGTTTGGCCGGGCCTACAATGGAAAGGCTGAATGATTAGAGACGACGCCCAAAATATCTGGATAGACAACCTATGAAAAATGTTTTGGAGACTTTGCCTGCCCGGATTTGATTCTGGGCACGCCAGAGCAATATGCTGGCTCCTTCCTGTCGATATGATATCCCAACGTGTCCACTATTCAAAATGTCCACGATGGCTGGATGGCCGAGCGGTTGACATGTCAGCTACCACCTGAGGGACACGGGATTAAATCCGCTTGAGTCGAAAAATTCCAGGAATTTTCGGGAGTTAATTCGTTCCACACCATTCGGCTGCCCAGTGATAGACCTGGCCAAATCCTTAATAGGCTTGATAGAAAGACTCTCTCAGTGCCACAGAGTAAAAACAGTAATAAATAAAAATAAAACATTTCAAACTGTTCGGGCAGACATTTTTAGTTACGTCAATGTGTCTGGATCTACCTAAAGCTGACTGGACAATATGCTTTTACATACATAACAATATAATCTATTATAAATAAATATGATTAACAAATGTATTATTAACTGTTAAATAATTTGCAGAAATAATAATTGATTATATTTTGTAACTTTCAGATTTAAATTTTATGTTTTTCTCTTCCTAATAGGTAATTTGATGTTAAAAATTTTTTTTAAACATTTTTGTTCTAGGTGCATAATGTCATTTTGATGAAATAGGCTTCAAAATTTGATTATTTAGAAAAATTAAAAAATAAACCATACAAACACAAATAGTGACTAAATTTATCAATGCCAAAAGATTCTAGTATATAAAACATTAAATGTACTTCACACAATAACAGTAAAAAATGTTTGTGGGTAGTGATTTATTTGTAAAAAATTGTTGAGATAATGTTAAATAAATATAAATCTTAAGTATTATATCCTACTCAGATGCTCCCTATATTGAGGCACATGGACGGGTGAACCCTTTCTGTCTGGTTGCATTTTACTAATCGCCGAGGAGGCCCAAATCCAATTATCAACAAATAACAGAAAATTTATGACTTCTAGTCTATTTTGCAAGTATAAAAAAAACTAAAGAACGATATTCGTTCATTGTCCCGTGCAACTTCGTCGTTTGTTGACCAAAAATTGGTCCTGAATGCAACCAGCACTACCTTATGGTAGCGCTGATCCGACATTCAGTCATAGTTTGAAAATTCATGCATAATATATGATACCCTTTCTTACAGCTTGTAGTTTTTAAAACTCTTTCCATCCTGTGAGCACTAAGACGACCTTTATTTTAGCAAGCCTACTATGGTCCACAATGGGGCTGGTTGGTGAAATACAGATCCGCTACATAACCGGGATGGACTAACACCGATAAATTCCTGTGGTTTTAGATCCCACCGGATTCGATTCCGGATTCCTTAAAATGGTAGGCTGCCAACGTAACGGCTCGGCCATCCATTTAGAGATAGTACAATATAAGCATTTTAAATTGTTTTGTCTTGTATTTATTTTGTTTCTTCTGAGAAATTTAACTATTACCATTTATACAAAAATCCAAAATGGCGGATTTTGTTAAAAAGTAATTAACAATAAAGTTGGTCTGAACTCGTTATTTAGTTTCCAAACATCGATTATACTAATTCAAAAATTAATTTCGTTCGAAATATTACAGAAAACATCGACATATTTGTTGCTGATGTTCAAAAAGGAATGTTTTTTTATATGAGAAATGAAACAATCGAAAAAATAATTCTTGGCTCATAAAAACTTGGCAATTTACAATGTATGTTGACTGCATAAGTTACTAGCTTATAACTTAAAAATCTATGAGAATTTTATCAAATAAATGCATTTGTCATAAAGCCTCAACAACATTGTTACAAAAATTTTACAATTTTAACAGTTTTTAGTATCAAAATTAATTTCTATATTTTTTTGCACAGACTTTCCTGGGCGATAAAAATACACCACAACACAGTACAATCTGACAAGGGAAAATGCCTCCCGGGAGATCTTTTACGGGAAACGGGTCCTACTTAGTTACTAACGTAAAGAAAGCCCGAAAAATTCCACGTGCCCAGTCAGTTGGCGAGACTCGAACCCACGACCAGTGTTCAGTGGTTTTATACACTTAGTCCTGGTGTGCTGGCAGAAGCTAGCATTTTTTTTTTTCTTTCTTGGAAAGTAAAAGTGTACAGCGCGTGTCATCTGGATTGAAAAGTTAGCAAGATAGAAAATTTTTCAGATTGTTTTTAAAAATTTAAATATAAGAAACGTTTAAAAATGTGTGCCATGCTCATAGATGTCGTACGATACACATACAGGGTAATTTAAAAATGTATCTATTAAAGTTATTACTTGTTTTTACTCATGACAGATTGAGTATTGTCAGACATTTTTATTGGGGGACATCTTGAAGTATGTACCAGTACTTATACTGTATATTTACAATATTAATGGTGTCATACCTCAAGGCGCCATTGAGGTATGACATTCTAATTAGATATAGTACCATAGAGTCAATATCGATGTATATGCTGGTACAGTTTGAAATTACTTTGATGTATAGCCTAGCCTATATTATCATATACATCAATATAAATACACATGTATTGACGTGACCTGGTGGAATTTACATATAACCTGAATATTAGGGTCTCACTCTATGAAGCTATAGTGCCAAACTGTGGCTTGAAAATGACATTCGGCTCTTCTACACTATTACAATTTCTTTCTACACAAATATATTTTTGTAAGTTTTTTGACTATTACATAGTGTAATACACAGAAGTTATAAAGGTAACTCGCAACTTAACCTGGAACAGACAACTAAAAGCTTAGGATAGTAAAGTCGAAGGAGTTAAATGATTGTTTATGTGGTCAATCAGTCAGTCATAAAGTAGCAGTGATATTTAGTATAGGACAGTGATAATTATAGTATTTTAACTACAAATAGATGCATTATTAATAAGTGATGCGGATCTCCAATAAGCATTTCAAAAGAAGATGGTATATTTCTGATAGGCGATGTATAGCCCATATCGTGATAAGGCTTGGCCACACTTGCTGTAGTGAAATACCTTACGATTTTACGTTTTGTTTAGTGCAGAGCAAGAGCTTCTTGTATGTTGTAGCTTGAAATCACAAATCTAAATCCGGTCCTGTACATTGTTGACATTATATTATCTTATTGTATTATCATATAACAGTGTTTATAAAGCATGAAATGTATTTAGTTTTAAATAGTGTCACATTATCCCCCTGTTAAGTTAAAGAAAGATAATACAACAAATTATGATTTTCTTCACTAAAATTATCCATAAATTATTTCTCTACATATTTCATTTTATCATTAAATAGACGATAAAATAAGTGCTAGCTTCTAATTACAATTGAAGTTCTTCGATTTTTATGAATATTTGTCAATACCCAATTTCACATCACAAACAGAAAGCAATTTAAAGCGTGGAATTAATTTAAAATTCATGAAAGTTTCTCTTAAAAGCAGTTAATTCAGTATAAAATAAACAAACAGAAAAGAATTCTATTTAAAGCCAAGCTACGTACAGTAAAAGTTTAATTTAACAGCAGTTTCCCACTTATAAACTTCACAAAACAAATCAAAGAAAAGATGTAAATTCATATTTTAACTNTAACTTCAATGATGAATTTAGATAAATCCGGTTTTAAAATGATATAAATTCGTTAAAAAAAAATTAATAATAATTTTATAAAATAACTAAAATTTATTAGAGTTAAACAAAATTCCGTTAAAACATTGTTAAATTTTACATTAAAAAAACAGCAATTTAATTTTTTATTTTTTCTAGTTTTCATTTATTGTCTTTCGTGGTTTTGTGGGCTCTAAGAGGGCCTATTTTAAGTTATTGTAAATATATTAAATAATGTATTATTGATTAGAATGGACTGATAAGGCAAGACAACACAAGGGAGATCAATCAAGAGGTAATTCTACGGAAAAGAGGCCCCTATTGATATTTTAGGCACGTAAAAATACCCGGAAAAGTCCACGTGGCCATCCTGTTGCTTAGGATCCTATTTAACCCGCCACCAACTGACAGTGTTCGGTGGTTTTATCCATTCGGTTACTGGCGGGCCTGATTAAAGACGGGAAAACACATTTAATAAAATGAAATTTTTATGTTTGAAATGTATGTCAACTGTCCTTAATAATTAAATACTAAAGTTCTTTCTTAGAAACAAAAATACTATCCATTAATGGAGCAATAAGAAAGACAAACAACGGAAGCATTAAAATTAAAGATATTTACAGTTAAAGACAATTAGAAATTTAAGTCGATTATAATAACGCTAAATTAAAATTAAAGAAAAATTTTATCATCGTCTCTATGTTATTTAATATTGATCATAAATCAATTCTCGTTGTAAAAATGTATAAAAATTCTATAAAAATATTCATTTAACAAAACTTTCTTGAAAAAAAGTAAACATTGCAGCAAGTATTGTTAAATCACGTCACAAATTATACGTAACAATGCCGGAAGCACGAGAACAATCCATATAAACTTGATTTATTATATAATTAATGATAATTATTATGCACTTGATATAGACTTAATCTGTTGCATAATTAAAGAGGTTTGTAATACAATTTTCTGTTGAAGAATGGAGTAAGTTCCTGTTTGAATATATAACTGGTTAAAATTTCATGTAATTTTTAAAATAATCTTCAAATATTCAATATCTCCAAAGATATTTTTAAAGATTAAACTTTAATTTTTTATATTCTTCTAAGAAAAATCGTGTCTACTTGTATTAACACCAGAAATGTGAGAGTAACTCATTTGCCTAGTATAAATAACAACCAAGTTTACGTATATTTGTACAAACTTGTCTGTGAGTTTGTCGCTCCGAAAAATTGAGTAAAACTGTTATTTTAAGCAAAAAGTAATATTAAAAAAATTAAGTAAAATTGTTACTTAAAGCAAAAAAGTTACCCTTTTTCTTCTCGTTTTTAGCAGAAAGTAGATTTTCTACCGCCATCTGAACGAAAGGTATGTTGAGTAGTTCTTCAGCGGACAAGTGTCCGTTTCGATCAGAGTCATAACCTTCGACCATGGACATCAAGTATCGAAGAGATCTGTTAAGCCGATTTTGCTGCTGTTGGAAAAAAAAAAATCTGTATTACACTACAGTTACTGTTGGATGAGAAAATATATATCTAAAATAAAATGAAATGAATTTACCATATTTGATATTTCTGATCTCCTTCCCATTCTTGGAATAGAGTTAGTTGTTTTCGTAAAAAATTGCCCTAAGGCGAAAGATTGGCAAAGAACCAGATAGATTATGGTTAACGAGATCATTTGTAAGTTTCCTACAGTTCAAGAAAAAATATTAAGTTAGTCAATTTTTAACATACTTTTTAGTATAAAAATTAATCATGGATGCAAAAAGAAACAAAAATGTAATTTTTAGTGAGATATTTTTTTTTCTACTAATTTAAATAATTTTTTTTATTTTATAAAATTGTTTGTAATTTAATAAACTCTGAATAAAATAATTAATAAAATTTTATATTTTGAAAGAATAAACATTCTATTATTTCTTATCAAAATTTTTAATAATTTTCAACGGTTTATTATTAATTATTCATTAAAATTTAAAAATAAAAGGTGATTTAATTATTTTATTGAAAATAACATCTTTACATTTATGGCATGCAGAGAATAAAATAATTTCTTCTTCAGATTGAAAGATGAATTTAATTTATATTAGTTTATGAGTTTCAAAACTTCACATCAATACAAACGTGAAGGAGTACTTCTAACCAGCACTTCAGACGTACTTAAATTTATTTTATTTCTGTAATTGGTACTTCATATTATTGGATTTCTTAGCTACGATCGCTTTTTAAATTCGAATTTTTATACAAAATTCTTCATTTTTTTATGTAATTATTTCAAAATATTTTTCTTAAATTTAAGTTTCTACAAATCGAAAACGTTGGCAATTAATAAATATATATATANATATATATATATATATATTTGAATCTTAAACTTGTTTATAAATTCAAATTGTTCTTTTTTATATATATCATTAAAAATTATTATTTGGGAAGAAAAATAAGTAATTTACTGATTTTTTTTTTTTTTGTTGCATCTTCACAATTTATTTGTTATTTTACATTCCTCCAATTTATTTATTTCTATTTTTACATTCTTCCAAACTGTCTCCAATTTCTTTGTTATTTTATATTCTCTTGGTTCATATATTTCCCAATTTATTCTACAAAATTTTTGTTATTTTTATATTTTTATTGCCGTTATTTTCTTTCTTATTTTGTAATTCGTCGACTTATTTATTTCTCAATTTTATGTTATTTTACATTTTACCAAATTTTTTTCTGATTTTACATTTTTCAAACATTTTGTCAGTTTACATTCTTCTACATTTCTTTGTTATTTAACATCCAATTTCAATATTTTTGGTTATTTTTTACGTTCCCACACCCTCATTTTTTTATTATTATTATTATTTTTTTCTAATTGAAACATGCGTTCAAATGGAATAGCCTTATTTTTAGTTATTAAGAACAACATAAAGGTTTTTCAATATATCTCAATGCAAACTATTTTGAACAACTAAGAAGTGTGCCTTGAAAGTTTCCATTATGCATGACTTCCTGACGTTTTCATTATTTTCATTTAAATGTATTTTAAAGTGTATAACTTCAATGATGAATTTAGATAAATCCGGTTTTAAAATGATATAAATTCGTTAAAAAAAAATTAATAATAATTTTATAAAATAACTAAAATTTATTAGAGTTAAACAAAATTCCGTTAAAACATTGTTAAATTTTACATTAAAAAAACAGCAATTTAATTTTTTATTTTTTCTAGTTTTCATTTATTGTCTTTCGTGGTTTTGTGGGCTCTAAGAGGGCCTATTTTAAGTTATTGTAAATATATTAAATAATGTATTATTGATTAGAATGGACTGATAAGGCAAGACAACACAAGGGAGATCAATCAAGAGGTAATTCTACGGAAAAGAGGCCCCTATTGATATTTTAGGCACGTAAAAATACCCGGAAAAGTCCACGTGGCCATCCTGTTGCTTAGGATCCTATTTAACCCGCCACCAACTGACAGTGTTCGGTGGTTTTATCCATTCGGTTACTGGCGGGCCTGATTAAAGACGGGAAAACACATTTAATAAAATGAAATTTTTATGTTTGAAATGTATGTCAACTGTCCTTAATAATTAAATACTAAAGTTCTTTCTTAGAAACAAAAATACTATCCATTAATGGAGCAATAAGAAAGACAAACAACGGAAGCATTAAAATTAAAGATATTTACAGTTAAAGACAATTAGAAATTTAAGTCGATTATAATAACGCTAAATTAAAATTAAAGAAAAATTTTATCATCGT
Source organism: Centruroides sculpturatus (assembly GCF_000671375.1). NCBI lineage: Eukaryota > Metazoa > Arthropoda > Arachnida > Scorpiones > Buthidae > Centruroides > Centruroides sculpturatus. The sequence continues at coordinate 86,832 of NW_019384326.1, forward strand.
CTCTATGTTATTTAATATTGATCATAAATCAATTCTCGTTGTAAAAATGTATAAAAATTCTATAAAAATATTCATTTAACAAAACTTTCTTGAAAAAAAGTAAACATTGCAGCAAGTATTGTTAAATCACGTCACAAATTATACGTAACAATGCCGGAAGCACGAGAACAATCCATATAAACTTGATTTATTATATAATTAATGATAATTATTATGCACTTGATATAGACTTAATCTGTTGCATAATTAAAGAGGTTTGTAATACAATTTTCTGTTGAAGAATGGAGTAAGTTCCTGTTTGAATAAATTTTAAATGATTATAATAATTGATTATTTTTTTTATTATGAGATTATTTTACTTAATAAATCTTTAATTTATCGCTTCAGTTCGACTAATATTTTAAAAATTTTGCTAAAATTTCTGGGATTGTGTCTTACACAAAGTGAATTCAAGTAAACATATTTTTAAGTAAACTAAAATATAATTAAATATAATAACGTTCTGGTAATGTAATTTAGTAATTTTTTACTTGATCTCAATGAGCAGCGTGAGCAATAAGAGAGAGAAAGAGAGAGAAGCGTAGGATTAAGAGAGAAGGAGCATTAGCATTAATACAAAAAGAACATTAAAGTCAAGACAGAGAAGGCAGTAGAATCGATATGGAAAGCACATTAACATTAAGACAAAAAACGAATTAAGATCAACATAGAAAGAGCACTAAGATCGAGCTGGAAAGAGCACTAAGAGAAACTTAGAAAGAGCACTGAGAGCGACTTAGCACTAAGATCGAGCTAGAAAGAGCACTGAGAGCGACTTAGCACTAAGATCAATCAAACAAATTATTAAAATCAGAAAAGAAACGTATAATAAAAATTAAAAAACCACAAAGAAATCAACTAAAACTCTTATCTAAAACTTAAAAAAATACATTAAATTATAAACCACAATAAATCAATTTAAAAATAAAAACAAAACGCAATTTTTTCCTTCCGATATAGGAATAATTAGTCACGTTTTTTAACCTTAACACCAAAAATTCATAACTAAAAACTTAATACATTTTTACACAACACAAAATACAAGTAAAACAGGAAGGTTAAAAATAAAAAAAAATAAATAAAAAAACATTTGTTAACTTACCAGACATTTTGTAATATTTAAAATAGAAATAAATCTGCATAAAACTATCGCACGGATAGAAAGGAATACTTTTTTTTCCAGTTTTTAAAATAATTCGTGGTATAAATATAGCCGTAAAACTCTAAGAAAAATTAAATATCCGTTTAAACCGTACTATAATTATAAGTATATAACAGTGTAGGAGTTTAAAGAAAGGAAGCCAATTGCTCCATTGAACAGGTGTGAGTGACGTTGATCTTACCAATCAAAACTTATTCGTCACTTAACCTATCGATATCTTTAATTAAAATTTGGTGATGGGTTTAACCAACCCCCATATTTACCCTCATCTCTTGCGTTTATAATGATTTCTGTATAAATAACTATTGATTTTTTTTCCCCTGCAGAAAACATTCCACTCTAAAATATATACACATATTATTATTATTTTTTTCTTTAATATAAGAACTATTTCAATTGAAACATGCGTTCAAATGGAATAGCCTTATTTTTAGTTATTAAGAACAACATAAAGGTTTTTCAATATATCTCAATGCAAACTATTTTGAACAACTAAGAAGTGTGCCTTGAAAGTTTCCATTATGCATGACTTCCTGACGTTTTCATTATTTTCATTTAAATGTATTTTAAAGTGTATAACTTCAATGATGAATTTAGATAAATCCGGTTTTAAAATGATATAAATTCGTTAAAAAAAAATTAATAATAATTTTATAAAATAACTAAAATTTATTAGAGTTAAACAAAATTCCGTTAAAACATTGTTAAATTTTACATTAAAAAAACAGCAATTTAATTTTTTATTTTTTCTAGTTTTCATTTATTGTCTTTCGTGGTTTTGTGGGCTCTAAGAGGGCCTATTTTAAGTTATTGTAAATATATTAAATAATGTATTATTGATTAGAATGGACTGATAAGGCAAGACAACACAAGGGAGATCAATCAAGAGGTAATTCTACGGAAAAGAGGCCCCTATTGATATTTTAGGCACGTAAAAATACCCGGAAAAGTCCACGTGGCCATCCTGTTGCTTAGGATCCTATTTAACCCGCCACCAACTGACAGTGTTCGGTGGTTTTATCCATTCGGTTACTGGCGGGCCTGATTAAAGACGGGAAAACACATTTAATAAAATGAAATTTTTATGTTTGAAATGTATGTCAACTGTCCTTAATAATTAAATACTAAAGTTCTTTCTTACAAACAAAAATACTATCCATTAATGGAGCAATAAGAAAGACAAACAACGGAAGCATTAAAATTAAAGATATTTACAGTTAAAGACAATTAGAAATTTAAGTCGATTATAATAACGCTAAATTAAAATTAAAGAAAAATTTTATCATCGTCTCTATGTTATTTAATATTGATCATAAATCAATTCTCGTTGTAAAAATGTATAAAAATTCTATAAAAATATTCATTTAACAAAACTTTCTTGAAAAAAAGTAAACATTGCAGCAAGTATTGTTAAATCACGTCACAAATTATACGTAACAATGCCGGAAGCACGAGAACAATCCATATAAACTTGATTTATTATATAATTAATGATAATTATTATGCACTTGATATAGACTTAATCTGTTGCATAATTAAAGAGGTTTGTAATACAATTTTCTGTTGAAGAATGGAGTAAGTTCCTGTTTGAATAAATTTTAAATGATTATAATAATTGATTATTTTTTTTATTATGAGATTATTTTACTTAATAAATCTTTAATTTATCGCTTCAGTTCGACTAATATTTTAAAAATTTTGCTAAAATTTCTGGGATTGTGTCTTACACAAAGTGAATTCAAGTAAACATATTTTTAAGTAAACTAAAATATAATTAAATATAATAACGTTCTGGTAATGTAATTTAGTAATTTTTTACTTGATCTCAATGAGCAGCGTGAGCAATAAGAGAGAGAAAGAGAGAGAAGCGTAGGATTAAGAGAGAAGGAGCATTAGCATTAATACAAAAAGAACATTAAAGTCAAGACAGAGAAGGCAGTAGAATCGATATGGAAAGCACATTAACATTAAGACAAAAAACGAATTAAGATCAACATAGAAAGAGCACTAAGATCGAGCTGGAAAGAGCACTAAGAGAAACTTAGAAAGAGCACTGAGAGCGACTTAGCACTAAGATCGAGCTAGAAAGAGCACTGAGAGCGACTTAGCACTAAGATCAATCAAACAAATTATTAAAATCAGAAAAGAAACGTATAATAAAAATTAAAAAACCACAAAGAAATCAACTAAAACTCTTATCTAAAACTTAAAAAAATACATTAAATTATAAACCACAATAAATCAATTTAAAAATAAAAACAAAACGCAATTTTTTCCTTCCGATATAGGAATAATTAGTCACGTTTTTTAACCTTAACACCAAAAATTCATAACTAAAAACTTAATACATTTTTACACAACACAAAATACAAGTAAAACAGGAAGGTTAAAAATAAAAAAAAATAAATAAAAAAACATTTGTTAACTTACCAGACATTTTGTAATATTTAAAATAGAAATAAATCTGCATAAAACTATCGCACGGATAGAAAGGAATACTTTTTTTTCCAGTTTTTAAAATAATTCGTGGTATAAATATAGCCGTAAAACTCTAAGAAAAATTAAATATCCGTTTAAACCGTACTATAATTATAAGTATATAACAGTGTAGGAGTTTAAAGAAAGGAAGCCAATTGCTCCATTGAACAGGTGTGAGTGACGTTGATCTTACCAATCAAAACTTATTCGTCACTTAACCTATCGATATCTTTAATTAAAATTTGGTGATGGGTTTAACCAACCCCCATATTTACCCTCATCTCTTGCGTTTATAATGATTTCTGTATAAATAACTATTGATTTTTTTCCCCTGCAGAAAACATTCCACTCTAAAATATATACACATATTATTATTATTTTTTTCTTATTTTTTTTCATTAATGAAAATCAATATCACGAGAATTTTTCTAATGAGGCTCATTTTCTATCCTAAGAAAATAAAAATTTGAGAACGTGTATCATTTGAATATTGACTTATAAAAAATGTATTATTTTTCTATGAATTTTTAATGGTATCTCGAATTTTTTTTATTTAAATAATAATATATATATGCGTGTATTTTAATGATATATATATATATATATT
>NW_019384326.1:91452-200456 GCF_000671375.1 Centruroides sculpturatus
GAAAAAATAAAACATTTAATGTATAAAAATTCAGAAATTAGTTAAGTAATTGTATTTAAAATTTAATTTTGATTAAATATTTAAGTTTATTAGCTAATTTTCTGCGTTGGAGGGGGAAAAAAATGTATCGATGGTTTATCATTAAGCAAATAGCACGAAATTTTCTATTTAAGAATATTTTATTGCTTGATAAATGTTAAAATTTATTTTATAAACGATTGAAAAATAATTTCACAACGAAATAAACGGGAAAAAATCTTTAATATTTATTTATTATTACACAAATATTATTTTCTTTCTTCTTATTGAATCACTTACTCCGATGATGAACCTGAAAGTTTCCATGTAAAATACATTAAATATATTTTTTTTTTCTAGTGAAAATAAATTAAAATTAAAAAGTTCCGTGCTTAAATAATATAAAATGAATATTAGTTTTAGCGATTTCTTTTAAAAATTTATAAATAAAACTACTTTTAATAACAGATTTTTCAACTTTTTCGAATGTCTCGACATCTTAATTTCTCTTCTACATTAGAATATATTAACAAATGTTATAAATATTATTATAATTCTTTAATTTTATCTTTAAATATGATAATGGCATTAATATAAAAGATTTTATAATGTAAAATTTGCTAAAAATAAACGTTTTTTTTTCTTTATTATGTAATACCACGTGTTTTAACGGAAACGGACCACGTGTCATTTGAAATTGATTAGTTTAAACGGGTTTTGAACTAGTTCAAAATTATGCTAATAAGATTCTACGAAAAGAGGACAAAGTTAAAAATAAAAATTTTAAAAAAATTTCTTATTTTTTTGTTATAAATTTAAATATAATTGATTCTTAAATAATTATACTTTATCCAGCGAATTAAATTAAGATTATCCCAATTAATAACTGTTTTGTCGAAAAACGAAAAAAAAAAAAAGAAAATCTTTAATAATTACCTTCTTATATACAATTATTTTTAGTAAATAAGTAATTAAATTCATAATTTTTAAAATTTTTGAGTGAATTTAGTCGATTTTCTTTAGCGTCAACTCTTATTTTGGACGAGGCGGAGGATTCGGGTTCGAATCCGGAATTTTTCGACCGGATTAGTCGGCAAATCCCGAGAATTTTTAGGGGATGTGTCGAGCCCTGTTCTTCACCACCCGGTTGTCCAACTGCGGACCTTTTTACAGGCCCACGACGGGCCTTTAAAAAAAGGTAATTTTAGTGCCCATGGAGCGGAAAAGAGCTGGGAAAAATGCCAAAATATTATGCTATTTTGGATTTAAAAATGCGATGTGGTAATATTTTACTGTACAATTTATTGAAAAAACTGCAATTAATGTTTCCAAATGAATTTTTTTTATTCGAAGAATCGTGGAAATATGCCAAAAGTAATCATCATATTCATGTAACAAGACTCTTAACATAAAAGGGTTCATTTTAAATAAATTTTTAGTGAAGTTTTGTCTTGTACTCATTTAATTTTTCATATAACTAAATGCGCTTTCAGAATTTTCCTAAGTTTGAATAAATCGATGAAGACAGCAATAACAAGATGTGCATCTCTTGAAGTAGGAACTTCTCTTACATTTCTATCTTACTGCCACTTTATTGATCCTTATTACTTCTACATACTTAGTATTTCAGATTTTGATATTTTAAACGACAACTCTCATTGTACAATTGTACTACAACTGTACAATCAAAGAACATGTGATACTTTTTTATACTAGTTTAGCGTTTGGTGAGGAGACTCGTTCTAAAAAATAACCTTTCTAAAACACTCAGAAAAACAAAAATATATAAAGAAATGTAAAAATAATAAACTCAAATACAGTAAAATCTTGTAGATATAAGAATGGGTCATCTGTTAATTACGTGTAGTGTACTGGTGGAATTCTAGAAGTACTGTACTGTACATCGCTGTACACTATTGCGAGAGAGGGGGTCAATCAAGTATTGTCTACGAGGACTTTTTTGTAGTGTTAATGTTATACGAATTTGTTCTTAAAAGCCTACTCACTAGGAAATATTTGCAGGACTTGTTTAAATCATTTCTTTAATGCCAGATGGTCCATGAACTATCATAATTAAAAGGGAGGAGGTTTCAGAAAGTTTATCATTGTGGAGACCAGGGAGAAAGATCAAAAATAACTTTTAACAAATGTATACGTAATTAATGAATAGCCTTATTGTATGATTGATAAATAAGGCAGAAGAACAAAAGGAAGATCTGTCAATATTTTTCTTCGGAAGACTTTTTATGAGGAACTGGCCCTATTTAAGTGTTATAAACACGAAGGAAACCCAAAAATCTTTAAGTGACCAGCTCTATGGTGAGGTGAGAACCGCGACTAACTGGTGGGAACTCTATAAAATGTATTTTAAATAGTTCATACAAGAGTGCCACTTCTACAAGTGCTCGCAAATTTTTTTTACATAAAAATTCAATATTATAGCAATAAATTGCAAATTTATATAAGATATACAACACCTTGCAATGATTATCATATTTATTTTTTAGAATAGAGTAAGATAAATATCTTAAAATCAATGTAAAGTATTTTATAAATTTTTAAAGAAGGATCAATTATTGTTTTCTCGTACGTATCAAGTGATATATATATATACAGTATATAGAGTTGTAATATATTTTCAAACTTGAAAAGTGTTTAGAGAAAAGAAGAATTTCTTCTTATATAAAACACTTATGAAGTTAAATTTATATTGTAAACTTTCATAAAGTTTCATGAATGTTTCATACTTAAAGTATGAATTCCTCACATTGCAATGATTTAAACATTGCCGCTACATCACCCCTAACTTAATATATCGTGTATTGAATAAAATATCACAATAATATTGTGATATATTATATATGACATTGCTACAAAATCATTTACAGGTGGATCGGGTTAAAGGTTATAGTTATACAGGTGTGAGAAAATTTCTAGATTTCGCTTCTTGAAAACATACGAGATCTTTCTTGGTTATTACAGATTTAGGCTTATTTTTTTTCGGTTTTATTTACTAATTTATTAAGGATTTATTAAATTTATGGCTTTAATTACATTTTATCTTTATATTTCAAGTTTTGCAAGTATTTATATCAGCAATTCTTAAATTTTTCTGGTTTAGATGCAAGAGAACTTAACTATTCTTTACATTTCTTAACGTAGTTTTAAGAAATTATTTAAAATTAGAATTAATAATTAGCGAAATTTTAAAATCTATTAATTTTATATATATTTATATTAAGATAATTATGTAAAATGAAAAGAAAATGAAAATACCATGGCTTAATCTTCAGAATGCGCACTTGTCCTTGAAGAAATGGATAAAGGCTTGACATATTGCTAAACGAATGTTGTCCTGATTATCTAGAATTAATAAAATATTGGAAATGTTGAATTATTTTTATTATATAATATTTTTAGCATTAACTTACCGATTGTTGCAGAACGTTTTCCAAAAATGCTTCCATTAAATGGCGGTCTTCTGCTTACTACCGTATGGATAAGAAGTAAAACTGAGAGGAAAACCAGCAAAGAAAAGCAAAATTGGATTTTGCACATGTTGACACTGCAAAAAAAGTGATATGGAATCGCATAAATTAACCATAAAACTAATAATAATTGCTGACTAGAAAACATATCGTATCCACGCTTAACATTATGCATATTTAATGGCGTTTAATTATTCTAAACACTTAAAACTGCATAACGATGACAGCAAAAACTATGGTAATGAAATAAAAACCTGTGGTAAATCTATGAAGCTAATTGATATATATACAATAAGTAAATCATTATAAAGGAACTGCACCACACTGTACAGTATGTATCACAGAAAGGGCATATTTAACATATCAATATCGGTGTATACTCACCAAAAACCCATTATTTTCTATGCTTACCGTTGATAAGATGGAACTTCCAAACCAGTTGTTGAACAGAAAGTGCCTTACACATGACGACATTCCTTATATAGGGCTTTTCTCTTCCTTGAATACAGAACCAATTTACGAGTTGAACCCTGGGGATATCTGTCTTTACAGCTCACAATTCAATGTTTATCGAGTGTTTTTCTTTAAGGTACAATGGATTTTAATTTTATTCTACTTTTAATTTCGCATTAATTTACCAGAGTGTAGCGCACATAGTTAATGTTAATTATTATAAAGTTTTCTTATTAAAATATAATTATTTAATGGTATAAATTGTCTTCTAGGAACATCTCTACACGCTTAGGAACTTTATGTATATATATATATATGTATGTATTTTTTATATTAAATATATTTAAATATTTTTTATGATTGGACAAGAAATTCTTGTTGGAAATTACTTTTTTGAACTGTTCTAAACAGTTTATTTTACTTTTCTTCTTGTGGCTTGAGCTGTTCTATTTATATTTAAATGTCTTAGATTTTAAGTAAAAAAATAATTAAAAGTCGTAGAAGAATAATAGATTTCAATTGCTGGAAAAGTAAGTTTTATCTTATGTAAAATCTATAGTTCAACTGTAAATAATTAATTTTACTTTCATAAAATGTGATTTCCTTTCTTAAATATGTAAATTATTCATCACGTTAACGGGTTTTCATCAATAAATTTTATAAGTTGAGGCATAAATATGGTCGAATTTTTAAATTTATAATTGGAATACCAGGAAAATCTTCTTGGTGCTGAAGCAGCATCAATGATCATGTACAAATTCAAACAATTTGTAAGAAAATGAGATTAATATAATAGGAAAACGTAAAAAGAAGTTCAAAATCATAATAATAAACTAATGAAAATGAACACAAATGATTAATTTGTAAGTTTATCATACAAAAACATTGAGGAATCGTCAGTTGGCACTGAGAGCAACAAGGATTTTTTTTACAAGGCTTTGTAGCGATGTATGGAATACTACTAAATGTACACTCTGAAGGCAAATGTACAGTATATTCGATGCTCGACTTTCCTCTGTGATGTTTCTCACATGGAATGTGACGAAAGTAGTTGAATCAAGGCATTGTCATTGTTGCAGTTGGGGTATGACAAAGTATTGAGCATTCTTGGGTTTTCGTGTCACGAGAACCTTGGGACTAGTTGCAAGAAGAATGGTCCAAGATTAAATGCGACTGTGAATTACACCAAGACTGATTTAGGCAAATGCACTGGAAACTGCTGAAAAACATGAGATTTTTCCGTCGTCCAAATGCTACAGCTGGTATGCTCCTCGGGTCTTCCATAGCTAAGACTCATCCACTTCCATTCTGGCAAGGAAAGTTAATGCAAAGGTTAATCGAATTTTCCTGTCAGCAGCAAGTGATTGCTGTTTGTAATTAATCTTATATAAATGACAATGCACCAACTTTCTTAGTATCGCTCACACTCTGCCATAAGATACACTTGAATATCGTCACACTGCACGTACAATCCTATAAAGTCATTCATTGTCTTTTTACCAAAAGTCGTGTAACATCTTTAGTGACTTGTGAAGTGATAGATTTGAACATTCAGATGTCTAGTGCTCATTATCCTGATAGCTTGTGTGGTTATATGGAGCTTGAAGAAGCATAGATATAGTAGACCCCTATAAAACGGGTTCATATAATGCGGATTCGTATATAACGGAGAAAAAATTGCGATCGTATTCGTATAAACACGCTAAAAGAGACTCCTATGATACGGTAAAATGTCATCACCGACTCGTGTCGCGACAGGATTGGTCGAATTTAGACCAATAGCGGATATTGCACAAACCGTTGAGTTTAAACGAGCAGCGGACCTTCTAAAAACCATTTATTATTTAACGTCCATAAAAATTATATTTATATTAATGATGTCTCCAAAGTTCAGCAAATTTTTCGCAGAAAAATAATTTATCAGGAAACACGCGCCCGCCGTTCGATGCGCCGCTCTATGAGGAAAACAAGCTTAAGCAATGGTGTCGTCAAACGGTGCACACTCTGTAAGTAATCCTACAATTTTTTTGTTTATAGAATAGTTTATATGGATTATTCCCAAAAAAATTATACGCGTTTTGGAAATGTTGAGTCGAATTAGTCTAGAATCGATTAATTTTATGGAAGAAAACCTTTCAAACAGCCGTAGTCCGTAAACTGCATACGTGCCGGGCTGTAATTGGGTCATGTATTTAAGGACTCGTAAAACATGAATTTCATAAAACACGGAACGTATCTATCGTGTTATAGGGGGGTCGACTGTACACAGTATTTTAATTTATTAAAAGTTTTTTCTGGAATTCCTTAAGTAGTGAATGTCTAGATTGTTTATTGGGATGAAAATTTCAAATTGCAGACTTATACATTTCTACTGTCGTCCACCCGTCTGTCCGTTAATCTCGAGACAGAGTTAGATAAAACTCGAGACCCAATATGTAAAGTTTACGAGATCGCATACCTGGATTAAATGTATACGAACTTCTGGTCTGGACCAGAAATTACGTGATTAATTTGAATATTAATTTGACAAGACTATGTCTTGTTTATAAAATCGTACTGCCCGGTTTTCTTACCAGCATAGAGGTATGAAGGAGTACATATCGACAGTTGATATTTGGCACAGATTATTAGGTGCCCAAATCATCTGCACATAAAAATATCCAGACTCGTAGGTAGTCAGGGGACCGAGAATCGAGTCGAAATAAAATACAAAATGGCGACCCTCTTCTACAAACAGGCAAAACAGCCACCTCGCCCCACCGAAGTCAGGTAGGGGAGAGTGAACTCTGACCTTAGGACCGAACACGTAGTTTCTTCTATGTTAAATAAAATTTGTAATCTAATTTTGTAAATTTGGGAGTGCTTCAAATATGACGTTAAAACGGTTTTATGTCGTTACAAGTGGGTTTTTTAAACATTATCTAGTATAGTAAAATCGTAGGACTGATAAAAATTTGACGTTATATTAGGGTTGTCGTTACATTCGATGACATTATAAAAAGCAGTGATATCAAAGAAGATAGGAGAATGAGAACGAGACCTGCCTTGAGCATCAAAGTGATTTCGTCTCCGAGACATAGTCTTGTCCCAAATACGGTGTGGCCTTTTTACTTGTTTAACTCAAAATAAAAGGCGTGGACGTCACAATAAATAATTGCTCGTTTAATACTAAATTTAATTTAAGTGCTCTCAATTATTTTCTGAATTTTGACTGTTTCATCAACTCAGCCACTGGTGAACCTGTCAACTTTAGGGAAAAAAGTAGCACAGTTGATGCAATTTTAAAATTTAAAGTACCTTAAATTATTTCTCTTTATTTTCAAACTTTTCCAATGTCGAAGTTTAATTGTTAAAATTGTCTAACACAAACTTTACTCTGTAAATTTTAAATGTTGAGAAATATTTTTTATTGTTCTTCAGTATCAAACTCTTCTTTCAATTGTCTAGACACTCAACAAATAAATAGAAAGTCGAAAATATATATTTAACAAGAGGTAAACAGTAACAGGGCATTTGTTGATTCACATTAAAGTTAATGATTTAATTTTTAAACTCAACAAAATAAAAAATATATATAAATATATAAATCACAACAGAACAACACTTAACATGTATTTTTAATCAAGGTTAACTTCAATTTCTTTTGGAAGTTGAAGAGCAACTTCTGGAGGAAAGATGAAAGAACTAAGTTAAGAAAGAGAAAACTTGTGTATTTTAAAACGAATATTAATTATCATTAAAAATATTCTATGATAAAGAATATTCATGAAGATTAAGGTTGAAATATTCTAACTTTTTAGTGGTTGAAGTTTCATGTATTTTAATTTAAAGGAAAAATTCAAGCAACGAGTTGCCTAATTTTCTCGGAAAAAATGTTAAAATTGTGTGTTAAAACTGTTACAAGTTTTCATTTTAAAATACTTTTTATATTATTAATTGTTATAAAAATGTCAAAAAGCTTACTTTGAGGAGTAGAGAAGATTTTATAAAAAAAAATTGTAAATGCTAATAACAAGTAAAACCTTCATTGACCCCATTCGAGATACGAACGTAATCCCCTTCCATCTTCCCATCCCCTCGACCTTTAACCACCAAAATTTAATCGCATCAATGCCCCTGATATACAAATCTCTCTTCCAAATTTCAGAAATTTTTGACAAAAGGAACAGGAGTTATTAAACTTCAAATTGGCTGAACAAACTAGTGTTCCCACAAACTAACCTTCGTACATACAGAAAACGGTCAAAAAATAACCCCGAAGTATTTTTGCATTTCTTGACGTTTCAAGGTCTCCATCGAGTCCATAAATGTAAAAATGTTGGGGGTTATTTTTTGACCGATCGTCATACTTTTCCTCTGTTATATATATATAATCGGAAAAGTAAAATCGTATGTGTTTCTATATAAAGCATGAATGAATATCTTATTTACATCAGGTAAAAGATTGGTAAGCAAACCATGAAGTAGATGGATGAAGAAAGTAAACGAATTCATGCACAAATGGAATTTTCAAGAAAAAACTGGAAAGTGAATAGAGGAAGAAAAAAGAATAGAAAAATATTTTCAAATGGGATTCGATTATAAAAATAAAAAATTCGAGAATTGGAAATTCGAAACTTTTTGATAATTTAAAAAATATAAATTCTAAAAATTATTTTAATATTTGAATTTTTGGAATTTCTTTTTCTTTTTGTATTTTTTTCAATTATTTAGGGTTTTTTAGGGTGAAATGTTCACGTTTTTGAGAGATTTTCTAATGATTTTTTTCAATTTTTGGGTTTTTTTTTCTACCCAGCTCTACTAGGGAAGAATTCTCTGAAGGGGTTGCAACTGCCCCCTAAATCCCCTAAGTAATCATCAGAAAATCCTCAAAAAAGTTGAATATTTCATCCAAAATATAACCCTAAAAAATTAGAAAATTCATTAGAAAATTTCTCAAAAAGTTAGACAGGGGGAAAATATTCAACTTTTTGAGAAATTTTCTAATGATTTTTTCTAATTTTTTATGGTTTTTTTGGGGGAAATATTCAACTTTTTTGAGGATTTTCTGACGATTATTTAGGGGCAGGGTTGGATTTAGGGGGCAGTTGCAACACCTGAGAGTATATCACTAGTAAAGCCCAGTAATAACAAATCTGTAAGGCATATTTTTTTCCTGCGCCATTCTCTAAAGATTTCTGGGATAGAAATTGCTTTGGATTGATTTTATTAAGCAAATTTGATATGAAAATATTTATTTTGAATTACGAATTATTAATTAAAACAAGAATTATAAAAGAAATTAAACAAACAAACTTGAGATTAATAAAATTATTTGAGTTCGAAATCCAATATATTTATTAAACACGATTTCAAAAACTACATAGAAAAATTAAGTGAATCAAAATGTTTGATTTATGCACAAATTTATTAATGAAATTCTTAAAATAAATATTATTATTTTTTAAACCAAAAATTTTTAAAAATAAGACTACATTTATAATGAAAATTTTTATCCAGGAATGTATAAAAATATCATAAAATCAAATTTAATTTTTTATTTCTCAATAAAATGCTATTTTTTAAAGTAATAATTATAAAATTTTTCAGTTATTTTTATACTTTGATTGGTGAATTATGTGTTCTAAAATTTACCTATGATAAGAAAAGTAATATATATATACAGTATGTATTTACCTGTATAGATAAAAATGTATTAGAGATAAATGATACGTGTATAATATAAAATCTGGAATTAAACATTAAAGTTAAATCGGCAGTTAAGTGTAAAATTATATAAAAATTGCGATAAATTCTTTAAAAATTGTTATTTTTGAAGATTCAAATTTTTTTTTATTTTTTCAGTAATTTTTTTTTACTATTTTTAGAATTTGTTTTGCTTTTACAGAATTTTCTGTTACTTTTTTCAGATCTTCTTTTACTTTTTAAGGATCTTCTTTTACTTTTTTGGATTTTCTTTTACTTTTTAAGGGTCCTTTTACTTTTTTGGATTTTCTTTTACTTTTTAAGGATCTTCTTTTACTTTTTAAAGATCTTCTTTTACTTTTTTGGGATTTTCTTTTACTTTTTAAGGGTCCTTTTACTTTTTTGGATCTTCTTTTACTTTTTAAGGATTCTTTTACTTTTTTGGATTTTCTTTAACTTTTTAAAGATCTTTTTTTACTTTTTTGGGATCTTCTTTTACTTTTTAAGGATCCTTTTACTTTTTTGGGATTTTCTTTTACTTTTTAAAGATCTTTTTTTACTTTTTTGGGATCTTCTTTTACTTTTTAAAGTTCTTTTTTTACTTTTTTGGGATTTTCTTTTACTTTTTTCCGGTGCTTTTTTTTACTTTTTTGGGATTTTCTTTTACTTTTTTTCGGTGCTTTTTTTTACTTTTTCGGGATTACAGAATGATGCAAAAGCGCTTTATGTGAGTAAAATTGCACACGTAAATGCGTGTTAAAACGTTAGATAATTTTGTTATAAATCAAAGAATTTAGAGACGTTCAGGATGATACAAAAGCCGCCATACGTGGGCAGAGTTCACTTCATGGTTTTGGTACACAGCATTATCTGTATGAATAACATTTGGCTAAATGTACATACAAGGTGCATGCTAAAACTTGTGATGTTTTAACACACACATCACAGACACGTTTCTTCAATTGGCCTGTGTTTAGTGGAGTCTTCATCTACCCTTTATATGAATTTAAAAAAAAATTAATAATGGATTAATTTCAATATTGCCAAAATTTGTTAATATATTTCAAAAAATTAACCAATATTTATATAAAACTAATTTTGTGAAAGAAAGGCTAGTTTAATCCTTCACAAAATGGCTCCTCATCATTCTTCAAAATAGCTTCTCATCATCGAAGTCATTCTGTTAGTTTGAATTAATGGTTCCTTTGTTTGGTTTCTTATGTAATATATTTTTATAACAATTTTCAATGGGATAAATATACGAAGCAATAATAATCTTTATTAAAATAAGTGGGATAGAAACTTGAATTCGTATACGCTATTCCTCTTAAGTGATGCCAAAGTCCATGAAGATTAGTTATGTGAAGATTCTATTGATAAATCAAATAAATTATTCTATTATTTTGAGGGATATTTGATATTTGGCCTCCAAAATCAATATACAACAGCAATATCACCAGTGTATTTAGAAATATTATTGAAAAATTTTATTTATCGTTTAATACGTAATTAACTTGTCAGAAATAAAGAGAAAAAACTGTTAAATTTATTTTGTGTTTGGTTCAAAATTAATATTTTATATTATTTAATGTTTTATACAAGCTAGAATATTCTATATTTGACACCTATAGATGTGGAAATATAAAAAATTCAGGTTTACAATGAGGCTTTTCAATTTTTCAATTCAAAATTCTTGTTATTTTGAAAATTTTAAATGTTCCTTTCAATCTCATGTCAAGTTTTGTGTTAAATAATTTTGTTATCTTGAAATCTACTCGAGATATGTCAAAGTTTCTAGGTTCGAATTTTTACAATTGAAGTATTTTCTTGTTTCCAGTGCCAAAACAATCACGCAGTGATGTCTATCAATCTATTCCTTTCTCTTCATTTTTTTATGCTTTACTAAAGACTTGTATAAAATTTTACCATTTAACTTGTTGCCATAACAAATTTTAATGCTTAACACTAAAATTTATTTATTTATTTTCTTGTAAACAATCATTTGCGCGTGTATTCAGTCTGCGTGCTTCAAGAGGATCATAAAATTATGGCCTTACTCTTGAGGATTTAAGGGAAGACGTCAAGTTTTGCTGTTCAATGCAGGGTTTATAAACTGAATAACATCAGATTTTGTTACTACGTACGAAAATGTTATCATATTTTACAAAAAGATGTATTGAACCATGAAGTACCTTAAACTTGAAAGCAGTTGATCCTCCTGAGAGCTTATACTGAGTTATTCATATACCTTATTTATACAGATAATAATAGTTGTTTCTTTGAAAATATACGTAACACAATTGATAAAAAGCTTATACAGTACAACCTCAATTTCTAGAAACGATTATAAAACAATTTTAGATCGTTTATTGATGATTCATAATATACATTATTTGTTATGAAACAGTTTGATAGTGAATACTATTTTTGTGAGACTCTTTGACAAAATTAAGTAAAATAAAAAGAAAATACAATATTTGTATATTAATAACGTACTTTTTACAAAAAATGAATAAATAACCAATGCGTAAATTATAAATTTTGGCGTTTAAATTTAATATTCATCCATAGAATAAAAACCTGATCCAGATAAACAGGTCTTCCAGTGGCCGAGTGGATTAAACCAAGTCTTTAATACAATGTATACTGAATCAATTTTGATTAGTTTAAATTATATTTTTATATGGGTTTTTGTGAGCGTTTAATTGTATATTATCTCCAGATTATTACTATGTTAGACACGCGAAGAAAACCCGAAAAACCTTACTGACACTAATCAGACACGAACCCATCACCAGTGTCAGTTGTGTCGTTCACTCGGCTACTGGTGGTATAAAAGTAAGTCCAGGTTATACAAATTAGGGGAGGATATTTCTGTTTTGAACAAGGATTTTATGAATATGTATTACTTTATTATCTTTAAAATTTTGAATTTGTAGTTAATTTAGCTGTGATTGTGATAGATTCTGTAATAATTTTGTGACGGATGCCATATTTATTATTAATTAGTAAACTAATGATTTTACAGACTAATTTTTTTAATATTATGAGGTTTCTTTTATTGATACAAAAGATTAAGTTTTCTGAAAGCACAAGATTTTCTTGTTTCTGAGAAAAATAAGTATAGGAGAATGAGTAAGGTACGAAAAGCAATCCTGCTGGAATCCTATAATAATATATTACAGGATTCGAGAAAATTCAAAATTCCCTATACAATCGGGATTACAAAAATTTTCCAAATATTTTACAAATGCAATTTCTGGTCAAGCAGCAGAGTAATTAAACGAACCACACAACATGGGGTATGCCCAAGCTGCATGAGTCTATCGATGAGGGACTGGGTACGCCCAAGCTGTATGAGAATATCGATGAGGGACGTACCCGCAATCAACTAGTTTCTACTTGACCAACGAGCTAGCCGTGTGAAATTTTGAGTTTTCTTCTCTCTCCAGTCTAAAGTTCTTCAAGAAGACATCTTCTCCTTAACAAATTGCCTATGTGTTGTGTTGCCTTATACCATCAATCTAATCCTCCCTCTTCGTTTTGTATCATACAACTGACAGCATTTTAAATATCCTCTATACATTAATAAAAAGTAGAAAATTATATAATATAAAATATCTTATATCTCTATTCAAGATATTATTGTATCTAAATATAAGAGACACTGAGTCTACAGTTCTCAACAGGATGCTACACCCCATACGGTGCAACTTTCCAGAATCTCAGGGAGCGCCGCAGGATGTAGCACACAAAGACATAATTGATTTATAATAGGAAGTAACAGTCTGACATTAAAGAGTCTAAGTTTGAAAGCTGGAAATGTTAAAAACAAAAAGCAACTATAAAAGCTCATTGGAGAGATTAAAAGTATATTAAACTATAACTGATATATATATATATATAAGCAGCATATTTATCTATGGCTATTTTAAAATAACGCTACTTGAGTTGAAAATTTTAGTATAATTCTGTAATAAAATAAGAAATAAAGTTATAACTGGTCATGTGATCGAACGTCACTAGTATATTTCCAAAGCGAACAGACAATGCATATGATTGACGTTTTCTGCTACCAGATAGTAATTAGATATATATATTTTAGCCACTCAGACAATATTAATTATTAATAGAGAGTATTTTAACGAATAATTTTCTGTAAAATCATAAAAATATGTCATAAAAATACATTTGAAAACAGTAATGTTGAAAAGTTTATCAATAACGTACCAACGAAAAAATATTTTTTTTTTGTTTTTATGCAAAATTTCTACAAAATTGTTTGGCATTTCAGATTTTTAACATCTTCCTAACTTTATAAACAGCTTTTACAACTGATAGCGTGTATAATACGATTTCCTCATAAACACTAAACTAATATTTTGCTGTAGGATGGAGTATCTCATACAGTAAATATTATAGTAATTTTTAAAAAAATTGTTATGACATGAGCAAGATGTACTAATTACAGCAAAAATTTCAGCACCCTTTTTACAATCTATTTTAATTTATTATTAATATCAAATTACTGAATTCATTAACGTTTTCGTGTTTCGTTAGTTAAATTATAAGTTTTTGTTTATTTACAAATATTAATATAAAATTCGTGAAAAAAATATAATTTTCCTTCACTAAAGTACATAATAATTTCTATTTTCTATTATTTAATTGTACTTTATGAATGGTGATTATTAAGTAGTTAGTTTTTTTTCACACAGATGGCGCTACATTATACTATATTGTAACCGTTAATATGAATATCTTAGCGAACTGTTTCGAACATTTGGGTATAAAATACATATTAATTGCCAATATTACAGAGTTAATAACTTTTTATCTGTTAATTAAAACTATAATAATTTAAGGAGCCATTCGTTAATTACGTGTACAGTTTTTGAGCCAGTCGTGACCCCCTTCTCTGTTGTGTACAATAACGCACTTTTGGTAAACTACCTCCCCTTCCAATTACGTATACAACAGTTTACGTAATTAAGTAGGCCTCGATCCTCTCCCTCCCCATCAACGTTGTACAGTACTTTTTATGATCCTCCTTACACTGTACACGGAATTAATGAACTCTTCATATTTACAATTTAATTTATTCTGTTAATCCCTCTTCCAATACTGTAAGACTATACAGTATATTTACTGTATAATATTGTATTGCTGTACAGTAATGTGTTACATATATTTTAATGCTTCTTGTTGCAACAGAATTGTAGTATTTTTGGGCACTGGAAGGCCCTTCTTTCTATACCCTTAGCGGGTTCGGCCAGGCCCACAATGGAGGGGGTCCTACATATTCGAGGACAGACTTCTCATTAAAAGTTCCTAGGTTTTTTTCTATCTGCAAGATTTGGTCCCGAGGCCCTCCAGAGCCCACAGGCTGACATTACAACTGATATAAATGATTTTGGTTATAGATTCATGTCACAATCCTATAATTAAGGAGATCTTTACTCGAATTGTAAGAAGAGGAGACCCACCAATAATTGAGTGGATAAAATCACTAAGCATTAGTAGTTGGTCAGGAGGTTCACCCATCACCAGCAGGCAGGCCACGTGGAGTTTCCTAGTTTTTTTTCACGTGTCTAACACTTAAATAGGTCCTCCGGGAGGCCATCCTCTTGGCTGATCGCCCACGTGTTGAGTTGCCGCAACCCATCAAACTAAACCGGAAGAATAGAGTGTTTTTTTTTTTTTTNGCGACAGGATTGGTCGAATCTAGACCAATAGCGGATATTGTACAAACCGTTGAGTTTAAACGAGCAGCGGACCTACTAAAAACCATTTATTATTTAACGCCCATAAAAATTATATTTATATTAATGATGTCTCCAAAGTTCAGCAAATTTTTCGCAGAAAAATAATTTATCAGGAAACACGCGCCCGCCGTTCGATGCGCCGCTCTATGAGGAAAACAAGCTTAAGCAATGGTGTCGTCAAACGGTGCACACTCTGTAAGTAATCCTACAATTTTTTTGTTTATAGAATAGTTTATATGGATTATTCCCAAAAAAATTATACGCGTTTTGGAAATGTTGAGTCGAATTAGTCTAGAATCGATTAATTTTATGGAAGAAAACCTTTCAAACAGCCGTAGTCCGTAAACTGCATACGTGCCGGGCTGTAATTGGGTCATGTATTTAAGGACTCGTAAAACATGAATTTCATAAAACACGGAACGTATCTATCGTGTTATAGGGGGGTCGACTGTACACAGTATTTTAATTTATTAAAAGTTTTTTCTGGAATTCCTTAAGTAGTGAATGTCTAGATTGTTTATTGGGATGAAAATTTCAAATTGCAGACTTATACATTTCTACTGTCGTCCACCCGTCTGTCCGTTAATCTCGAGACAGAGTTAGATAAAACTCGAGACCCAATATGTAAAGTTTACGAGATCGCATACCTGGATTAAATGTATACGAACTTCTGGTCTGGACCAGAAATTACGTGATTAATTTGAATATTAATTTGACAAGACTATGTCTTGTTTATAAAATCGTACTGCCCGGTTTTCTTACCAGCATAGAGGTATGAAGGAGTACATATCGACAGTTGATATTTGGCACAGATTATTAGGTGCCCAAATCATCTGCACATAAAAATATCCAGACTCGTAGGTAGTCAGGGGACCGAGAATCGAGTCGAAATAAAATACAAAATGGCGACCCTCTTCTACAAACAGGCAAAACAGCCACCTCGCCCCACCGAAGTCAGGTAGGGGAGAGTGAACTCTGACCTTAGGACCGAACACGTAGTTTCTTCTATGTTAAATAAAATTTGTAATCTAATTTTGTAAATTTGGGAGTGCTTCAAATATGACGTTAAAACGGTTTTATGTCGTTACAAGTGGGTTTTTTAAACATTATCTAGTATAGTAAAATCGTAGGACTGATAAAAATTTGACGTTATATTAGGGTTGTCGTTACATTCGATGACATTATAAAAAGCAGTGATATCAAAGAAGATAGGAGAATGAGAACGAGACCTGCCTTGAGCATCAAAGTGATTTCGTCTCCGAGACATAGTCTTGTCCCAAATACGGTGTGGCCTTTTTACTTGTTTAACTCAAAATAAAAGGCGTGGACGTCACAATAAATAATTGCTCGTTTAATACTAAATTTAATTTAAGTGCTCTCAATTATTTTCTGAATTTTGACTGTTTCATCAACTCAGCCACTGGTGAACCTGTCAACTTTAGGGAAAAAAGTAGCACAGTTGATGCAATTTTAAAATTTAAAGTACCTTAAATTATTTCTCTTTATTTTCAAACTTTTCCAATGTCGAAGTTTAATTGTTAAAATTGTCTAACACAAACTTTACTCTGTAAATTTTAAATGTTGAGAAATATTTTTTATTGTTCTTCAGTATCAAACTCTTCTTTCAATTGTCTAGACACTCAACAAATAAATAGAAAGTCGAAAATATATATTTAACAAGAGGTAAACAGTAACAGGGCATTTGTTGATTCACATTAAAGTTAATGATTTAATTTTTAAACTCAACAAAATAAAAAATATATATAAATATATAAATCACAACAGAACAACACTTAACATGTATTTTTAATCAAGGTTAACTTCAATTTCTTTTGGAAGTTGAAGAGCAACTTCTGGAGGAAAGATGAAAGAACTAAGTTAAGAAAGAGAAAACTTGTGTATTTTAAAACGAATATTAATTATCATTAAAAATATTCTATGATAAAGAATATTCATGAAGATTAAGGTTGAAATATTCTAACTTTTTAGTGGTTGAAGTTTCATGTATTTTAATTTAAAGGAAAAATTCAAGCAACGAGTTGCCTAATTTTCTCGGAAAAAATGTTAAAATTGTGTGTTAAAACTGTTACAAGTTTTCATTTTAAAATACTTTTTATATTATTAATTGTTATAAAAATGTCAAAAAGCTTACTTTGAGGAGTAGAGAAGATTTTATAAAAAAAAATTGTAAATGCTAATAACAAGTAAAACCTTCATTGACCCCATTCGAGATACGAACGTAATCCCCTTCCATCTTCCCATCCCCTCGACCTTTAACCACCAAAATTTAATCGCATCAATGCCCCTGATATACAAATCTCTCTTCCAAATTTCAGAAATTTTTGACAAAAGGAACAGGAGTTATTAAACTTCAAATTGGCTGAACAAACTAGTGTTCCCACAAACTAACCTTCGTACATACAGAAAACGGTCAAAAAATAACCCCGAAGTATTTTTGCATTTCTTGACATTTCAAGGTCTCCATCGAGTCCATAAATGTAAAAATGTTGGGGGTTATTTTTTGACCGATCGTCATACTTTTCCTCTGTTATATATATATAATCGGAAAAGTAAAATCGTATGTGTTTCTATATAAAGCATGAATGAATATCTTATTTACATCAGGTAAAAGATTGGTAAGCAAACCATGAAGTAGATGGATGAAGAAAGTAAACGAATTCATGCACAAATGGAATTTTCAAGAAAAAACTGGAAAGTGAATAGAGGAAGAAAAAAGAATAGAAAAATATTTTCAAATGGGATTCGATTATAAAAATAAAAAATTCGAGAATTGGAAATTCGAAACTTTTTGATAATTTAAAAAATATAAATTCTAAAAATTATTTTAATATTTGAATTTTTGGAATTTCTTTTTCTTTTTGTATTTTTTTCAATTATTTAGGGTTTTTTAGGGTGAAATGTTCACGTTTTTGAGAGATTTTCTAATGATTTTTTTCAATTTTTGGGTTTTTTTTTCTACCCAGCTCTACTAGGGAAGAATTCTCTGAAGGGGTTGCAACTGCCCCCTAAATCCCCTAAGTAATCATCAGAAAATCCTCAAAAAAGTTGAATATTTCATCCAAAATATAACCCTAAAAAATTAGAAAATTCATTAGAAAATTTCTCAAAAAGTTAGACAGGGGGAAAATATTCAACTTTTTGAGAAATTTTCTAATGATTTTTTCTAATTTTTTATGGTTTTTTTGGGGGAAATATTCAACTTTTTTGAGGATTTTCTGACGATTATTTAGGGGCAGGGTTGGATTTAGGGGGCAGTTGCAACACCTGAGAGTATATCACTAGTAAAGCCCAGTAATAACAAATCTGTAAGGCATATTTTTTTCCTGCGCCATTCTCTAAAGATTTCTGGGATAGAAATTGCTTTGGATTGATTTTATTAAGCAAATTTGATATGAAAATATTTATTTTGAATTACGAATTATTAATTAAAACAAGAATTATAAAAGAAATTAAACAAACAAACTTGAGATTAATAAAATTATTTGAGTTCGAAATCCAATATATTTATTAAACACGATTTCAAAAACTACATAGAAAAATTAAGTGAATCAAAATGTTTGATTTATGCACAAATTTATTAATGAAATTCTTAAAATAAATATTATTATTTTTTAAACCAAAAATTTTTAAAAATAAGACTACATTTATAATGAAAATTTTTATCCAGGAATGTATAAAAATATCATAAAATCAAATTTAATTTTTTATTTCTCAATAAAATGCTATTTTTTAAAGTAATAATTATAAAATTTTTCAGTTATTTTTATACTTTGATTGGTGAATTATGTGTTCTAAAATTTACCTATGATAAGAAAAGTAATATATATATACAGTATGTATGTTTACCTGTATAGATAAAAATGTATTAGAGATAAATGATACGTGTATAATATAAAATCTGGAATTAAACATTAAAGTTAAATCGGCAGTTAAGTGTAAAATTATATAAAAATTGCGATAAAATCTTTAAAAATTGTTATTTTTGAAGATTCAAATTTTTTTTTATTTTTTTCAGTAATTTTTTTTTTACTAATTTTAGAATTTGTTTTGCTTTTACAGAATTTTCTGTTACTTTTTTCATATCTTCTTTTACTTTTTAAGGATCTTTTTACTTTTTTGGATTTTCTTTTACTTTTTAAGGGTCCTTTTACTTTTTTGGATTTTCTTTTACTTTTTAAGGATCTTCTTTTACTTTTTAAAGATCTTCTTTTACTTTTTTGGGATTTTCTTTTACTTTTTAAGGGTCCTTTTACTTTTTTGGATTTTCTTTTACTTTTTAAGGATCTTCTTTTACTTTTTAAAGATCTTCTTTTACTTTTTTGGGATTTTCTTTTACTTTTTAAGGGTCCTTTTACTTTTTTGGATTTTCTTTTACTTTTTAAGGATCTTCTTTTACTTTTTAAAGATCTTCTTTTACTTTTTTGGGATTTTCTTTTACTTTTTAAGGGTCCTTTTACTTTTTTGGATTTTCTTTTACTTTTTAAGGATCTTCTTTTACTTTTTAAAGATCTTCTTTTACTTTTTTGGGATTTTCTTTTACTTTTTAAGGGTCCTTTTACTTTTTTGGATTTTCTTTTACTTTTTAAGGATCTTCTTTTACTTTTTAAAGATCTTCTTTTACTTTTTTGGGATTTTCTTTTACTTTTTAAGGGTCCTTTTACTTTTTTGGATTTTCTTTTACTTTTTAAGGATCTTCTTTTACTTTTTAAAGATCTTCTTTTACTTTTTTGGGATTTTCTTTTACTTTTTAAGGGTCCTTTTACTTTTTTGGATTTTCTTTTACTTTTTAAGGATCTTCTTTTACTTTTTAAAGATCTTCTTTTACTTTTTTGGGATTTTCTTTTACTTTTTAAGGGTCCTTTTACTTTTTTGGATTTTCTTTTACTTTTTAAGGATCTTCTTTTACTTTTTAAAGATCTTCTTTTACTTTTTTGGGATTTTCTTTTACTTTTTAAGGGTCCTTTTACTTTTTTGGATTTTCTTTTACTTTTTAAGGATCTTCTTTTACTTTTTAAAGATCTTCTTTTACTTTTTTGGGATTTTCTTTTACTTTTTAAGGGTCCTTTTACTTTTTTGGATTTTCTTTTACTTTTTAAGGATCTTCTTTTACTTTTTAAAGATCTTCTTTTACTTTTTTGGGATTTTCTTTTACTTTTTAAGGGTCCTTTTACTTTTTTGGATTTTCTTTTACTTTTTAAGGATCTTCTTTTACTTTTTAAAGATCTTCTTTTACTTTTTTGGGATTTTCTTTTACTTTTTAAGGGTCCTTTTACTTTTTTGGATTTTCTTTTACTTTTTAAGGATCTTCTTTTACTTTTTAAAGATCTTCTTTTACTTTTTTGGGATTTTCTTTTACTTTTTAAGGGTCCTTTTACTTTTTTGGATTTTCTTTTACTTTTTAAGGATCTTCTTTTACTTTTTAAAGATCTTCTTTTACTTTTTTGGGATTTTCTTTTACTTTTTAAGGGTCCTTTTACTTTTTTGGATTTTCTTTTACTTTTTAAGGATCTTCTTTTACTTTTTAAAGATCTTCTTTTACTTTTTTGGGATTTTCTTTTACTTTTTAAGGGTCCTTTTACTTTTTTGGATTTTCTTTTACTTTTTAAGGATCTTCTTTTACTTTTTAAAGATCTTCTTTTACTTTTTTGGGATTTTCTTTTACTTTTTAAGGGTCCTTTTACTTTTTTGGATTTTCTTTTACTTTTTAAGGATCTTCTTTTACTTTTTAAAGATCTTCTTTTACTTTTTTGGGATTTTCTTTTACTTTTTAAGGGTCCTTTTACTTTTTTGGATTTTCTTTTACTTTTTAAGGATCTTCTTTTACTTTTTAAAGATCTTCTTTTACTTTTTTGGGATTTTCTTTTACTTTTTAAGGGTCCTTTTACTTTTTTGGATTTTCTTTTACTTTTTAAGGATCTTCTTTTACTTTTTAAAGATCTTCTTTTACTTTTTTGGGATTTTCTTTTACTTTTTAAGGGTCCTTTTACTTTTTTGGATTTTCTTTTACTTTTTAAGGATCTTCTTTTACTTTTTAAAGATCTTCTTTTACTTTTTTGGGATTTTCTTTTACTTTTTAAGGGTCCTTTTACTTTTTTGGATTTTCTTTTACTTTTTAAGGATCTTCTTTTACTTTTTAAAGATCTTCTTTTACTTTTTTGGGATTTTCTTTTACTTTTTAAGGGTCCTTTTACTTTTTTGGATTTTCTTTTACTTTTTAAGGATCTTCTTTTACTTTTTAAAGATCTTCTTTTACTTTTTTGGGATTTTCTTTTACTTTTTAAGGGTCCTTTTACTTTTTTGGATTTTCTTTTACTTTTTAAGGATCTTCTTTTACTTTTTAAAGATCTTCTTTTACTTTTTTGGGATTTTCTTTTACTTTTTAAGGGTCCTTTTACTTTTTTGGATTTTCTTTTACTTTTTAAGGATCTTCTTTTACTTTTTAAAGATCTTCTTTTACTTTTTTGGGATTTTCTTTTACTTTTTAAGGGTCCTTTTACTTTTTTGGATTTTCTTTTACTTTTTAAGGATCTTCTTTTACTTTTTAAAGATCTTCTTTTACTTTTTTGGGATTTTCTTTTACTTTTTAAGGGTCCTTTTACTTTTTTGGATTTTCTTTTACTTTTTAAGGATCTTCTTTTACTTTTTAAAGATCTTCTTTTACTTTTTTGGGATTTTCTTTTACTTTTTAAGGGTCCTTTTACTTTTTTGGATTTTCTTTTACTTTTTAAGGATCTTCTTTTACTTTTTAAAGATCTTCTTTTACTTTTTTGGGATTTTCTTTTACTTTTTAAGGGTCCTTTTACTTTTTTGGATTTTCTTTTACTTTTTAAGGATCTTCTTTTACTTTTTAAAGATCTTCTTTTACTTTTTTGGGATTTTCTTTTACTTTTTAAGGGTCCTTTTACTTTTTTGGATTTTCTTTTACTTTTTAAGGATCTTCTTTTACTTTTTAAAGATCTTCTTTTACTTTTTTGGGATTTTCTTTTACTTTTTAAGGGTCCTTTTACTTTTTTGGATTTTCTTTTACTTTTTAAGGATCTTCTTTTACTTTTTAAAGATCTTCTTTTACTTTTTTGGGATTTTCTTTTACTTTTTAAGGGTCCTTTTACTTTTTTGGATTTTCTTTTACTTTTTAAGGATCTTCTTTTACTTTTTAAAGATCTTCTTTTACTTTTTTGGGATTTTCTTTTACTTTTTAAGGGTCCTTTTACTTTTTTGGATTTTCTTTTACTTTTTAAGGATCTTCTTTTACTTTTTAAAGATCTTCTTTTACTTTTTTGGGATTTTCTTTTACTTTTTAAGGGTCCTTTTACTTTTTTGGATTTTCTTTTACTTTTTAAGGATCTTCTTTTACTTTTTAAAGATCTTCTTTTACTTTTTTGGGATTTTCTTTTACTTTTTAAGGGTCCTTTTACTTTTTTGGATTTTCTTTTACTTT
This sequence comes from Centruroides sculpturatus, assembly GCF_000671375.1. Lineage (NCBI taxonomy): Eukaryota > Metazoa > Arthropoda > Arachnida > Scorpiones > Buthidae > Centruroides > Centruroides sculpturatus. The sequence goes on from NW_019384326.1 coordinate 114,321, forward strand.
TTAAGGATCTTCTTTTACTTTTTAAAGATCTTCTTTTACTTTTTTGGGATTTTCTTTTACTTTTTAAGGGTCCTTTTACTTTTTTGGATTTTCTTTTACTTTTTAAGGATCTTCTTTTACTTTTTAAAGATCTTCTTTTACTTTTTTGGGATTTTCTTTTACTTTTTAAGGGTCCTTTTACTTTTTTGGATTTTCTTTTACTTTTTAAGGATCTTCTTTTACTTTTTAAAGATCTTCTTTTACTTTTTTGGGATTTTCTTTTACTTTTTAAGGGTCCTTTTACTTTTTTGGATTTTCTTTTACTTTTTAAGGATCTTCTTTTACTTTTTAAAGATCTTCTTTTACTTTTTTGGGATTTTCTTTTACTTTTTAAGGGTCCTTTTACTTTTTTGGATTTTCTTTTACTTTTTAAGGATCTTCTTTTACTTTTTAAAGATCTTCTTTTACTTTTTTGGGATTTTCTTTTACTTTTTAAGGGTCCTTTTACTTTTTTGGATTTTCTTTTACTTTTTAAGGATCTTCTTTTACTTTTTAAAGATCTTCTTTTACTTTTTTGGGATTTTCTTTTACTTTTTAAGGGTCCTTTTACTTTTTTGGATTTTCTTTTACTTTTTAAGGATCTTCTTTTACTTTTTAAAGATCTTCTTTTACTTTTTTGGGATTTTCTTTTACTTTTTAAGGGTCCTTTTACTTTTTTGGATTTTCTTTTACTTTTTAAGGATCTTCTTTTACTTTTTAAAGATCTTCTTTTACTTTTTTGGGATTTTCTTTTACTTTTTAAGGGTCCTTTTACTTTTTTGGATTTTCTTTTACTTTTTAAGGATCTTCTTTTACTTTTTAAAGATCTTCTTTTACTTTTTTGGGATTTTCTTTTACTTTTTAAGGGTCCTTTTACTTTTTTGGATTTTCTTTTACTTTTTAAGGATCTTCTTTTACTTTTTAAAGATCTTCTTTTACTTTTTTGGGATTTTCTTTTACTTTTTAAGGGTCCTTTTACTTTTTTGGATTTTCTTTTACTTTTTAAGGATCTTCTTTTACTTTTTAAAGATCTTCTTTTACTTTTTTGGGATTTTCTTTTACTTTTTAAGGGTCCTTTTACTTTTTTGGATTTTCTTTTACTTTTTAAGGATCTTCTTTTACTTTTTAAAGATCTTCTTTTACTTTTTTGGGATTTTCTTTTACTTTTTAAGGGTCCTTTTACTTTTTTGGATTTTCTTTTACTTTTTAAGGATCTTCTTTTACTTTTTAAAGATCTTCTTTTACTTTTTTGGGATTTTCTTTTACTTTTTAAGGGTCCTTTTACTTTTTTGGATTTTCTTTTACTTTTTAAGGATCTTCTTTTACTTTTTAAAGATCTTCTTTTACTTTTTTGGGATTTTCTTTTACTTTTTAAGGGTCCTTTTACTTTTTTGGATTTTCNTCTATGGCTATTTTAAAATAACGCTACTTGAGTTGAAAATTTTAGTATAATTCTGTAATAAAATAAGAAATAAAGTTATAACTGGTCATGTGATCGAACGTCACTAGTATATTTCCAAAGCGAACAGACAATGCATATGATTGACGTTTTCTGCTACCAGATAGTAATTAGATATATATATTTTAGCCACTCAGACAATATTAATTATTAATAGAGAGTATTTTAACGAATAATTTTCTGTAAAATCATAAAAATATGTCATAAAAATACATTTGAAAACAGTAATGTTGAAAAGTTTATCAATAACGTACCAACGAAAAAATATTTTTTTTTTGTTTTTATGCAAAATTTCTACAAAATTGTTTGGCATTTCAGATTTTTAACATCTTCCTAACTTTATAAACAGCTTTTACAACTGATAGCGTGTATAATACGATTTCCTCATAAACACTAAACTAATATTTTGCTGTAGGATGGAGTATCTCATACAGTAAATATTATAGTAATTTTTAAAAAAATTGTTATGACATGAGCAAGATGTACTAATTACAGCAAAAATTTCAGCACCCTTTTTACAATCTATTTTAATTTATTATTAATATCAAATTACTGAATTCATTAACGTTTTCGTGTTTCGTTAGTTAAATTATAAGTTTTTGTTTATTTACAAATATTAATATAAAATTCGTGAAAAAAATATAATTTTCCTTCACTAAAGTACATAATAATTTCTATTTTCTATTATTTAATTGTACTTTATGAATGGTGATTATTAAGTAGTTAGTTTTTTTTCACACAGATGGCGCTACATTATACTATATTGTAACCGTTAATATGAATATCTTAGCGAACTGTTTCGAACATTTGGGTATAAAATACATATTAATTGCCAATATTACAGAGTTAATAACTTTTTATCTGTTAATTAAAACTATAATAATTTAAGGAGCCATTCGTTAATTACGTGTACAGTTTTTGAGCCAGTCGTGACCCCCTTCTCTGTTGTGTACAATAACGCACTTTTGGTAAACTACCTCCCCTTCCAATTACGTATACAACAGTTTACGTAATTAAGTAGGCCTCGATCCTCTCCCTCCCCATCAACGTTGTACAGTACTTTTTATGATCCTCCTTACACTGTACACGGAATTAATGAACTCTTCATATTTACAATTTAATTTATTCTGTTAATCCCTCTTCCAATACTGTAAGACTATACAGTATATTTACTGTATAATATTGTATTGCTGTACAGTAATGTGTTACATATATTTTAATGCTTCTTGTTGCAACAGAATTGTAGTATTTTTGGGCACTGGAAGGCCCTTCTTTCTATACCCTTAGCGGGTTCGGCCAGGCCCACAATGGAGGGGGTCCTACATATTCGAGGACAGACTTCTCATTAAAAGTTCCTAGGTTTTTTTCTATCTGCAAGATTTGGTCCCGAGGCCCTCCAGAGCCCACAGGCTGACATTACAACTGATATAAATAATTTTGGTTATAGATTCATGTCACAATCCTATAATTAAGGAGATCTTTACTCGAATTGTAAGAAGAGGAGACCCACCAATAATTGAGTGGATAAAATCACTAAGCATTAGTAGTTGGTCAGGAGGTTCACCCATCACCAGCAGGCAGGCCACGTGGAGTTTCCTAGTTTTTTTTCACGTGTCTAACACTTAAATAGGTCCTCCGGGAGGCCATCCTCTTGGCTGATCGCCCACGTGTTGAGTTGCCGCAACCCATCAAACTAAACCGGAAGAATAGAGTGTTTTTTTTTTTTTTACTTTAAAATGCAGAAACACGTGCAATATGTCGTGTAATCTCTTTAATAAAAATAATTTTTATTTCACTTGAAAATTACAGTAAAATTAAAAGAACAAAAAGTAGGGATTTCTAGCTTTACTGGTTTCTAAAACTACAGGAAATTCATTGATGGAAAGTGAATTTTATAACTGTAATATTAAGAATTAAAAGCCATCTTATCCACTTATACATAAATACATTGAAATTTCAGATATTCTTCAATGAAATTTTGGTGTTGAGCATTAAACATTACACAAGGAAAAGTTCCCTTATACTGTAGTTCACAAAAGGTTCCGTTTATTCTAGTTTACTTTTTATTCTAGAGTGTATTTTTATTCTAGAACAGAATTTTATACTTTAGCTGCTTCATTTGTACAATTAACAATTCTATTTGTTAAAAAAAACAATATTATTGCTTGTAATCTAGGAGTGTCTTAAATTACAAATTGATAATTATCTTTGTATATCAAGAAAGTGTAAGGTATTTATTAATTATCACTTCTTTACGTACAATTTTATTTTAGTAAAACTCTTGTACACGTGAATTTTGGTAGTTTTAAGTGCATTCGTTTTGTATAAGTAGTGTACATTTTTACGTCAAATTGATGTCATTATCACATTTTCTCATAAGAAATGAACAAGAATGACGTCAAATTGATGTAATAGTGTACAGTACATTATTCCGCAACCGTAAAGTATTATTTTTTTTTTTGTAATTATACAGTTTAAAATATTTGTAATGCTTATTTCTATAATAGAATAAATTATTTTTTTAATGTGTAATTAAAATAATAAGCGATTTAATGCTATATTAATTAATAAAAATTAGGCAGAAATTTAAAAAAATATATAATTTATTAATTTAAAAAGACGGTAACGTTATTTCTGAACTTTCTCGGAATTCTTTATTTATTTTCATTCCTAATAATTGCTACCATTACTTTTAAGTCTTCAGATTGGTTGGGGACATATCTCCCGAACCAATAGTCCGATTATTCTGAAAATTTCTAGAAACATTTCCCCCTAACTTGCAAATCTCTCTGCAAAATTTCAGAAATTTTGGAGAAAAGACACACGAGTTATTAAGCTTCAAAGTGGCAAAAAAATCGTGCCCCCCACACACTAACACATCTATACATAAGTTACATGAAAAATAAAACCCAACTATTTTTCATTTCTCGACGTTTTAAGGTCCAACGAGTCGAAAAATGTAAAAAAAAAACTATTCGGGAGTCATTTTTTTGACCGATCGCCATACTTTCCCTCTGTTGAATATAACAGCAGGAAAGGTAAAATTGAAACATTAAAAAAAAAAATGAAACACAATTTTTTCGACAACTTTATTAAGCATTATTTCAAATTTTACTCTTTTATATATTTATATATATATATATTTATATTTATATCGATATATACAATATCATGTAAATAACACAACTAGACTTAATAGAACAAAAAAAAAGAATTATAATGTAGGGTGTGTTAATTATTGCGGAAGTAAACCAGGTAGTAAATTAATTCCGAGGACTTCATATTCTAATTTTTTTAATGTATTTTTTTTTTCTTTTTTTTTTAAATTCCATACACACTCCTAATTGTCCTATTGCTGTTTCTATCAATGTGAGATCTAATGGACGGAATATGAAACTGCCTTTGTTAGCAGAAGTGTTTATCTCACATCGAAAGAAATGTTTATTAAGGATTGTCAGCATGATTCTTTATCATTCAATGATTTATGAGCTATTATTTTTTCCTTTGTTTTGTTTTTTTTTTTTATTCTTTATAAACACCAATAACATGCCAATCACAAGAGGTAGACTTTGGGAAAGAAAACAGAAAAGTTTGAATAAATTTATGAACATTTCTTGAACTTCTTTAATGTCTTTTTGCTCTCGAACAATTGTTCTTACCAATTGACAAGATATATTTTTAATAAAAGAAAGAAATTAGATGAGGTTTCTAACAAGGCATTTGCATTAGACAAACACTAATGCATAGATACATACTTCTTCGGTTTATTCCAATTTATCCAGTGGTTCTAAATTTGTATATATATATATATATAGATATCTTTTTTTTTTTGTTTGTCCTTAAGAAGGGTTGATTGTCTTCTCTTTGATACTTATAACTGAGACATAACCAGGCCCAACGGGGCGGAGTAATTTTACAGCAACTAGAAATTCCCTGGTATGTTCGTAATTCGCGTAGGATAATGACTAATAATGAATTTTATATAAGCTTACATGCGTAAAAGGTTGAGGCCCACATTGCGTTGCAAAAGGGGGGCCACCTAGCTACAAGAGATCGATCAATCAGTAAACATTTCCAAAAGAAAACATTGAGGCCTCTCTTCAAATTATACGAGGCTACTTCAAAATTTATCTTGCTGTTAATGTCTTGTTTTATTCCCTTTTCTTTCAAAGAGATGCATTTATATCTTACTATATTTGGTCTATATTTTATATATATATATTTTTTCCCATACTATGTACAAAAAACTCGCGAGAACAGCTTAACATCGTAGGGTAAATTTGCATAGACATGGCACACATCACAGTCACAAAAAGATTACAAAGGGAATAAAAGCCGCTTGTATTTTTTTTTTCTCAAAAGTATAATTTTAAATTGCTCATTCTGGTCCACGAAGAGGGATGTGATATGTTGTTTTTTTTATTTGGGAGGCATACCATCCAGGCATCCATTGCAAGGAAGGTCACTTCAGTAAAAGTGTTCGACATCAACCAAAAACAAAAAAAGAAGGGAGTAAAAACCAAGGAATGCTCTTCCAAATTCTTCTAAACTCTAATAATCCTTACTTAGAATATTTTCTTAAAGGAAAAAAAAGGATGATAATTGAAAATATGAAGATCAAAAACAAAACGCACATATTTTCTGGATGATAATTTTTTGGACTGTACATAAATAACGATGCTTACAATGTTCGAAAATTTCCAAAAAGATGACTAAACTATGATGAATCATTCCCTTGACATCTGTAAAGGAAAAAAAAAGAGAAAAAGAAAAGAAAAAATCCGACAGGTATGGGACCAAAGGGGTGTCGGATTACAAAAGTGTCCGGATTACCGAAAGTGATTACATTTTCGCATTGTTTTGCTAGCAGTAGCCTACAATATTCCCTACTCTAACTGTTCGAACAGAACTGCTCACGGAAAACACACGAAATGTGTCATCGTGTAAGAATTGGGTGGGGAGATTCATGTCGCGACATGCTTCTGTGCAAGCAGACACGTAACGAGGACGGGTACCTTGACTGGAGGTGTGTCGGACTACTGAGCATGTCGAATTACAAAACTTCGGACTATCAAGGGACAGCTGTATTTAATATCTTCTAGAAAAGCTGTAGAACTAGTAGAAAAATGAATTGTTGGAATTTCCAGTCACTTATCTTCGTTTCATTCCTAATAATTGCTACCATTACTTTTAAGTCTTCAGATTGGTTGGGGACATATCTCCCGAACCAATAGTCCGATTATTCTGAAAATTTCTAGAAACATTNCAGCAGGCAGGCCACGTGGAGTTTCCTAGTTTTTTTTCACGTGTCTAACACTTAAATAGGTCCTCCGGGAGGCCATCCTCTTGGCTGATCGCCCACGTGTTGAGTTGCCGCAACCCATCAAACTAAACCGGAAGAATAGAGTGTTTTTTTTTTTTTTACTTTAAAATGCAGAAACACGTGCAATATGTCGTGTAATCTCTTTAATAAAAATAATTTTTATTTCACTTGAAAATTACAGTAAAATTAAAAGAACAAAAAGTAGGGATTTCTAGCTTTACTGGTTTCTAAAACTACAGGAAATTCATTGATGGAAAGTGAATTTTATAACTGTAATATTAAGAATTAAAAGCCATCTTATCCACTTATACATAAATACATTGAAATTTCAGATATTCTTCAATGAAATTTTGGTGTTGAGCATTAAACATTACACAAGGAAAAGTTCCCTTATACTGTAGTTCACAAAAGGTTCCGTTTATTCTAGTTTACTTTTTATTCTAGAGTGTATTTTTATTCTAGAACAGAATTTTATACTTTAGCTGCTTCATTTGTACAATTAACAATTCTATTTGTTAAAAAAAACAATATTATTGCTTGTAATCTAGGAGTGTCTTAAATTACAAATTGATAATTATCTTTGTATATCAAGAAAGTGTAAGGTATTTATTAATTATCACTTCTTTACGTACAATTTTATTTTAGTAAAACTCTTGTACACGTGAATTTTGGTAGTTTTAAGTGCATTCGTTTTGTATAAGTAGTGTACATTTTTACGTCAAATTGATGTCATTATCACATTTTCTCATAAGAAATGAACAAGAATGACGTCAAATTGATGTAATAGTGTACAGTACATTATTCCGCAACCGTAAAGTATTATTTTTTTTTTTGTAATTATACAGTTTAAAATATTTGTAATGCTTATTTCTATAATAGAATAAATTATTTTTTTAATGTGTAATTAAAATAATAAGCGATTTAATGCTATATTAATTAATAAAAATTAGGCAGAAATTTAAAAAAATATATATATAATTTGCACAATTTAATAGAGAAGGGGGACGAAATTTATATGTATTTATACAAATTAATGAATTTTTTAAAATTGTAAATCTCGTATGAACGTATTAAAACACGTTTTTAATTTACTAAAATTTTTAAAATTATTTATAGAATCTCATAAAAGTTTATTTTTAGGAAAAGAAATTAAAAAATTTTATGATTGAAGTATCTATAATGGCGTTTTTTGTTTCATTTTCGGTTATGATAAGCCATTCATTTTTCTGATATAGCATATTATCTGTGATAGAGTTATTAAAAGAAAAATTATATTTTTGGAGAGAAGAAAAACAGAATTCTGTCTGTCTGTCTATGTATGTACAGCTCTTCCTCTCTACATATAGTTTACAATCTCTCTCTCCCCTTTTTTGTTTGTAGTTTACAGATCTCTCTCTCTCAATCACTGTTGTCTGTCTATCTGTATGTACAGGTCTTACTTTCTATGTTGTTTACAGTTTTTTCTGTATGTATACCTCTCCCCTTTGTTTGTAATTTACAGCTCTTCCTCTCTGTATATAGTTTACAGCACTTTTTTTATACAGTATATACAGCTCTTTCTCTCTCTCTCTCTCTTATAGTGCTCCTTCTCTCTGTCCTTATATACAGCTCTTCCTCCCTGTATGTACTTCGCAGAAAAAGAGAAAGATGTAAACTATATGTGTAATTTATAGTACTTTGTATAGTACTTTTGCTACATAAACCTTATATAATTTTGTAGCTACATTGTATATTTTTACAATAATATATACATATACATATACTGTATTTCTAGAAAAATGTGTGTATATGTTTACAAAAATATATATTTTTATACTATTTTGTATATATTTACAAAAATTATATATCATTTTTGTATAATTTATATATATTTTTCCAATACTGTATGAAAAATATTGTATACAACACCGTCAATGGGTAACTAGAAATTTACATTCGAGCAAAAAATTGTAAAGAGCCCCTAACACTTAGGCCCTAACCTGTCCACATTCATAACGCTTAGGAGTTTAAACAAAATTTTAAAAAAAAAACATTGTCCAGAGATGCTTACGTCGTAGAGCCTTAAGTGTCGCTTAATAACAGTTACACCATTGAACACGGTGTTAGTTCGCACACTTAAAAAAGAAAAAAAAAGTGAAAGTGAAATTAATTTAATTTACCTTTTTAATAATTGAAAAAATAAAGTAAAAATTCTCAAAAAATATTGTGATTTAATTAATTAATAATGTATTTTAATAAATGTAAACTAAGCAATAATGTCGCCATCTAGTTTCTAAGATCTTAATTATTTAATTCAATATTCGTAAAAGATATGGTCATTTAGTCGAAAATATTTCAGTTTTTTTATGACGGGTTTCAACTGGGGAAACGTTACATTTCGCTAATGTGTCAGCATTAAATNGTAAACTAAGCAATAATGTCGCCATCTAGTTTCTAAGATCTTAATTATTTAATTCAGTATTCGTAAAAGATATGGTCATTTAGTCGAAAATATTTCAGTTTTTTTATGACGGGTTTCAACTGGGGAAACGTTACATTTCGCTAATGTGTCAGCATTAAATTAAAGATAATTTTCCTTATATTTCTGGAATATTTTACGATATAATTACTCAAATTCCTCTTTCCTTTTTACTTTCTAAATTTTCCTTAATTGTCTTTTAGGAATTTGAAGGAATTCACATTTCCCACATTTTTTCGCCTATTCTGGAACATTGTTTAAATCTATAAAAGGAAACAAGAATTGACATTCCAATAAACTTTTGTGGTAAATTTGTTTAACTTAAATATTCTTTTTTCTAAAATAATTATTTCGATTATTTAAATAACTTTTAATCATGCAATTTAAATCCGAAACAATTTAAATGTAGAAATTAAAAAAAAATTAGCGCAATTAAATTTTTTTCTAGAATATTTTACTCTTTAATAAATAAACACAGCTGTATTTTCTTTCGCCATGGGTACTAGGAAGGCCTTTTTAATCATGCTCATTGTAGGTTTGGCCGGGCCCCACAATAAAGAAAGGTGGGTGGTGAAGGCGGAAAGACATGAAAAATTTCCTCGCCCTTAACTCGATCCAGGGTGCTCCATAGCCATGGGTTTATGCCTTAACTGATTTGGTTATTTTACTTTTACTTTGCATACAGTAAAACTTTACAGTATTATCAGTCAACGGTTTTACTACATGTACAAGTACTCTGTACTGTAACTAAGAATGAAAGTAGCGAAAGTATTGTTTGGAGTTATGGCAACGCAACACTTGGGCAATCTGTCTAGGGGATGCCTTTTTAAGGGAAAGTGGCCCCTATTTATTTAGGCGTTACAGACGTGGAGAAAACTTCCACGTGGCCAGCCCGTCAGAGCAAGACGCGAAACCACGACCAAACTCCCAGTGTTCAGAGTACGAAGACCATTCGGCCACTGGTGAGCCGTTAGTAAAAGTAACTTTTACTAGTTTTATAGGTAGAAGTTTTATTTCTACTTTTTACTAGTAACTTTTACTTTCACTATATTCAGCTTTCTGTACTTTACCTTTTACTAATTTTAATTTTAGTTACTTTTACTGCACTTACAGTACAGTTTTACTGTACTGTACATACACAGTGTAAGTTTACTGTATGTTTTTACTGTATATATTAGGTTTTATATACCCTTACAGTATGTACAGTACAGTGTCTACAGTTTTACTACAGTTACAGACCGTATATATCAAAGTACATTATACAGTTAACACATCATTTAAATTTCTAACTTTTTTTTAAATAAAATTTGCCTAATAAAAATATTAGTAAATAACTCGTTATTAAAAGAAAAATTAGGATATTCATTTAATTGTGCATCAGCAGAATCCGCCCAAATTTGCAACATCAATCAAGAAAAACATCTTTAAAAAATTATTAAAAGTGAATAATTCACCGAAATAGAAAATAAAATCTAGAAAACTGTTTTAAAATCTTTCGACTTGGTTACAAAATTAAGGATTTAATTTGTAATTTGAGCCTAGAAACCTTTATAAGCCATATTAGCATCATTTAGAGGCAGGAAATGAACAAATTTATCAAAGGAATGGTTGTAATTATCTGACAAATTACACCCAACACAAAATGGCTTCAGTAAATTATTATACACATTCTTCGACGTTAAAACGTGTTGAGTTATTACACATTTACACAAGGATACTTCAGTGATACGTACTTTTAAAGGCACCTCCATCTGAAGCTTTTCTTTCGAAGAAAGAAAGATGTTTAAGAGCAAGAGCGTGCGTGCGCGTGTACAAATGTATACAACATCCCCCCTCAGCTTCCTGTACTGTTTTGACGAAGAAGCGTACAGTTTGAAGTATTTTTTGAGCGTATACCTTACTCGATTTTTATTCGTTTTAGTAAGATACTTTGTACAAGACGTATTCCCCTCTTGGGAGTGGAAATAAATATAAGCACTTGGGCCTTCATGGATAATTAAGCATAGTCAAGCTTTTCGCAACTTCAATTCTCTCTGGATACGTAGTGATTGAGCTTTTTCTTCTTCTAAGATAAATATATATATATATANTTTAAGGTCCAACGAGTCGAAAAATGTAAAAAAAAAACTATTCGGGAGTCATTTTTTTGACCGATCGCCATACTTTCCCTCTGTTGAATATAACAGCAGGAAAGGTAAAATTGAAACATTAAAAAAAAAATGAAACACAATTTTTTCGACAACTTTATTAAGCATTATTTCAAATTTTACTCTTTTATATATTTATATATATATATATTTATATTTATATCGATATATACAATATCATGTAAATAACACAACTAGACTTAATAGAACAAAAAAAAAGAATTATAATGTAGGGTGTGTTAATTATTGCGGAAGTAAACCAGGTAGTAAATTAATTCCGAGGACTTCATATTCTAATTTTTTTAATGTATTTTTTTTTTCTTTTTTTTTTAAATTCCATACACACTCCTAATTGTCCTATTGCTGTTTCTATCAATGTGAGATCTAATGGACGGAATATGAAACTGCTGTAAACTAAGCAATAATGTCGCCATCTAGTTTCTAAGATCTTAATTATTTAATTCAGTATTCGTAAAAGATATGGTCATTTAGTCGAAAATATTTCAGTTTTTTTATGACGGGTTTCAACTGGGGAAACGTTACATTTCGCTAATGTGTCAGCATTAAATTAAAGATAATTTTCCTTATATTTCTGGAATATTTTACGATATAATTACTCAAATTCCTCTTTCCTTTTTACTTTCTAAATTTTCCTTAATTGTCTTTTAGGAATTTGAAGGAATTCACATTTCCCACATTTTTTCGCCTATTCTGGAACATTGTTTAAATCTATAAAAGGAAACAAGAATTGACATTCCAATAAACTTTTGTGGTAAATTTGTTTAACTTAAATATTCTTTTTTCTAAAATAATTATTTCGATTATTTAAATAACTTTTAATCATGCAATTTAAATCCGAAACAATTTAAATGTAGAAATTAAAAAAAAATTAGCGCAATTAAATTTTTTTCTAGNTTAAAAAAAAAATGAAACACAATTTTTTCGACAACTTTATTAAGCATTATTTCAAATTTTACTCTTTTATATATTTATATATATATATATTTATATTTATATCGATATATACAATATCATGTAAATAACACAACTAGACTTAATAGAACAAAAAAAAAGAATTATAATGTAGGGTGTGTTAATTATTGCGGAAGTAAACCAGGTAGTAAATTAATTCCGAGGACTTCATATTCTAATTTTTTTAATGTATTTTTTTTTTCTTTTTTTTTTAAATTCCATACACACTCCTAATTGTCCTATTGCTGTTTCTATCAATGTGAGATCTAATGGACGGAATATGAAACTGCCTTTGTTAGCAGAAGTGTTTATCTCACATCGAAAGAAATGTTTATTAAGGATTGTCAGCATGATTCTTTATCATTCAATGATTTATGAGCTATTATTTTTTCCTTTGTTTTGTTTTTTTTTTTTATTCTTTATAAACACCAATAACATGCCAATCACAAGAGGTAGACTTTGGGAAAGAAAACAGAAAAGTTTGAATAAATTTATGAACATTTCTTGAACTTCTTTAATGTCTTTTTGCTCTCGAACAATTGTTCTTACCAATTGACAAGATATATTTTTAATAAAAGAAAGAAATTAGATGAGGTTTCTAACAAGGCATTTGCATTAGACAAACACTAATGCATAGATACATACTTCTTCGGTTTATTCCAATTTATCCAGTGGTTCTAAATTTGTATATATATATATATATAGATATCTTTTTTTTTTTTGTTTGTCCTTAAGAAGGGTTGATTGTCTTCTCTTTGATACTTATAACTGAGACATAACCAGGCCCAACGGGGCGGAGTAATTTTACAGCAACTAGAAATTCCCTGGTATGTTCGTAATTCGCGTAGGATAATGACTAATAATGAATTTTATATAAGCTTACATGCGTAAAAGGTTGAGGCCCACATTGCGTTGCAAAAGGGGGGCCACCTAGCTACAAGAGATCGATCAATCAGTAAACATTTCCAAAAGAAAACATTGAGGCCTCTCTTCAAATTATACGAGGCTACTTCAAAATTTATCTTGCTGTTAATGTCTTGTTTTATTCCCTTTTCTTTCAAAGAGATGCATTTATATCTTACTATATTTGGTCTATATTTTATATATATATATTTTTTCCCATACTATGTACAAAAAACTCGCGAGAACAGCTTAACATCGTAGGGTAAATTTGCATAGACATGGCACACATCACAGTCACAAAAAGATTACAAAGGGAATAAAAGCCGCTTGTATTTTTTTTTCTCAAAAGTATAATTTTAAATTGCTCATTCTGGTCCACGAAGAGGGATGTGATATGTTGTTTTTTTTATTTGGGAGGCATACCATCCAGGCATCCATTGCAAGGAAGGTCACTTCAGTAAAAGTGTTCGACATCAACCAAAAACAAAAAAAGAAGGGAGTAAAAACCAAGGAATGCTCTTCCAAATTCTTCTAAACTCTAATAATCCTTACTTAGAATATTTTCTTAAAGGAAAAAAAAGGATGATAATTGAAAATATGAAGATCAAAAACAAAACGCACATATTTTCTGGATGATAATTTTTTGGACTGTACATAAATAACGATGCTTACAATGTTCGAAAATTTCCAAAAAGATGACTAAACTATGATGAATCATTCCCTTGACATCTGTAAAGGAAAAAAAAAGAGAAAAAGAAAAGAAAAAATAAGTTATATATAAAAATAAATTATACCACAATCAAATTATGCCATCAAGTAGAGAAATTTGAAACTTTGGTTTGAATTTATTGAAAAAGAAAACCCCCCTCTAAAATTTCTTTTCCAAGTTCGAAATGTTTTCGTCGAATGGGAATAAATAAATTTTGATTACCCATCTTGAATCAATAAATCTTCTGCTATATATAACATTGTTACAGGTTAAATTTTTTATTAAAGGTTTCCAGTTTCAAGATTCTAAAAATAATATATATATANTATTTACTAATTTTATCTACAAGCTACAAACTTTTATTGCAATGTAATGACCAATTAAAATAGCATATAAAAACTGTCATATATATATATATATATAAGAATTTAATTTTTAAAGATTTCGTTAAAAACAAGCAGTTAGTAAGTAAATTATTACACATATTTTACGTACTATCTGCGTTATATATCATGCAATATTAAATAATATAACGCCCATGGACTATGAACTGTTCTCTTAGGACTAAATAATGTATTTCATCTACTAATTAAACGATAGTTAAATTTAACTGGTGGTGTGGGTTAACCCCCGTTCACACAAGGGAAACTTTATAAATGGTGTTAATTAAGCCCCGTTCATACTATTTTCTGACAACTTTCAATCGTTTAATCATCAGAGGGTGAGTACAAGAAACAAGCAACTAACTAACCAAACCTTACCATTCGTTTCATATGAAACGGATTATGCCATTGGTTTGATTACTCAATTGCATGTTTTTTTGAAATCACCCCCACGTGATCATCTCGACTCCCTCCCATCACATGATTGATTAAACGATTTAGTTGTGAGAAAATTGTTCATATTTATTCTATTTTTATTTAATTATTGAAATCAAATTTTTTCCGTGCACTTACCTCACCCATTTTGTTCTTTGCGTATTCAATTCGTACGCCTCCCCTATCCGAAGAGAAGAGTACATAGCCTTGAAGTGCGTTTAAAGCATGCATCGCTAATCGGATGTCCTGACAACAAAGAGCATGGCAAATGACTCGCTGACTACATGATACACACATTACATTGAACACACACATTGAAGTACTATGTGTTTAGCTTACCTGATACTCTACAAATGCAACCGGTGCACCACCCTTGTTGTGCATTCTTAAACGACAGAAGCCTGGAAAGCTGTAACGATACAGTTATACATAAATCAAAATATGACATAAAATTAGAAGTATTTTGCATGCAAATTGTTGAAAATTTTGCATATGAGATTATATAAAATTTATAACAGAATGCTTTATATTTAAATGGTATCTAGTCAGTTAAAAATTGATTACATATAGGCCTATATATATATTAATCTGTCAGTCTCTCTAGAAATTATTAATATGGATTATTTGTATATTGCTTATATACTGTATTCCACTTCTTCACCAATGGACACCACTGAATACTAGATCACTAGTAGTTGGTTGCGGGTTCGCTCCTCATCAAAGGCTGACTATGAGGAGTTAGCCAGTTTTATTCACGTGTCTAACACTTCAATAGGGCCAATTTCCCTCAGAAACCTGTCAGGCATAATCCCTTGGCAGATTGCTCATGTGTTGTGTTGCCTTATATTATTTATCCTACAAGCCTATACTTCTGTATATACATACACAGAATTTCTCTATAAATTCGAAGCACAATGTATTTTTATTAATATATGATCTATATTAATATAGTTTTTATATAAACTAATTGGTCAAGTGGCTGAAATTGTTAGAGCACTAGCTCTTTCGCTTAAGAATACCATTCTGAGGGATCCGAGTTCGAATCCAAACCGAATTTTAAAAAATCTAATAGAAATTTTGGCCTTGATATATTGGGATCCATCTTTACTATATTAAGGGCATGATCAAACCCGTAATGGGTCTGTTATTAAGGGCCGCTTGCAACCCTTCTCACTTTTTTACCTAAATGATTTGTGAAATGAACTATTTTATGACAGGATTGTTATTTTGTTTTCAAGATCCCAGTTCAAGAAAACTTACAAAATCATTAAATTGGACCTAAACAGATAAAGATAATATATAAAGGTTGCCAAAGTACTATGTTATGCCTACGTTCTATTCAGGCCCACTACTGGCCGAGTGGATAAAACCACTGAACACTGGCAATTAGTCACGGGTTTTTGACCGACCACGTGAATTTCTTCACATGTCAAATACCTAAATTGGGGTCATCTTCCTATAAAAAGCCTTTCCAGGTGGTACCCCCTTGGTAAATGCTTATGTATTGTGTTACCTTCTTCTACTTATAGACTTAAAAGTGCAGTATATTGCATGAAAATAAGTAATTTGCAATACCTTATATAGGCATATGGCACTTACCTTCCAAAGAGATCCTTTAGTTCTTGTTCGGAGACAAACTGACCCAAATTTGCGACGAAGAGGGTCGAGCAGGGTACGGTGTTCGACGAAGAAGACGTGGAGCCAACCGGACTGGGCATTGTGGGACTGGTGACCAGATGGGGCGGTGGTATTGTTGCATGAATAGTGGCACTACCTGCCAGTGCAGCATGAGAGAGAGGATGAGGTACTGTGAGTGGCGGCTAAGAAAAAAACCACCAATGTCGTTAGATAATTCTCGTGGTGATACTGCAGTTTGGGCGGAGTCGAGGCCGCCCAAATTTGCTTTAATTTTAAAAATTTGGGCGGAGCAACAACACTCAGCAGATCTAGTCGTTGGCAATCATTCTCCCTCCCCCACTTTCAAGTCCTGAATTTGGGCGGAGTTCATTTCAATTATTTTATATTTCTAAATTATAATTAATTCCATCATTCTTTAAAAGAAAAATTAGGATATTCATTTAATTGTGCATCAGCAGAATCCGCCCAAATTTGCAACATCAATCAAGAAAAACATCTTTAAAAAATTATTAAAAGTGAATAATTCACCGAAATAGAAAATAAAATCTAGAAAACTGTTTTAAAATCTTTCGACTTGGTTACAAAATTAAGGATTTAATTTGTAATTTGAGCCTAGAAACCTTTATAAGCCATATTAGCATCATTTAGAGGCAGGAAATGAACAAATTTATCAAAGGAATGGTTGTAATTATCTGACAAATTACACCCAACACAAAATGGCTTCAGTAAATTATTATACACATTCTTCGACGTTAAAACGTGTTGAGTTATTACACATTTACACAAGGATACTTCAGTGATACGTACTTTTAAAGGCACCTCCATCTGAAGCTTTTCTTTCGAAGAAAGAAAGATGTTTAAGAGCAAGAGCGTGCGTGCGCGTGTACAAATGTATACAACATCCCCCCTCAGCTTCCTGTACTGTTTTGACGAAGAAGCGTACAGTTTGAAGTATTTTTTGAGCGTATACCTTACTCGATTTTTATTCGTTTTAGTAAGATACTTTGTACAAGACGTATTCCCCTCTTGGGAGTGGAAATAAATATAAGCACTTGGGCCTTCATGGATAATTAAGCATAGTCAAGCTTTTCGCAACTTCAATTCTCTCTGGATACGTAGTGATTGAGCTTTTTCTTCTTCTAAGATAAATATATATATATATATACATATATATATATTTATATATTTATAAAAATGTCCTTCATCAACGAGTTAATCACTCCTATAATATATGATGATGTTTAATAATAGGTTATTTATAAAGATTAATTGTTTTGAAAGTAATTTTCAGGTTTTGTAGTACATCTTGATCGATCTTGCATTATGTTGTCCATCATTTTGTGAAGAAAAATAATGTAAAATTGATCTTAGGTGCTTCTTAATGTTATATTTTAACTGTTAAACAGGTAAAAAAATTAATTAAAAATAGATGAAATATATACTGTTTTTCTTTTCTTATTGTAAAAAGTTCTATTCTTTAGCACTTTATAGGTTCCAAATTTGCAATTTTCTTTAAAATATTTGAGTTTTAACTTTTATTTTTCATTATTCTTATATTAATTTATTATTTTTTAAAATTTATTTAACATTTTCTTTGTTCTCAAGAGAGGTTTAAAAACGTACAAGAGAGGTTTTAACTGTACACAAAAACTACGTCCATATAAAATAAATGCAAATAAAATCTTCACATTTTTAACTTTAAACTTAAATTTAAAAAAAATAGTTTAAAATTTTTAATTTTTAATCATTATTAACTAGTAATTATCATTTATTAATTTTATTTAATATTTTCTTTTCGACGCCCCAACAAGTTAAAATAAAGAAAACATGTTATTAATTAATTAGACACAGGAATATTCCCTTGATTTATATAAATAATAAATTTTTATAAAATTATATATTAAATTAACAAGAAATCTTTTCATCTTCCCAGTTTTAATATTAATAATTTCTTTATTTTACTTTATAAAATTCTTATCTTTATCTCGTTCTTCCCCCTCTCTCTATATATTTATATATATCAATATATAAATGTTTACAAATTATAGAGGAAAAAAATACTGTATTTTAGACGTATATAATGATTTATTTAAATAAATTTCTTAATAAATTCACAAATAAATTGAGTAAAATGCAAATTTTATAAATGATACCTGACAGACAGTTATGGTTACAATGACAGAGGAGAAGTTAGTCGAACATTTTATGGTGAAGGAGGAAGTTATCATTTTGCAGAATTGCGTGCTTTCAGAAGTTTCACTAACAATGTCATAATGCCACGCAACCTCTATTTAACGTCTAAACATTAGAAATAAGTGGAAAAATGGTATATTAAACGCAACAAATTCTAATTAAACTGTGCACAAGTTTTAAAACCTTTCAGAATAATTTACACTGCCAGGTGAAATCACCTTTATTAAAATCAATCGAAGAGGGTGGAAAAATTCATTCAGACGAATAGAAGAAGGGGAGGAAACAAAAAAATAAAATAAAATAATGTATAAGAAGTGTAGGGAATCATTTAGTAAAACAAAGCTCAAGTTTCATTAATGAAAAATCTTTTTCTTCATTCCTTTTTTTTTATAGTTTGCTCTACAGTTAGAGAAAAGATTGCAGTGATGGAGCATTAATGACGTAGAAGCAAAGCGTTACTCACTGGGAGTTGGGCGTGAAGTGCTGGATGTACTAATGCTGCTGTGGGGATAGCCGAAGACACAGGAACTTCTGCATAAGAGAGAGGATGATGAGGCCAACCGTCGTGTACAGCAGGTAATAGAGCAGCTCCAATCTCATCTGAAAAATAATGTAACAGCAATTAAATCTTTGTGGCTCCCTTAGCTAAAAATAAAACAAAGAAATATTTATATATATATATAACCTTTCAAGTGTTATTATAATAATAAATTTACTTATTTCCTAAACTAGATGGTTTCTTATTGTAGAAGTAATAAATTCAACTCTGCTACTCTGTTGCTGCCAGGTTTAATGTTACATTACCGGTACTATCAAGGCAATAAAAATAGTTATGGCTAACCAATGCTATTTTTTCGACAATTTCTACATGTCCTGCTTCAGATAAAGTTACCGGTAAATCCTCTGGCTTGCTACGTTGCTTTATATATGCTACTACAGCAATAAATTCGCTTTAAAATACATTTTTCCCCCCGTTTTTATTTTTTCGATTGTTCTACTTAAAATAAATGCTATTGTAATGATTTCAATCTTATATATTAATTAACGGATTATAAACGTATCAAAATGTTGATTACAGTCAATTAAATGCACTTAAAACTAATATTACATCGATATTTTATTAACTTTTACATGTAAAATATAAATTTTACTATATTTTTGATGTTTTAAGCTAGAATTCGATGTAAAAATGCATGAAGAAAGGGACTTCATATTGAATTCTTTTGATCTTTGTCTTCCACATAAAAACAAAATATTGATAAGATTGTTTACAAGTTCCTATGAGATTCTAAATGGAAATTTCTACTGTGAAAAGAATTATGGGATTATGGTACAGGACAATGCTTTATTCCAGAACTTTTTTCAATGTTACTTTTAAATTCAGGATGAGATTTTCTAGAATTTACTTGATCTTCAAATCCACTTTCTGCAGCATAGTCTTTTACTTTATATAAATTATAAGAGTTATTCGTAATTCTTTTTCTTTTCTTCTTCTTTATCAAATTTTATTCGTATAGTAAAATATTTCTAATTAGTTTTTTAGTTTGTTATTTTTGTAATTTACTCTAATTTTTTATTCCTTAAAAAATTAATGAAAAATCAATTTATTATTATTTTTTTTTCTATATTCGACAGACTGGAAGCAATAAAAATAATTTACGAAGATATTTTTATCAGTTTAACAAATATGGAAATTAATATCTTTAATAATTTATAAATAAATTTCAACAATTTCACATTTAATAAACTGAATTTTTTAGCTGAATTTCTACATTTCAATAAATTAAAAATACAATTTTCAACGAACGAAATTATTTTGTTAAAGTTTATAACATTATTAATATAATTAATTAATTAATTAATTATGAAACTTTAATCTTTTACAAATATAAATTTTAAAAAATAGTACACTTTTGGTCAAGAATACAATTAAATAAAACATAATTTGATCGGCTGATAAAATAATCAGTTTAATAGATAAAAAAATAATCGATATTTACAGCTGAGAATAATTTGGTCAGTCTCATACATGAAATTAATTCGATCAATTTCACAGCCGAAAACAATTCGATCAATTTCACAGCTGAAAACAATTCGATCAATTTCACAGCTGAAAACAATTCGATCAATTTCACAGCTGAAAATAATTCGATCAATTTCCAGCTGAAAATAATTCGATCAATTTCACAGCTAAAAACAATTCGATTAATTTCACAGCTGAAAATAATTTGATCAATTTCACAGCTGAAAATAATTTGATTAATTTCACAGCTGAAAATAATTTGATCAATTTCACAGCTGAAAATAATTTGATCAATTTCACAGCTGAAAATAATTCGATTAATTTCACAGCTGAAAATAATTTGATCAATTTCACAGCTGAAAATAATTTGATCAATTTCACAGCTGAAAATAATTTGATCAATTTCACAGCTGAAAATAATTTGATCAATTTCACAGCTGAAAATAATTTGATCAATTTCACAGCTGAAAATAATTTGATCAATTTCACAGCTGAAAATAATTTGATCAATTTCACAGCTGAAAATAATTTGATCAATTTCACAGCTGAAAATAATTTGATCAATTTCACAGCTGAAAATAATTTGATCAATTTCACAGCTGAAAATAATTTGATCAATTTCACAGCTGAAAATAATTTGATCAATTTCACAGCTGAAAATAATTTGATCAATTTCACAGCTGAAAATAATTTGATCAATTTCACAGCTGAAAATAATTTGATCAATTTCACAGCTGAAAATAATTTGATCAATTTCACAGCTGAAAATAATTTGATCAATTTCACAGCTGAAAATAATTTGATCAATTTCACAGCTGAAAATAATTTGATCAATTTCACAGCTGAAAATAATTTGATCAATTTCACAGCTGAAAATAATTTGATCAATTTCACAGCTGAAAATAATTTGATCAATTTCACAGCTGAAAATAATTTGATCAATTTCACAGCTGAAAATAATTTGATCAATTTCACAGCTGAAAATAATTTGATCAATTTCACAGCTGAAAATAATTTGATCAATTTCACAGCTGAAAATAATTTGATCAATTTCACAGCTGAAAATAATTTGATCAATTTCACAGCTGAAAATAATTTGATCAATTTCACAGCTGAAAATAATTTGATCAATTTCACAGCTGAAAATAATTTGATCAATTTCACAGCTGAAAATAATTTGATCAATTTCACAGCTGAAAATAATTTGATCAATTTCACAGCTGAAAATAATTTGATCAATTTCACAGCTGAAAATAATTTGATCAATTTCACAGCTGAAAATAATTTGATCAATTTCACAGCTGAAAATAATTTGATCAATTTCACAGCTGAAAATAATTTGATCAATTTCACAGCTGAAAATAATTTGATCAATTTCACAGCTGAAAATAATTTGATCAATTTCACAGCTGAAAATAATTTGATCAATTTCACAGCTGAAAATAATTTGATCAATTTCACAGCTGAAAATAATTTGATCAATTTCACAGCTGAAAATAATTTGATCAATTTCACAGCTGAAAATAATTTGATCAATTTCACAGCTGAAAATAATTTGATCAATTTCACAGCTGAAAATAATTTGATCAATTTCACAGCTGAAAATAATTTGATCAATTTCACAGCTGAAAATAATTTGATCAATTTCACAGCTGAAAATAATTTGATCAATTTCACAGCTGAAAATAATTTGATCAATTTCACAGCTGAAAATAATTTGATCAATTTCACAGCTGAAAATAATTTGATCAATTTCACAGCTGAAAATAATTTGATCAATTTCACAGCTGAAAATAATTTGATCAATTTCACAGCTGAAAATAATTTGATCAATTTCACAGCTGAAAATAATTTGATCAATTTCACAGCTGAAAATAATTTGATCAATTTCACAGCTGAAAATAATTTGATCAATTTCACAGCTGAAAATAATTTGATCAATTTCACAGCTGAAAATAATTTGATCAATTTCACAGCTGAAAATAATTTGATCAATTTCACAGCTGAAAATAATTTGATCAATTTCACAGCTGAAAATAATTTGATCAATTTCACAGCTGAAAATAATTTGATCAATTTCACAGCTGAAAATAATTTGATCAATTTCACAGCTGAAAATAATTTGATCAATTTCACAGCTGAAAATAATTTGATCAATTTCACAGCTGAAAATAATTTGATCAATTTCACAGCTGAAAATAATTTGATCAATTTCACAGCTGAAAATAATTTGATCAATTTCACAGCTGAAAATAATTTGATCAATTTCACAGCTGAAAATAATTTGATCAATTTCACAGCTGAAAATAATTTGATCAATTTCACAGCTGAAAATAATTTGATCAATTTCACAGCTGAAAATAATTTGATCAATTTCACAGCTGAAAATAATTTGATCAATTTCACAGCTGAAAATAATTTGATCAATTTCACAGCTGAAAATAATTTGATCAATTTCACAGCTGAAAATAATTTGATCAATTTCACAGCTGAAAATAATTTGATCAATTTCACAGCTGAAAATAATTTGATCAATTTCACAGCTGAAAATAATTTGATCAATTTCACAGCTGAAAATAATTTGATCAATTTCACAGCTGAAAATAATTTGATCAATTTCACAGCTGAAAATAATTTGATCAATTTCACAGCTGAAAATAATTTGATCAATTTCACAGCTGAAAATAATTTGATCAATTTCACAGCTGAAAATAATTTGATCAATTTCACAGCTGAAAATAATTTGATCAATTTCACAGCTGAAAATAATTTGATCAATTTCACAGCTGAAAATAATTTGATCAATTTCACAGCTGAAAATAATTTGATCAATTTCACAGCTGAAAATAATTTGATCAATTTCACAGCTGAAAATAATTTGATCAATTTCACAGCTGAAAATAATTTGATCAATTTCACAGCTGAAAATAATTTGATCAATTTCACAGCTGAAAATAATTTGATCAATTTCACAGCTGAAAATAATTTGATCAATTTCACAGCTGAANATTTTAATTAGAATTTTTAGAAAAATAAATTGTTTAAATATTTATTTTTAATATCTAAAAATATTAATAATTATTTTTATAATTAAATTATTGCTTGTTCGAATGTTTTCTCTATGGAAATATTCGAAAGGAAAGTTTTAAATATCTATAAAATTTTATCTAATTTATTAAAAAGTACTCTTAATGTATATTATGCATGTTTATAATTTAAATTATTAACTAAATGTGTTTAAAATAATATTTTATACCTTCTGAAAAGATTTATGAGCAGAATTATATGATTTAAAGCCTTCTAAATGAACTAATTTACTTTTAAAAATGTAAATACTTTCTACAGATACTTATATTCATAAAAAATATGAATAAAAGTATTCGTAGGAAATGTTTTCCTTAATTATAAGTATTCACAGGAAATTCCCAGTTGTACAGATGACTCTTGGTTATAGATCCCATTTTAGCATCTTATATCGTTAGGATAACTTAGATTTAAAATATGCTAAATAATCATCTTAATCTTTTTAATTTTTATAAATTTTCTCATAAATTAATTATATGTATAGCCATAATTACTCATTTAATTCTTCCTAGTCCTGTGCATTTATTTTTCTTGTGCTCTTAGTCCTTTATAAAGTATCTTTCTATTTTCTTAATATTTTTCCAGTTTTATATAGAAATATTCTCTCTTTATCTTAGAAAAGATTATTTATCATTCTTTTCACTACATTTTTAATCTTTAATTTCCTTGAATGTGGAAGAAACAAAGAAATTATAGTACTATAAAGAGTAAAAGGCCTTTCAAGTAGAAAGAAGGAATAAAGGAAAATGAAGATGAAATAAAGAAGTAAAATTTTGATTTTTCTTCTTGCTAGATGCCTTTCTGTTTCATTTTCAATCGTAAGATTCTATGCTTTAAATAGGGTTTAAATAGGAAGAATTTAAAGGGAAGCAGTTTAAAAGATAGGAATTTAGAATGTAGGAGTTTAAACAGCGTTCAGAAGGAAGTATACTTCTTTAAAGTAGTGTAAAAAGGAAGAATTTATAATATAGGAACTTAAAAAGGAGAGTTTTAAAGGAATACAAAAGAGATTTACAATGTAGGAGTTTAAAGAGGATTTGAACGGTAAATATACACAAGAAAACAGTTTAAAAACAGTTTAAGAGAAAGGAATTTACATTGTGGGAGCATAAAAGGAAAACATTTATAAGGAAGAAATAATAGACAAACGTATATTACCGCAACCAAATTATTACTACTATAGCAACAAATTCAACGACTCTACATACAAATAACAATAACAATATCTTAACAATTCTCAGTTTTCAACGCTGAAAAACAATAAAACAAAAGGAGAAATTTCAGAATGAATTAACTTCAATTACAAGCAAAAAGTTAAAAAAAAGTTATCTTCACTAATTAATTTATTCCAACTAAAACTTAGCAATTTAAACTTCATGAAAATTTGATTACTAGAGAAGAGAGAGAAAGAGAGAAAGAGTAAGAGAGCTAGAAAAGTAATTGTCCAAAATTAAATTGAATTATACGGAGTGATATAAGATAAAGATGAAACTTTACACTCTTCATTTACCATTCCTAAATGAAGTGTCGCATTACACTACTTTATTTATTCGTAAATGACTTTTGGATGAAGAAATTACATTATTTTTTCATATAAAAATAAGGGAATTTATAAGTGTAATTTCGGGTTAAAATCTACTGAAATTACGTTAGAAATCATTAAATACACGTTCGAAAACATTCTTCTTGAGACGTTGGTGAATGCTTCATTTAATGATTTAAATTATTCAAAATTTGTAGGATATAATGAGATTATAAGTTACGGGGATTAAATTTTAATCGCATTATCAGGAATAGGAAAAATTTTCTGTTGAGAATGTTGTCTTTTGCCTTGTGAGATGAGAATTTTTACTTAGAAAAAATGGGAAAAAATGTGCTCTTTTAAACAAAGTTTTTGATAAGAATTGCCCAGTTTTAGATGAGGTAAAGCATGCGGAGTATTTTGTTGGAAAATTACCAAATTAAGGTTTTACCGAAGAAGAAAATGGGGGAGAAAAAGTGAGAATTATAAAGTTTAATTTATATATTCTACTTAAGTATGTTGGCCTATTTGCGTTTTGGAATTTTTATGAAACTTTTAGGGATTTTATTTTTTCCCCTCTTTCTCCCTTTCTCCTTTTCTATTGCTCGAAATTTACACTTCTTGATTCTTTCTTACACGATTAAAATTAAGATTAAATCGTTTGGAATCTTATTAATTGTGAAACTTTATAATTATTTTATTATTTTTTTATTTTTGTAAACTGTTTGTATCGTTTCTCTCTTGTTTTATTCGTTTATAAATATTTTAATACTTCTTATATCTTACATATATATATAGCCTATATTTTTAAATATTGTCTAAATGAGATAATCAATAGTGAGAAATTTGTATAAAAATTTAGTAAAATGGTAGAAAAAAAAATTCACTTTTTTTCCTGTGTTTATGTGGATTTAAAAATTATTAATTATTAATGTTTTTCGCTTAATGAAACAACTTTCTAGCTTTAAATATTTAATATTTTATTATTTTTTGTTATATGTTGTTTTATTATTTTACATAGTGAATTTGCATATTTTTTATATAATGAATATAAAGTACAGTACATCAACATAAGGATATAAACAGAAAGAATAATATAAGAAACAACAACATAATGAACAACAAAAGAAATATCAGCGTAATCAACAGCACAGATAAACAACAACATAAGAAACATCAGGATAATAAATAGGAACAGACAGAACAACATAAGAAACATCAGGATAATGGACAGAGACAGACGAAACATAAGGAACATCAGCGTAATGGACAGGGTCTGAAAGAACATAAGGAAACATCATTGGTATAATGAACAGGGAACTTCGACCAACATAAGGAACAGTAAAATAAAGAAAAATATTAAATATCCTCAAAATAATTATTTTCAAATATAACAATTATATTTAGGAATTAGAAAGAAAAAACAATATAATATGTAATTTTAATTGCTAAAAATGTTATTATTTAATACATAAACCTAACTTAAAAATTTTTTTTTTAAAAAGTTAATAAGTCTTTAAATAATTATAAATTCAGCTTATTTAAGAAATTATTAAAATAGAAACATTCAAAATATTTTTCTAAAATAGTCAACTTAAAATATATTATTGTATTCCACTTCATCTATAATTTCTACAAAACGTTGGCCATAACTTTCAATATGGAAAAACATTTTAGGAACGTGCTACATTTTATAGCATTACACATAAATTTAATAACATACTTAAATAAATTAAAAATGTATACATATATATATACGAAATGTATGTAGTTTACTTATATATAAGCAAAAAAGTCGAAAGTAGCGTGTAGTAAAGACAATTTTCATAAAAATCTTTACGGGTTCATACGTTTATGTATCGATAGGTGGATACGCCATGTTGGAAAACTGATACTCAAACCACGTGCTTGATCGTTAGAAAGGAGAGATTCCTTTTGCTTCAACGCATCATCAAGCAATGGAAGCGTATCCAACTTTTTTTCCCTCGCTACGACATCCATTAGCATATTAAAAAAGTAAGAAACGGTATGTGAATGTAGCAACGTAGATGCGATCGCGTCAATTCACTATCTAAAATATTCCCGTTTACCTGTTAGTAGGAAAAATTTCCGCTTTAAGTTTTCCAAATGTCTACGTTTTTGTTTTCCTAATCTCCAGATAGAGACTACAACCAGTTTTTTATTTATTTATTTATTTATTTTTTAAACTTTTCCATTAACATATCGACATGGATAAAACTAACTTTCTACTGTGTAATATTTGTATAACACAATCCCCCTTAATAGTAATAATAATAATAATAGTCTCAGTATTTGCATTTTGATTAATTAACACTATGTTAATTAATGGTTTATTATAATTTAACTTTTATTATAAAACCCTGTCGAATGTATACTTCATTTTGGTTGATGTACAGTACAATCCAATTATGGATACTGTCGTTAATTTAAAGAGAACTTAATAAAATCATTCTTGTCATCACTCTTCTCTAGTCTTGAATTGGATTAGTTGCAATTCACTGTGTTGCCAGCGACAAGTGTAACTTCTTGATGACGAGTGCCATGTACTACTTTTTGTTTTGTAAAAATCCTATAAGTTAATATACGAAATTTTATACTTTCTACCCAAAAATAAGGGAAAAAAATGTTCCTTACGTTTACAGGTGAGCGAGTGTTAAATTTTACTTTTAATTAACATTTAAATATAGTCATATTTGAGACGAAACTTTGATTAAATTAGCTTAGTAAGCATAAATGATAACTAAATCATTCTATTAGAAAACTGATGATTTTTTTTAATTCATCAGTTTCCTAACAGATTAATTTAGTTAAAAATAATCATTTACAACAATTAAATTAAAACACTTATCACGTGTTTGAAATAAACAATGTAAAAATCAGAATTGAAATAATACTGAAATCGACCGATTAAATTCATTCTTAAGAAAGCGAATGATAAAATAAAAATGAAGGAAACTTCCCCGCAAGACACGTTGAAACTTAAGGAATTAAAAAGATCTAGTTTCATTTTAATTAATAATATAATATAATTAAATTGAATTCAAACTACAATTTAAACTGAATTAAGACACGTTGTAGCTTAATTATAGATGCTAAAATTTATGCTAAAATCATAATTCTTTTGAAAATAAAATAATAAATAACGGTGATATGTATTAAATATTATTCTAAACATTAAAAATATATAAGAAAAATGACACTTACGACCAGTCAAAGCTGGTACAAGAGTTGGATGAGTTCCTCCTGCTGGTGGACTAGACTGTTTGGGTCGACTAACTTTAGTGTTACTTTTGGCAAATTCGAGTCTGATTGTCTGAGGTAAATCAGGATCAAATCTCACACCCTGCTGAAAGTGAAAATAAATTAGAAATTAACAATCATCCAACAATTAACCTGTTAAAAGTCATTAGCGAAGTATTGCAGGATTTAACTGTCTTCAAACACATCCAAAAGTGAAAGTAAATACTGTAATTAATTATTTATTAATTAATATTTACGAAAGTAAAGTCTAGATTTATCTTTCTTACTTGTAAATCTTGCTTAGCCGCTTCGGCTCCAGCTCTAGTTGAGAACGTAACGAAACCAACTGGCTATATAATGTAGAAAATTCTAAATTATTTTTATTGTAAATGAATGTAATAAAATTTCAAATATGTATACCTGTTTAATTTTGTAAATATATTTTAAATTTTTTGATATAAAAATAAATCAAATATTTAAAATAAAATAAAAATCATTTGGGGAATTTTGAGGGAATTTTATAATTCATTTAATAAAATTCTCTAAGTGAATTTAACGAAATTTCGTAAAATGATATTAAAGAAATTCCCTAACTGATGAATGATTTTCCTTTCTCAACATTCCTTTAATGAATTTAGGGAATATTCGTAAATGATGATAAAGAAATTTCCCCAAATGACAAATTTCTCCCCAACATTCCTGAAATGAATTTAGGGAAATTTCGTATAATAAAAAAGGAATTTCCCCAACTTATGAATGATTTTTTTCTCAGTATCCTTTAGAAAAATTTTATGATTTTACAGCTTATTTATTACTTTAGATATTTTTACATAAAAAGAAATTAATAATGGACTTACTGAGGACGTTTTTCCATTTTTACTCGTAACTTTCAATAATGATCCTTCGTATCCCTGGAAATATATGCGGTCAAAGATAATATCTTTCACTAATTATAAAAAATTTCCCTTACCTTATATGCTCTAAATAGAAGATAGAGTTCTCTTGGTTTTGCATCCATGGGTAATCCACTAACGAATAAGGTTCTCACCTTAAAAAAAAATTAATTATAACTACTTATATATGGTCTATTATTTTGATGATTATGAGAAAATAAATTTCAGAATATTCATTATTTTGTTTCGCGTGAGGTGATGTAAATCTTGTATGCACAGTAGGTTTAATATGCAACTTTCTCACAATTTATCCTTACTGTAATTTTGTAATTTTAAGTTATAATTTAATTGAGTTGTTTTATAGAAAATTCAATTTATATTTTACTCAAATTGTGTGTATTTTCATGAAGTAAAACAGAGATGCAGATCTTCATCATTCTACTCTTGCATCTTCTCTGAGAATTTAAGGAAAATGTATATTTAGAGCAATAAGGATGTAGGGAATTACGGCAATTTCTTTAAATTTATAAGTGATATTGGCAAAAATTTAAGTGTAAATTGAAGTATTTGAATCGTAGTGCCTTAAGAAGCAGAATTTAGGGAATAAATTTTAATTTATTTCCTAAATTCTGCTTGAAAGAAACTCTTTGGTAACTTTTACATTAAGGAAGAGTTTTTTTATTTAAATTTCATTTATATAATTAATTTTCTATTCGAAATGTTTGCTTAGAACTTCGATCACAAATTCATTTCTATTATATACTGCAGCCATTAGGTAGTGTTTAAAAAATCTACGAAATGTAGAAAAACTATGAAACATTTTTCATTAATTGCTAACATTTATGATTATATAAACTTTATACTTAATTAATTTACACAATTATTTAGCATAGATAATGATTGATGCTATCCCCGAACGTTTAAAGTATTGAATTGACACTACTAAAACATCACCAGCTGATTCTTTCTAGTATTATTTTAAAAATATTTCGTTTAAGAACGCAATTAATTTATCCTTAATGAAAAATAAGGATGTTTTCACGTGGTAATTTTAAGAGAATGCTTGAGGAGAGACGATATCCCTCTTCAAGCATCCTTCAAGCGTGTGATGATGTTAGGAGGATGCTGCAAGCATCTTCCTAGCGGAGAATTTCTTATAAATATACTTATAAAGTATCCAATAATTTCAATTATCATTAAATATTTAATATTTCTTTCAACATGCGAAGACATCAAACATGATACATGAATATTACACGCTTCAGATGTAGATTTTTATTTTAAATATCTATTTTCTATGTTACGACAATATTGATAGAGTTCTTCTTTATACTTTAACACATATAAATCACAAATTTCGACATATTTAATATATTCCTCAAGCAGAATGTTATGGGTTTACGTTAAAAATATTCAAAACTTGGTAAAGTGCAGGTCAGAGAAAGATCAATCTCTCTTCCACCCTCTTTTCACCACCAATGAGAGATGATACTTTAGAGATGCTGAGATATATCAGGTGTTCAGCTGACATTTCATTTGCTGTGAAAAATAGCTTCGGGTTTCATCATCCCCAGGCAAAAATATTCACTTAACTACATACGTATACAAGAATTCATTTCCAATTATATAAATGAATAGAAATGTCTTTGTTTTAAACACAAAAAAAAAAATTACACATCAAAATATATTATTTTTCAAACTATCGTGTGTTAGTTTCAATTATCTTTTATCTAGGATCCACTTGAGTCCGGCCAAAGGCAGAATTTGTGCTTGGGTGGTTCCTTATATCCGTAAAATGACGTCGTCTGTTTTGCATTACACGTCTCAATGCTTGGCTTACACGGCGATAAACAGTTTGCTAATTAACTTTCCACTTATTTGTTATGCGGACAAATGCTTGTTAACCGGTTACGCCAACAAGATCTATTTGTTGCTGACTCTGTCAAAAGGTCTTGTTTATTAAACGTCTCGTTTAAAAACCCCCCTCTACCTAAAAATTCCCTACAAAGATTTTCGGTTTAGGTATCCCACCTCCGACACCACTTCAACCCTTCAGCAGTCTTTATCTAGCAGATGCTTCTGGCAAGTAATTATCAAGACGAAAGTTCAAGATGAGAGAATGTCCTGTGGGAACAATGTTCAGATATATATTCGAGATGTGTCCTTTAAACTATTAACAATGGAATTCCAGCTGTGTAACTTGTGCAAATGTCAGTCAAGCAGTTACTCCCGTTTTAATTAATGTGAGATAATCATTAAATGTGCAGCAAATTAGATGCTATAAGAATGTATAGTCTGAAAAGCGTGTTTGTTGTATATTCTAATAATAGTGTTGATTCATCCTAAGAGGATAGCCTAACTATAAAGGATCGAAAACTAACTTTTATCTGCATGTTTGCTTCTTTAATGTACGATAGGGATTCATTAACCAGGTACTAGTTTTTTCCCCCTTACAATAGTAGGATCCTAGTTTTTTTCGGGTAGATTATCTCTTAATTCTACCTAGTTGCGACTATTACTAAAAATATTAAAGGTTCTACAGGCCTCTGGCGAACTATAGCCAGTATCCTAGTGCCAAAGTTAGTGTTTAACTGGCCCAAAACACTCGTTCTACCTATTTGAAGTTAGAACTACCCACTAAAAAGATTTTTCGTAACTTTTGATTTAATTTAGTAAAGTGTTTTCTATCTTAAAATAGTAAGATTTTATAGGAAATAAATCAGAAAATAAGACAGTTATATAGCTTTATTGCATGATAATGTAAAGAATCACCCCCTTTCGTAGGGGGTGATTCTGTACATTATCATCCAATAAAGAATCATTCCCTTTTATAGGGGTGATTCTTTACATTATCTCATACACGTTTCAATTAACTTAAAAATTGTCACAGATTAAATTATATAAAGGTATTACTTTCCAGTTTTTTTTGTACTACTGACAATGCTAAACAGTATTCTAGTTAAGATTCTAACGGTAGAATTTCGTGATTTGCATGCTAAATATCCCTTTGATAAAGAAAACTTTAGCATTTTTATGAATATAATTTACTACAGAAACATAGTGAAGCATGAAAATAATTTCATTAAGCAATCTATGTCAATCATTCTACTACAGAGCAGGAAATTAAGTCCACCTCAACTATAAAAACATCACTTATAATAAGAATCTTAAGTATTATATAGTAAAAATTATGAATAAAACGAAAGCCCTCATAAATTTAGAATTATAAAAAATGAATCTGCAACTTAGAAAAGCATTTAAAACTTTTGATAATTCCTAAATCGAACACTAAGTACTTATACATGAAGTATATCCTCCCTTATTTCTTGTATGCATATCCCATTTTCCGCTTTAACTGATTCTATGGTAGGAAGAGAAAGTTTTATATTTTTCTACCATAAAATTTTGATAGAATATATGAGAGAGTGACGCATCCAGCCGATCGTAATCCTTCAGATAGATGAAGATAGAAGAGAAAAAAAGGAGAAATAACTCGAAAACATTTACCGCAGCAGGAAAATAATTCGCAAGATTTACTTTGCTACGTGAGAGACCACACACGAAACATTATTTCAGTAGAATAAGGAAGAGAAAGATGTCTTCTTCAGATTTATCTTCCCTCTTTCTCTGCTCTCTCTCTCTCTCTTCTCTCTTCTCTCTTCTCTCTCTGCTCCGTAAGCTGGGATGTTATTCGCTTTTCATGCTTGAGAGAATCTATCTCTCTACTTGATGATGTTTGAAATTTTACGCAGCATTGACACTGTTTATACAGATTTGGCAGGACCAAATGTCCCTCGAGGCAACAAATCTGATGTTTAGAACTGTAACTTTGGCTAATGTTGCACATCTGCATTTGTTGAAAATTCGACTTTTTTTTTTTTTTTTTAATTTTAATTTTTTGACATTTTTCCCATTGAATATATTTTTTAATATCATTAAATCTTTATGATATTTTAGTTATTACCCTGGTTTTTTACTTTATTTCCATTGTAAATATATTTTTCCCTCTCTTATATACTTTAAATGCACGTGAGCAATCATTTTATTGTAAAATTTATCACATGGGAGCTTCAAATTTATATATATATTTATGTATATAATCGAAGAAAAATACTATTTTCATCTCTGGAATGTAAAAGTAATATGATACTTGGCCATTAAAACAGTAAAATTTATTAAATAAAGTGCTGTACTGAAGTCACGTTGTGTTATGTTTGATTCTGTAGTCATGTTTAAAACACTTTAAAGTGGTTTTAGAAAAATATAAAACGATAAAAAAATAGTTTGAATATATTCGTTAATATACTGTTTTCTTTTTTATTATTTATAAAATGTATGCAAATTTACGAAATATTTATATATTTTTATTCATGAAGTTCGTGAATTTTTTTTCTTAATATAAATTGATTAATAAGTCTTTTGTAAATCAGTATAAGTATATAATTTTTATATATTTTGTACCTTCATTTTCATTCTTTTATCTTTGGTTAAATTCGAAATTAATTTATAAACTTTTAAATTCGAGAATTTTTAAAATTATCAAATTTTCTTTTCCAATTTTTATATTTATTTATTACTTTTATATTAATTTTTGTATTAATAAATTTCAGCATTGTTTTAAATTAGTAAATTTCAGTATTGAAATAAGAAATTTAAGAATTAATTTTTAAAATAAATAAATTTCATAATAAATATTTTTATGTACAAAAAAAAAGAAAGAAAGAGAGAGAGAAAGAGATGGAAAAAATCAATTCCTTTAACCTTTTGCATATATTAAAAAAATTTTTTTTTCGTTCTTTGGCTATAAAAATATTTATTTCTGTTTGCAATTTATATTCATTTAAATATAAAACCAGGAAGATAAATTATGAAACATACAAGGTTTTGACTCTATAACAGAATTACTGATAAAAGGTAAAGTGATTAAATATTTGCATAAAAGAGAAGAACTGCTGCTTTGATTGTTGCTTATGCCTCTTCGATATTGCATCTCTTTTATATTAGGAAAGTTGGCCACACAATTCGATGTTTGGATATGGAGGAGGTTACTATGACGACCAAAATCGATACTTCATAAGCACGTATCTCCTCTTTCGTCTCGCAAGCAGATGGTTGGTACACTTAGAGGATATACACGCAGCCAACAACACGAAAACAGCTCTTCTTATTGGAATAAGCTTTATTTCTACTTCCTTTTACATCAGATACTGTTAAAGATAAGTCTATCGTATGGTATGGCCCTCCGCAAACAGCAAAATAATCAATTTTTTCCCTATTGAATTAATAATTGAAAGACAGTTTATACTCATTTCTAGCTTAAATATTAAATGATCCCTTTAAAGTTTCGTTAATTAAGATTTTTCTTAAGATTTTGGTGATGGCTTACAAGTAACGTAAGGTACTTTGAATAGCAATTTGCCATTTTTTTACATTTTGGCGATTGGAGTGGAAGATTATGATGCAGATGGTGTAGAAGAGCTTTTACTGTTGGGGGATAGATAATAGGGATGTTAAAGGATTATTATAGAGGAAAGAAATCTAGGAATGGTTTCTGTATGGGAGGGGGAAATCCCCAAGAGACGTAAAGAGTGATAAGAAAGGTTGTTGCGAAGAGAGGGACTAGTTGAAGTAGCTACACTACTAGGATAGATTGCTGTGGAAAGGTAGTGCTAAGAAGGGTAACTGCGGGGGAAAAGGTCCCAAGGGAGAAAGCTGTAAAGCAGTTCGAATAGATTAATGTGAAATAGGAACTAGAAGATGTGATTGTACCAAGAGATGATGTCACTAGGGGCAAAAATTAGAAGAAATCTAAATGGTAACTGGAATGGAACATAAAATTTTCAAATGCAAAAGTTTCTAATGTATAATTAAAATCTTTAATACAGAGGAGTAAAGTAGTTTCCGGAAACCAATTTTAAAATTCGTAATTAATCTCTCAGCATTGATACTGGAAAATGAAAGATGATAGAGGGAATTGGTAATAACATCTTATGAAACCAAACCGAAAAGCGCTAGTGCAAATAATGAAAGGACAGAGAGAAACTTATCCAGAAGTTATTAGTTGATGAAGAGTCGCAGCTTAATCCTTTCTCCCTTTTATAAATCAGAAAATACTTCTACGTTCAATCAACAACCTTAAGAAGTCAATGCTTCAAAGAGAGAAATCCTACAACTCCCACATGATGAACTTCCAGCATCTGACTCGATGTTTTGTGTGCAGTTCTGGTCGTCATAGAAACGGACAGTTTGTACCTAAATAGAAAGAGAAGAGGCAGAAGAGAAGCTACCATTCAATCTCGACATCATTCTCTTGGTCCCCTAGGGGTATGTTTAAATCCTCCCTCTCTTTTCATAGCGTTCTTGTGCCTTGCTTCCCTTCAGGCGGCTGTCAGCAACCAGCGATTAAGATTCGCCTTTGCTATTCTCCCAATCCGATTTTTGTGGTATTCTTCCGTTCGAAGAAAGATTGCAAAATTTTCTACAATTTTCTATCATCAACAATTATTATCCAAAGGTATTACCAGATTTCTAATTGTCACCATTTGCATCTACATCCTTCTGCTTTATCTTCTTAACAAATGTCAAAGAACTCACTAGCTTATCCTCAGAAATTGGGAGAAAGAAATGGAAGATTCTACAGCATAATCAAGATCCTCTATAGAATATGGAGTTCATTACAATTTATTAAAACTCGAAATACTTCAAGTTCTTGTTGATTAGTTAAATAATTATATGGACTTTGCAACTACTGCTTCATACTCTGATGATTCATTCAACGTAAGCCCTGATATAGCAGTAGCAAATGATCCATTCGACGTAGGCTTAATACAGTAGATAGTTGATGATCCTTTCACTGTAGGCTGTAGGCTGTAAGGATGTAAGATTCAGTACTAAAACCCAGTATAAATGAAACCAGAAAATGCTTTTGTTTGTACATATGTTTCTTGTTCTATCACCTTTTATATATACCCTCTCCCCCTTAGTTTTTGTTATATTATATCTTTATTATTTGGCATTTTTTACTGAGATACTCCTCATTCTAATGTCACTACAACCGTAGAGATAGTATCTAATTTCGTGAGCCTTTTAATTAAACTTGAAGATGACTTTCAAATCGGTTAACACTGAAATACAATCAACAACACTGATACATTGTAAATAAAATGATTATAACCAGGAATTGTCACTATTATTAATACTTATTTATGATTAAAATCATCATTATTACTCCAGCATTTTACTTTACGCTGAGGCAAACAATCAGATTGAATTGTTCGTGATAACTAATAAATGTACCCATTAAATTTTATCTGATCATTTTAAACGGCTCATTATTTGATTTTTATCTCCATCTCATTATAAATTAAGCTATAAAGGTAGTGTTTTATTGATTACTTTCATTCAATTTCCTATGTGGATAAAGTTTCAAACTTACGACTTAAACCTGTGTTTTTGAGACATTACAAATAAGAAAATGTAATCTTATATATGCTATACATATGTATAAACATCAAGAACAAAGAATATTTTTATCTTAAAGTGTCTAGACTATAATGCAGACAAATCCCATAAGATGAAAGCAAAATAAAAAAAATGGTACATATAGATCACATTATTAATATATAACCCAAGAGACTGTGAAATTATTAAACTTTAAGTCGAATCTAACATGTGTGTTTTTTTTTTTACATTTCATTACTTTCGAAAAATTTTTAACATAAATATTTCAACAAATCTTCAAACTCTACCAATTTTCCCTTTAAAAAAATTAATACAAAGGCAGGAATTATAACTACAAAAAAAACTTTTAACAACAGGTTTCTGAGTGTTAAAAAACTGTAAAGTATTTTCTTTTTTTTTTTTTCCTTTCTTTTTCCTCTTTCTTTTTTTTTGTTTGGTTGAATGTAGGTGTACACTAGAGAATCGAAGTAAGTCAAAATAATGCACTTCTGTTCCGAGTGTAGCCTCTAAGGACTATCTAAGCGAACGATTTGTACTGTTACAAGATAGTTACATCAAGAGAAGACAATTCTAATTCATACAATCAAGCCCGTATTAAAGAAGTAATTGTATTTCAGCATTTACTGAATTACTTCTTAATCGTTTATTTCCATTAGTTTCAAAAGGATTTATAGAAATTTATCATTTATAAAATTCTTAATTGAATTATTAAAGTTCTGTTCATGTTTCAGATTTTTCTCTTTCTCTCCCCCTTCCTGAACTCTATTTTTTTTTTTTAAATACTTAATAATATTTTAATTGTATGCAGTTTATTTTGCATTAATTTAATTTTTATTTACTAAATAAACCTCAATTAATATTTAATAATTTAATTTTATATAATACTTTCATTAAATTTAAAAAATTCTCTTGAAAATGATTCAAATTAATTACATAAGTTTACATTGTTAACATTTGAAATTTTAATTATATTTATTTCTT
Source organism: Centruroides sculpturatus (assembly GCF_000671375.1). Lineage (NCBI taxonomy): Eukaryota > Metazoa > Arthropoda > Arachnida > Scorpiones > Buthidae > Centruroides > Centruroides sculpturatus. The sequence continues at coordinate 152,184 of NW_019384326.1, forward strand.
AATATATCACTTACAAAAAAAAAATTACATTATATAAGGGAAATGATTAAAATTAGTATGAAATAAACATGATTAATTACAATTTAAAATATTTAATTTTAATTAATTTTAACTTAATTTTGTATGTAAATTTCAACAATGAAAACACAATTTTAGAAATTAATTAAAATTACTCAATTGTTATTATTTGACATATTAATTATATCAATTTCTTTCTCTTATGAATCAATTTCATCAAGCCTTGTTTTGAAATTGATTAAATTTAAAATTAAATACATTTAATTTTAATCATTTTCTTATTTTTATACAAATCAATTGTCTTCAAGCTGATGAAAATGGTTAAAAGTATTATTAAATAAATATAATTTCTCTCTTAAAATGTTTAATTTTAATTAATTTTTTTCTAACTTTTATACTTGGCTTTCAAAAAAAGGACAGAAATCTCAATAATAATTAAAATTAATAAATTGTTTAAATTTAATTACATTAATTTCACTAAAAATGTTTTGAAAATAATCAAATATCTTTAATTAATAATCAATTTTCTTATGTATTAATTTAATTATTTTCATATTTTTGTATATATTAAATTACATTCAACCAAAAAATAATGATAAAAATAATAATAATAATTAAAATCATTATGAAGTAAGTAATTTGTACTTTCGAACTATTTAATTTTAATTAAATTTTTATATATTANCTCGTCTTTAACCCATCTAACTATATTAATATCCCTTACTACCACTATAATTATATGAATATATTTTCTCTACTGCCGCTTCAGCTGCAAGAACATTGTCCCCATCTTCACCCTTCTAACTATACTAATATCCCCTATCTCCACCCCTGTAGCAACGATAGTTTATAGAAAGATTTAGATGGGACATAAATACATTTATTTTAATTAGGAAATTATTAAAAAAAATCCTTAAAATATTTAAACAAACAAACTTGTTATTCCAGAAGAAAAAAAAAAAGGGGGAACATTTTAATTGAGTTCGTTACATTTAATTTTATTAGGAAAGTAACGAAATTAATTATGGATGTTAAATTAACGAGTAGCTTGGTTTATAATAGGATATGATACACGTGAAAAATATATAAGAGTCTGCATGAAGAACAACATTTTGCTTTTACTCCTGTCAATTACTTTCAGATATGACATAATTATTTTTGTTAATAATTAAACAAACATCTGTCAAAAATATAGCATATGAATTTTTTGTCTGTCTGTATGTCTGTGTGTTAGAACCGAATGAGATCTGTTATTCTATGACTTTTTTTTTATCACTTAATGTAATAATTTTATCATTCACGTCTACCTAATCGATAATAAATATATTATTACACCATATTAAATAAGCACGCGCTATTATAACGTTAAAATAATACTTAAAAGGAAGTTTTTCCAGTAATTTAATGACAATTTTATAAATTACGTGCCTCTAGATCGTTGAAACGTTACATATTCTTAACTTTTAATAAGTAAATATTATATAATTATGATTTAAAAAATTCAGTAGAATGTATATTTTTATAGGAAGAAAAAATTATAATGAAAAAAATGTCAAAACTTGCTGAGAAAAGTCGATTTTTTAACGTTATCCATAGGAGAGTTAGGGCCTGTCCCTTGACTAACGTTTAAGAAATTGAAAAAAAAAGGAAAGATATATAACCCCTTTCTTACTTTTATTGATAAATTTAGATAAAAATGTCCACACTTAGAGACATTTTTGTTCGAAATCAACGTTCTGATGTATCTAAAAATTGTAATAAATTATAAATTGTCCTAACAAAAAAGGATATATTTCCAGGTGAAAGTTATAGATGTCTATCTACCTACCACTGCTGCCATTTTTCTTTCTTTTTTAAAGTATACAACTGCGGTATAACCTAGAAAATGTGTTAGTCATTTAGAATAGTAGTTTAGTGAAGTCACTGGTCAAAAGAATCGAAGAAATGTTACTAGGAGCTTGATAAAAATAGAAATGTACCGGTCCATGTGTTAACTCTGGAAACCTTCCTCCCTCCTTAATGGATCTAAAAATCTTTCTAACAATTTGATGAGCCTGACAAAGTGCAGATATATCAGATAAATTTCTGAAAATGAATCAATCTAGTAGTAAAAAATACAGTAACGAGTTACCTAACCTTCCCAGCAAATAAGTTAAAATTGCGTGTGGCGCCATCTGTTATCAGATTTTATTTTATAAACTTTATATTACATTAATTATTATAAAATGGCAAAAAGCTAAATTTTGAGGGTAGAGACGAGTAAAATTTTCTTTAAATCCGACCCTATTCTAGATATTACATGTGATTGACTTCCTGTAACTCCCCAACCCCTCGACCTTTAATCATCAAAATTTAACATCATCAATATCCCTAATATACCAATCTACCCGCAAAATTTCAGAAATTTTCGACATAAGGTACAAGAGTTATTAAGCTTCAAAGTGGGTGTACAAAATCGTACCCCCTACCTACAGGAAAAAAAAATCCAAATTTTTTGCATTTCTCGAGCCAGGAATGTAAAAATGTTTATAAATCTGATTAAATAACAATTATTTTTACCATTTAAATATTGTTAAAACTTATTAATATCAATATATTTAATTAATAAAAAAAAATTCGTCAATATGTATATACATAAAACATCCAATCATATATCTCGATCCACTTCGCAGCTGTCACTGAAATTAGTCATTTAAATTCTCTAACTCATTAAGATAGTAAGTTAGTGATTAGACGCTTTTTATGATCAAAATTGAACATTATGGCGCCTCATTACACTCAATTAAGACCCTTCCAACCTGACATGGATATCATGGAAGCCACTAATGGTTAAATGGAGCACGTAAAGATTTATGGTAAACAGCAACCACCGGATAGGAGAAATGCTATTACGCTTTATATTCTTCAATAATAAGAGTGTCCATTGAGTTCTCTTACAATTTTAATAAGTAGATTTTAAACAATATTTTTACGGGAATTTTATTATTTTTTTAACTTTAATTTTAAAATAATCTATATTTTATAATTTACTAAATATATANGAATTTTTTCCTTTCTTTCTTTCCTTTCTCTGATTTGAAAATGGCTTAAAATGAAAATCTGTTATTGTTTTTTTCTCTGGAAAAAACTTTTTATTATTTTTAATTGTAATTTATTTTTTTAAAATTGTCAATTTAAAGATTAATCGTCAATTTCGTGATAAAGTAAAACAAAATCTTAAAATTGACGAATAAAAAACATTAAATTATTAATCAATTACGTAACTTATTTTTAATTGTAATTTATTCTTTTTTAAATTGTCGATTTAAATATAAAAATTGTCAATTTTGTGATAAAATAAAAGAAAATTTTGAAATTGACGAATAAAAAATGAAATTAATCGATTACGTAATTTAAAACGAGTGTTAGAAACGTTTTTATTCGTCAATTTCGTGCTTGTCTTTTGTATTGTTACTAAATTGGCCAATCACATTCGCAATTGATATATGTTTTTTTTTTTTTTTTTTTTTTTTAAATCGTATCAATTTCAAAATTAATTGAGTTCTTCTAGAATTACATTTATACTATCTCTAATTATAATTAATTTTAATTTAAAACGAATTCCAGAAACATTTATCTTTCAATTTCCACGTTTTATTTTACATTGCTACCAAGTCAACAATTAATATAAATTTTTAAAAATTAATTGGGTTCTTTCGACATTAATTTTATTTATATAACCTTTAGTTGCAATTAAATTTAATTGTAATCAATTTTATAATACAAAACTGATTCTATAAACATTTATTTTTTCAATTTCAAGGCTTTATTTTGTATTGTTACGAAATTGACAATTAATATATTTCTTTTTAAATTAAATCGTTTTCAAAAATAAATCGAATTCATTCGAAATTGATTACTTTTGTATACTATTTAATTTCAATTAAATTTAATTGTAATTAAAATCGACTGGAAAAGAATGAAACTTAAAGAAAGGAGAGAAAAAAAAGACTAATTTATTTGAAATTTTGAAAACTTTAACACGAATAAATTTGTACTGCGAATAATTTATTTTATTTCCGACTACTTTACTTTACATTTAATGTTTTTAATAAAGAGAAATGTACAAAAATATAAGTTTAAAGAAACGAAATTATTAATATTAATGCGGAATATTAAGTAGTCGTATTTAATCCTATTTTCTACAACTACAAGCGAGTTTCGAAATAGGTTTTCCTCACGAAATTATTAATTTAAACAACAGTTATTCTCTTGAAAAAAATCACATAATATATAGATAGAAGGCAATATTTAAAAATGTCAATAAAATGTAATAGATCTTCGATTAATTCCTGCCGTTTTTGATGGCGTAGCTTCTGAACAACAGATCCTGTTATATAAATAAATTTTAATTAAAATTTAAATGATTTTAAGTAAGTTTTGAGGATAATTTTGCTTCCTCTGGATCGATATATTTACAAAAATAAAAAAAACTAATTTTTGACTTTATAATTTATGAAAAAAGAAGAAGGTGTCATTAATATTTTATATAAATATATTTCGGAAACACCAGCGTGATGAATATTTGATTCAATATTTATACAGAAATAAATAAAAAAAATAGGAAAATTTTTTTCCATCACTTCAGTGTCATAGAGAAGAGAAGAAAGAAAAGAGACGCATTCAACATTCATCTTTGTATTTTTAATAAAATTTTATATCTATCGAAAATAATTTTACATGAAAGACAGATAGTGTAGTGTTTTTTCCTCCTCCTCCTCTTCTTTTTCTTCTTCTTCTTTTTCCTTTCCTTCTCCTCTTCTCTATCCTCCTCTTTCTTCTTTTTCTTTTTCTTCTTCTCCTCTTCCTCCTCATTCCTTCTTCTTACTTTCTTTTTAATTTCTCACTTTCATCTTCCTCATAATATTGAGAAATTCAGCTTTTATGATAACAAAAGCTAATTCTTCTTTTTTTTTTGTCTAATTTTTCTCCCTTCTAAAGTGAAAGTAGCTTTCCTCGTTAATTTGCACTTTTAATTGACGTTATAACATGTTTGTGAAATGACATTTTAATTTAGAAATTACGTTTCATTGGATAAAGATAGATAAAAAGATAAACTTCAAAGTTAATAAATTATGTAATGAATCAAACTGACAAAAGGCAAATCTACATAAATTATTTTTATACTCCTTTTTTTTCTTATCTTCTCCTTCTTTACACGCATTAAACTTGTTTGTATGTTTGATTTATATTTTAGTAATTTTTAATACTATTTTTTTTAAAGTAGATAAAAAATTTTGATTTTTTTTCCTGAGAATTTTTTGTTTTTAACACCTTTCTACTTTCCCATCTGTAGTGTATAGTATAACACAAGGAAAGTATGGTTATGGGTCAAAAAATGACCCCCCCTACCAGAAGATTTTTACATTTTTGGGCTCGGAGGATTCTTGAAACGTCGAGAAATGCAAAAAAAAAAAAAAACATTTGGGGGGTTTATTTTCTGTATGTAGGGAATTTTTGGGGAGGTGAGAGCACGCTTTTGTACACACACCTTGAAGCTTAATAATTCTTGTACCTGTCGTCCAAAATTATTTGCCGAGAAGGTATGCGTATCAGGGGTATTGATGCTGTTAAATCTTGGTAAAGGTCAAGGAATTGGGGAGATAGAGGAGGGTAACGTGTCGTATCTCGAGTGGTGTCGAACTTAATGACGATTTCACTCGTCTCTACCTTCAAAATTAAGCTTTCTGTCATTTTTTTTTAACAGTTATTAATATAAAAAGTTTTTAAAGTAAAATCGCCTAACAGATGGAACCACATACAATTTTAACTTTTCTTGCAGGGAATGTTAAGCAACTCTTTACTGGAAAATTGTTTTCTTTTTTTTTTTTTATATATATATAAATTATTTATTAATGTAAATATTCTTGCATGTTGTTTTATATTAAAAAAGTTGAGCAAATTCTCTCACTGTACACTTTTCCACTATAAAATTTTACAGGAAAAAAATGTACAGAACTAGGATTCAATACATGATGGATCAAAAGTCAGTTGACCGAGATGTATTAAAGTAAGCAGGACGAGTTAACTGACTTTTGAACCACACGGCTTTACTGATTTATTGAACGTAAGCTCTTTTGCTGCATTAATTTCAAAGTTTTATGTTGCGTAAACTCGTTTTCTAACAGAATACCGAGTTCTAAATCCGATTTACACGTATATACACTAAAATCTGATCGTTTTCTGATAAGAAAATGCTACACAAATCGGATTTTTTTTTCCATTTACGATGATTTTCTGCGTTTATTCTAAGCAAAATGCAACTTACGAATTAATTTTCGGCGACATATTGAGAGTTTTTAATGCATTTTTCATGCCTTTCACGTTTTATGGAATTATTTGCAACTATTTCTATTACGCTCTCTTAGCTTATTTCTATGTTAATTCGACATCTTCTCGGCTTATCTACCATTTTCTTTTGATATTAGCCATTATTTTTTCAAAAATCATGGCTAACTATCCCCTACACACCTTTAATTATATAAATATATCCCTATTCTCTCTTTAACTTCAAGTATATAACCCATATCTTCCCCCCTTGTAAATATATTAATATATTCCCTATTCCTCCTTTAATTATATGAATATATCCCCTATTCTCTCTTTAACTTCAAGTATATAGCTCCATCTTTACCCTTCTAGATTCTATCTTTCTTTTTCTCTTCATTCTCAAATTCTATCCTTCAATTGAACAAATTCTCATCACGAGCTTTAGCTATTTTTATAGCCAAATTCCGCAAAACATTTATTTATTTTATAACCTATAATAAAAGAAATTTTTTACATTATTTTTTTTAACAGATTAATATATTAAGATGAGCTTGGATCATTTCCTAAATTGTTAAAAGCCAAGGGCAAAAGTTATTATGATCACAGGGGGAAAGGGGGAAACCAGGCGTAGACCAAGGCAATTCTTCATACAAGAATATGACACCCAGAACCAATTTATAGCTTCACTTTGTAAAACCGCAAACTTCCTATTGCTGCTATAGTAGAAAAGTATTGCTGCTGCCTACATATTACTGTGTAGCTGGTAACAAAAGAGAGCCTTAAGGCACACATCTACCTAACTGATGTCAACAAACAGCCGAGTTTGTATGGATATTCCTTTGGGCTACACGGGAAATGATATCTACTTGTCTCGTGAAGAAATAAATAAACTTCATTTCCTCAACGAATTTTTGTTTTTATTGTTACATTCTTCACATATTTTACTTTGATTACAATATAACTTTTGTAGCATTGTTAAGGGTGCAACGTTAGAATTTTAAAGAATTCGATATTTCTGTTGCTACTTTTAGGTTATTTTTTTTCCTTCCCTGTTAAACATAGTAGCATCGATATCTCAGCACGTGAACTATATCTCATTTACCTGTCAACTTCTATTCTTGCACTTAACTTCATCTACCTGCCACACCTGTCCTTTTATCTTTCTCTCTCTGTTCTTTTAATTTTAATTAAACTCGAGTCCCAGAGTGATAAAAAATTCTCTTTGACTATTCATCATTTCCTTTTTAATTTAATTAAAAATTTTTTTTTTACTCAAAAGCACTTATTTTTTTTATTTTTTGCCCATTTCTAACAGTCTCTCGAATTATCCCCATCTTTACACCTCTAAATAACTTATATTAATTTATTACCCTATCCTGCAGTAAGTATATTAATACCCCTATTCCTCTTTTAAGTATATCATTATATTCTCCTATTCCTCCTTAAATCGAAAGGATTTTGCCCTCGTCTTTAACCCATCTAACTATATTAATATCCCTTACTACCACTATAATTATATGAATATATTTTCTCTACTGCCGCTTCAGCTGCAAGAACATTGTCCCCATCTTCACCCTTCTAACTATACTAATATCCCCTATCTCCACCCCTGTAGCAACGATAGTTTATAGAAAGATTTAGATGGGACATAAATACATTTATTTTAATTAGGAAATTATTAAAAAAAATCCTTAAAATATTTAAACAAACAAACTTGTTNGTAACAAACACGAATTCATCCGCTTATTGAAATGGATTAAATTTATCCAGAATTTAAAATAAGATGTAACAAACAAATTTTGTTTTTCATTGTTGAAACCGATCATTTATTCTAAAAATAGAATCAGTTTATCTAGAATTTTTTCTTGAAATTGAACATTTTCTTTATAATCTAAAATTATAAACGTAAAGAACACAATTTTTCTTTAAGAAAATAAAATTGTCTGTCTGTATGTCTGTGTGTTAGAACCGAATGAGATCTGTTATTCTATGACTTTTTTTTTTATCACTTAATGTAATAATTTTGATTTTTAGTGATCAATAATAAAGCATTTATTAAAAAAAATCCTTAAAATATTTAAACAAACAAACTTGTTATTCCAGAAGAAAAAAAAAAAGGGGGAACATTTTAATTGAGTTCGTTACATTTAATTTTATTAGGAAAGTAACGAAATTAATTATGGATGTTAAATTAACGAGTAGCTTGGTTTATAATAGGATATGATACACGTGAAAAATATATAAGAGTCTGCATGAAGAACAACATTTTGCTTTTACTCCTGTCAATTACTTTCAGATATGACATAATTATTTTTGTTAATAATTAAACAAACATCTGTCAAAAATATAGCATATGAATTTTTTGTCTGTCTGTATGTCTGTGTGTTAGAACCGAATGAGATCTGTTATTCTATGACTTTTTTTTTATCACTTAATGTAATAATTTTATCATTCACGTCTACCTAATCGATAATAAATATATTATTACACCATATTAAATAAGCACGCGCTATTATAACGTTAAAATAATACTTAAAAGGAAGTTTTTCCAGTAATTTAATGACAATTTTATAAATTACGTGCCTCTAGATTTGTTTTTTTTTTTTATATATATATATATAAATTATTTATTAATGTAAATATTCTTGCATGTTGTTTTATATTAAAAAAGTTGAGCAAATTCTCTCACTGTACACTTTTCCACTATAAAATTTTACAGGAAAAAAATGTACAGAACTAGGATTCAATACATGATGGATCAAAAGTCAGTTGACCGAGATGTATTAAAGTAAGCAGGACGAGTTAACTGACTTTTGAACCACACGGCTTTACTGNGAAGTTTTTCCAGTAATTTAATGACAATTTTATAAATTACGTGCCTCTAGATCGTTGAAACGTTACATATTCTTAACTTTTAATAAGTAAATATTCCTATAGCAGCACCACAATACTTTTAAAACTTTAAATATTTATTTAAAAAATTATACTATTATAGTAATGAAATCACCTTAAAATTTATATTTGAACGTTGATTTTGTGATAATTTTATAGTTTATAAACACTTACATCGTTTCTACTGCGTTAATTATCATATAGTCTCATCTGTACATCAATAAATGTTCCTATAGCAGCACCGTAACTATTCTAAAACCTTAATTATTTATAAGAGATGCCATTATAGTAATAAATTTAGTTCACAAGTAGCACGTCAACCGGTAATTTCGTAAATTAGAGCAGTAATTTTATATTTTACCACACGAGTAAGTGTTCTTACAGCAGCATCAAACGTCTCTAAAACCTATAGAAGGATATAACCAATCCAGTTCTAGACACAAAGTTACAGTTATACAATGCTGATAGTAATGATTTACACTAAAAATTTAGTCATATTATCCAAGATTTCTTTTAAAATTAAATAAATTTATCTAGAAAATAAGAATTTACAGCTTGCAAGTTCTAGAAAAAAATAAATTTCTGCAACTGTTTCGTAACAAACACTTGTTTTTCCGATTGTTGGAATGGATTATTTTATCTAAATTTTAAAAAATGACGTAATAAACATATTTCCTCTTCTGTTGAAACTGAGCATTTATTCTAAAAATAGAATAATTTTTGTCTAGAATTTATTTTGAAATTGAATAAAATTTTTCCAAGGGGAAATAAAAGAACGGGGATATTTTTGATCTTATTATAAAAATGTGTTTAATATTCAATAATTTTCAAAAAATTTTACAATTTATAAAGAAATTAATAGCCTTTCCACTGAGTTATTTATCAGATATTCTCACGTATATACGTATAAATGCTTTCGTGTAGCAGCATTACAACAAGCTGTACACATGTAAAAACTTGGAAATATTTTCATCACAATCTAAAAATAATTAAAAGCAACAACAAAAAGCTTATTTTCGTTAACAACAACAATAATTTCGGAAAAAAAAACTTCGAAGTTATTTTGTTTAATCTTGATCCGTTTAAAGAAAAGAATCTTCAAGAAAAAATTAATTATCTAAGAAAATATTTATCGAAGTATAAAAATTCATAGAAGAAGAAGAAGAAGATCCCCCTTTTTTCAGAAGAATTAAAGTTATTTTTGTATATATATACATAGCCTTTGATAGAATTAACTAAAATTGAGAAATTTATAATTATAATTAAATCAATTCAACGAAAACAAAGAATACATCTCAGTCTCTTTGTCTCTTACTCTATCATAAGCAGATTAACTGTTAATACCTCTAATTATCAGAATATCTAAATCCCTTTAGCTCTTTAAAGAATTTTATACTCAATTCTCGATAATAAGCAACGTCAGATATTCAAAAATTCATATTGAGTTTATTTAAATATCCTACAAAATTTTGATTCTTTTAATTCTTTACTATAATTACTAACCAAATTTATGAATTAATAATAAGTCCCTTGAGTTATACCATGATAATACTAATCATTTACTCTAAAAATAGAGTCATTTTGTCAAGAATTTATCTTGAAATTAAATAAATTCGTCTAGAAAAAATGAATTTATAACTTACAAGTTATAGAAAACTTAACTTTTCTAGAACTGTTACGTAACAAACACTTGTCTTTCCGATCGTTGAAATGGATTAAATTTATCTACAATTTTAAAAATGACGTAATAAACATATTTCCTCCTCTGTTGAAACTGTGCATTTATTCTAAAAATAGAACCATTTTGTTTAGAATTAATTCTGAAATTAAAAGAATTTTTTTAGGGAAAAATTAACAAACATTTCTGATCAAAACAAATTAATTCAAGCAGTATTTAGGAATTTTAAACGATTTTATTGTTATTATATCTTATGGGACTTATAAGAAGTTGTAATAGCAACAATGCCAGATAAAATTCTAGAAAAAAATACTTTATTTTCATTAAATTGTTACGTAACAAACACGAATTCATCCGCTTATTGAAATGGATTAAATTTATCCAGAATTTAAAATAAGATGTAACAAACAAATTTTGTTTTTCATTGTTGAAACAAACGTATACAATTGACACACACTACAATTGAACAACATTAAAACTACACACAATACAATTGAATATAATTTTAATTTATTTAACATATGTGATACAGTCGTAGAGTTATCTTGCCTAAGATAACCTTACGAAGCCTGACACAAACTGGTAAAGCCTGATTTAATTTATGTCAACCTGATGAAGCCTGACACAACCTCACAATGCCTTGATCTAATTTAAGACCAGCTGACAAAGCCTGACAACCTGACCAAGCCTGATCTAACCTAAAAAAACCTGACAAAGCTAATTTAACGTAACATGATCTATCAACGTAATCTAACGTGACAAGCGTCATATATCTGTAGCAGTCTAATTTAACATAACCTGAAATTAACCTGGCACAACTTAATTTAACCAAACATAGTTTGACAATCGAAACTAACTTAACAGAGTCTAATAGAGAATTATCTTAAACTGGCACAACCTAACTTAATCTAATCCAGCTATAAAAATCCAAAACAGAATAGAATAGCTCATAGAAAATAGCCTTAAATTTAAGCTAGAATAGCCTGGTTTAACCTAATACATCCGAAATAACTTGGTAAAGCCTGGCACAATTTGAAATAACCTGGCATAACCTTACATAATCTGAAACAACCTAATGACATAACCTAACCGAAAATTTAACCCAACCTGACATTACTGTGTACACCATTCGTGAATAATGTGACTAATTATGATCAATCATTTCATTTTCAACGTATTAAATTAATTTCAAATTGTCGATTATTTAAAATCTTAATTATTAAAATTTCTTTTAAAGAATTTCAAAACCTAAAATTAATTATTNAATAATTAATAAATAAATTTTTACCTTTGTTTGAATTCTTGATTTATCGTATATTTCACATTTTCTTAGTAAATTGCTTGTTACATATTTTTTTTTTTTAAAAAAAAAGTTCATTTTGCATCAGTAATTATACAGTTAGAAAAATTTACTTTCAACGAAAGATGAAATTTTCTTAGCTAAACTAAATAATTAAGTTAATTAAACATACTTTTTTAACATTTATTTTTGTGACTTCTACGAAAATTATATCATTAGTAAGTGAAATTACAAATGTTTTTTAAGTGAATTTATTCATTTTCTAACTAGAAACATGATAGAATTTGTTATAAAAATTAAAATAATTGTGTCACTTCTGCGATAATGTACTGTACTGTACAGTACATCTATATATCCTTCATCATAAACTAATAATGTTTCTGTTATACGTAAGTCCTGATATCCCAATAGGATCATTACGTAGTGATTAGGTGTAGTATTACCTCATAATCTAGTTAATAGACCTTTAAACCCATTAGATATTTAATTGTACTGTACAGTGAGAAGTAAGGCAATGTACAGATTTAAAAAATAATAATAATAAACATATACTGTACTTGTACGAGTGAAGCTAGTATCATTATCAAATTATGTTATATATATTATCCTAAATCCATCAGACAATATAAATTTGTTCATAATTGTAGAATACAGTATTTTAGTTTGATAGAACTTATTAATAATTTGTCTGTACGCCTCCGTTTTAACTAAATTATTCAGAAAGTTTGAGAAATTTCGGTAATTCGTTATAAAAATTAAAATTTTTTTAAAATAAAAGCTACAAAATATTCAACAATTTTATTGTCATTACTTCTTATATTCTAGAAAAAAGACTTTTTCTGGTATTGTTACGTAACAAACACGAGTTTATCCATTTATTGAAATGAATTAAATTTTTCTAAAATTTAAAATGTGACGTAACAAACAAATTTTCTTTTCTACTGTTGAAACTAATCATTTATTCTAAAAGTAAAATCATTTTATCTAGAATTTATTTTGAAATTGAGTATTTTGTTTAAAATTTTAAAAAAATTAAACGTAACAAACAATTTTCCCTTTAAGAAAATTGATTATTTATCTTGAAATTAAATAAATTTTTTTCTAGAATAATATAACCGACTTATTCTTGATCTGATTATTGAAACAAATTATTTATTTTAGACATAATTTAAGTTTTTATTCGGAAAAATATATTAATTATATTACAAATATTCGTGTCTAGATGTCAATTTTACCGAAAATTTCTATTTGCATTTAATAAATTACATAAAATTGTAAAAAAGGAAATAATTTATCTGTGACTATCTTCAATAATTAATATTAAAAAAATACAAAATATGAATATAAATTGGCATATAAATTTGATATTTTTGGAATGTTTTCTGGTATATTAAGGCGATCTTAGCTATATATTAACCACTTTGATATTAATTTATCTATTAATCTAACTTGATACTCTTTACTAATCATTTATAGATTACACGCAACTTCCTTATTCATACCATTTCTTATATATATATCTATACAGAAACACACAAATTATGAATGAAGCTCTCCTTTCTATTATAAAAATCCTCCATTAAATCTACAAAATATCAATAAAAAGTGTTACTTTTTTAAATTTTTTGCTTGTAGATTTATATTTTTAGCTAAATAAAACGAAAATTATGCGTAAATGTAAGGTATAAAGCTGAAAATATGGTCTTAAAAATGAAAGACAACAAAATATAAAGTTTTTTTGCCTTTTTTGGGGTTGCAATTTGAAAAATTGTGGACTTATACATTCTCACTGTCGTCCGTCTGTCCGTCTGTCTTTCTTTAATCTCGAGAATGGTGTTAGATAGACGAAATCCGAGACCANTTAGATATTTAATTGTACTGTACAGTGAGAAGTAAGGCAATGTACAGATTTAAAAAATAATAATAATAAACATATACTGTACTTGTACGAGTGAAGCTAGTATCATTATCAAATTATGTTATATATATTATCCTAAATCCATCAGACAATATAAATTTGTTCATAATTGTAGAATACAGTATTTTAGTTTGATAGAACTTATTAATAATTTGTCTGTACGCCTCCGTTTTAACTAAATTATTCAGAAAGTTTGAGAAATTTCGGTAATTCGTTATAAAAATTAAAATTTTTTTAAAATAAAAGCTACAAAATATTCAACAATTTTATTGTCATTACTTCTTATATTCTAGAAAAAAGACTTTTTCTGGTATTGTTACGTAACAAACACGAGTTTATCCATTTATTGAAATGAATTAAATTTTTCTAAAATTTAAAATGTGACGTAACAAACAAATTTTCTTTTCTACTGTTGAAACTAATCATTTATTCTAAAAGTAAAATCATTTTATCTAGAATTTATTTTGAAATTGAGTATTTTGTTTAAAATTTTAAAANAAAATGTAAATTTTTTTTTATGTAAGAAATGGTAAGGAAATGTAAGAATATTGTAGTAAAATATGAGAAATTTTAGGGAAAATGTCGGTAAAATACTGTTTTTTTTCCGATTATTTTTCTGATAAAAATCGATTTATCCAGATAGATTGCTCCATCATCAGATAAGTCAGCAGAAAGTTAAAGTTGGCAAATTTCTAAGTAAATCCCACTTGGATTTTTCTTAATTTATCAATGAAGTTAACTTCCTCGAGAGGTTTTGAGTGCTAAATCGTTTTATATTTGTTAAAAAAAAAGTGGCAAAAAATAATTTTAAAATGTCAAATTGTAGTTTCCTCTATTAAAAAAACAAAATGGAAACTTAATTTCATTTCAATAAAAATGATGCAAAAAGTCCTTATCGTCGTTTAAATAATATGTTTATAGATGTTATTACACGCGTGTAAAACTAAAAAAAAATTTTAAAAAACGATTAAAAGTATGATGCGCTATTCGCGCCAAGCGACGCGACGCGAGCGACTATCCAACATGGCGCCGTCTTACGCTATACGGCACGTAACTAGTTTTAATCTGTATTAATTACGAACGAGATTAATCGAATAAATTTAAAGCAGACTCGTTGTATCTGCAAGAAGATTCAAACCTCATTAAGCCATTGCTTAAAAAAAAATAAAAAAGATTAGATTGATTGTAATTAATGAAAGAAAATAGAATATTTGATTGACGCGGGATAAAAGAAAAGGAAAAATTTATTCCTAGAGTTTGATAAAGTTAAAATTAATTTCATTTTGATTTGCTTCGTCTAATAGAGATGCATGATAGAAATGAATAAGATTTAATTAGGAGTAAGTGAAGCAGCCAATGTTATAACCACAACTGCGCTTTTGATTCACCGAACTCTCAAGACAAAATGCTCAAGTTGAAATCAATTTTAGTTAATTGAATTGTTTTGAATGCCTCCGAGGAGAATTATCTGCATTTGACATTCGTCAAAAAAGTATTACAAACCAAAGCCACTCCATTCTACTTCAAAATATTACTTTCTTATTGAAGACTTCTATGGAGACAATAAATTTTCTAGTCAACGAATTGAGGTAAGAATCCATAAAATTTATGCTTTTAAAAATGTTAAAAATCTTACAAAATTATACGATCTACACTTTATTAAATTTATGTTTTCAAGGCATATTAAATAAAGTAAATTTGAAAACTTCACATAAATTAAACGCTTAAATATATCAGTTAACACTTTCGAAATTTTCTCAATAAAATCCTTTCATGCATCACCACGAAGAATTACATTTAAAATAAATAAATGTTTAGTAAATTGGGGTGTTGCTCCCTGAAAATCCACGTTTAAAATTGAGTATTGCTTCTTAAATTAAGGAGTATCACCAATTTTAAACAGGGATCTTCAGGAAGACACGTTGGATGATAACTATAATTAAATATGATTTAAAGTAATTTTTAGGCAATAAAACGTTAAAAATATATTTAAAATATAACATAAATCGACATAAATAAACACTCGAAGGGTGGCAAAAAGAAAATACCACGAATTTAAGAAGTATCCCCAGTTTTAAAGAGAGATTTTCTTAGGAAAATTGGATAATAATTAGAAAATAGACATTAATAATATATTTAAAACTATCAATATTATAAAATTTACATTACATCCAGGCATTTGAAGAGTGACAAAAAATACTTGAAGAACCCCTTCGTATGTAAATTCAATAAATATATTTTTAAAAAATAGAGAGATTTAAAAAATAAAAAATAAAATAAAAATTCAAAAATATAAAGTTTAATTTTAATAAATTTATAAGGATAATTATGGAAACTTCAACTGTTTAAAAATATGGGATAATTATAAAATTTAATTATTAAATTTAAATGAAGTACATTCATCTTTTATATAAAGTTGTTTACTCTCTTCAAGACAAGAATAATTAAATATTAATCCGAAAATAATTATTATTCCAAAAATATATATATTTATTTAATTAAAAATAAATATCTGATAAATTGAGGTATAATTTAGTACAGAATAAATTTTTTTACTATTATTTCTTCCCCTCCTGTTTACGTGCAAGATGAGCACTTTCCATCCACTGACAGAGATAGAAAGAGAAGTAAAAACCACAATTACTGAAAGAATAGATCTTTTCTTCTACTCAGGTATTGGAAGCTTAATGGACAATATTGATTAGATAAGGTCTGTTCTTATAGAAGGGAATGGTTGAAAGCATTACGTTTAAGGCTTTTTACTTTCCAGCAACTTGTTTATTGTTGGAAACACCAAAAACATCATTTTTATCGAACATTTGGGAAATTTTCATAGTTTATAATTTAAATTCTTTCATTTTTATTTTTATTATTTAAACGAATAAAAAGTAAAAAAACCCGAGCAATTATTTATTGTGACATTATCACAATGCCGGGCTGCAATTTTTAATCATTGTTTTTAATTTATTTAATTTAAAATATATGCTCTTAATCTCGAATTATTAGTTTTTTACCCCTCTACATCATACTTTTCCTGTTAGCAATTGAGTCGTGCCGGTCATCTATCTAACTTTTTTTTTAGGTGAAAAATATTTGAATTGAAATCACGTGACTTCCGGTGGAAACCGAAAGTTCATATATAGCTTATCGGGGTCTATTGACCCTAATCTTTCAATATCTGGTCTCGGCTTTCGTCTATCTAATTCCGTTCCCAAGATTAAGGAAGGACGGACAGATAGACGGACGACAAAGGAAATTTATAAGTATACAATTTTTTCATATTGCNACTAAATAATAATATTAAAAAAATTTACTACTCTAACAGTGGAAGGGAATAAGAAATTAAAGCTGAAAACATCGATACTACTGTAGTAATACATCATTATTTTTATCTATAAGTCACAGAGGAAACGATAGAATTTATTACTGTAATAGTAAAAATGGAATATGATGAATTGAAGCTACAAACATCGATACTACTACAGTAATAAGTTGATACTGCTACATACAATAACGAAAGAATGCCATAAGTAACGCTCTAAACATCTATAGTACTGGAGTAACACAAAATTGATTATTAATTGAATATCAAACAGGAAATTTATTATCGTAACAGTAAAATAGGACGGGAGAAGGGAAAAGGAAGAGGGGGGGAGAAAGAACAACTAACGAGTCATAAGGTTAAGCGTTTTTATAGAAGCTCATAGCAATAAACATCTGGTAAACTGTTTTGCCGTCGCTAAATTTTCTAGGAAATAACAGCTCTTAGTCATCGGAAGTCATGTTATTTCAATTCAAAAATTTTTCCCTGTAAGGAGTTAGATATACGACGACACGACCCTATTGCTAATAGGAAAAGTATGATGTACAGGAGCAATTGTAGTGTAGTGTTTTGTTCCCTGTACATCATACTTTTCCGTTAGTAATAGAGTCGTGCCGGTCATCGATCTAACTCCTTTAAGGAAAAAATTTTTGAATTAAAATAACGCAACTTCCGATGAAAACCGGAAGTTCGTATATAGTTACTCCGTGTCTTCTGATCCTGATATTTTCATATCTGGTCTTGAATTTCATTCACCTAACACTGTTCTTGAGATTAAGGAAAGACAGACGAACAGACCGACAACAGTGGGAATTTATAGGTCTACAATTTTTTTCAAATTGCTGCCCAATAAATTTTTTAAAAAATTCAGTTGTTATCTTTTATAACGTCCACGCGATAGGGGGATGTGAAGTATAATATTCTGAAAAATTCCTCGCAAAAATGTCTTTAAAATGGCATATTCATGATTTTCAATTTAAACTTTTATAATTTCGATCAATATATATATTTTTCATTTAAAAAAAATTTTATTCATTTTTTTAAATGTCGATATTTAGTAGCTCAGCACTCGTCTAAATGTAAGTCTGAACGAATCAATCCTTTCCATGAAAGAACAAAATATTGGAATACACACGGGATTGAAGGGAGGAAAAATAATAAAGAACAATTTTTGAACATTTCGTGAATCATCTGATACATTTTTCTTCTTTTTTTTTTGTAGATATTAACTTTTCAAAAACTCATTTTTCAATAAGTTTAATGGATTTTTATGCTACAGAAAAGAAAAAATAATAATAAATAAAATAAAAATACAGTTTCTAAACAACAAATTTACTTCTTTTCTCGATGTTTTTTTCTAACACCAGATGGAGACACGTCGTTACGAGCGATTTTTGGCAAAAAAATAAAAAAAATTAAAGGTATGATAGGGTAAGAAACCATCGTCCCAACTCCCTAAACTCAACTTCTCGAAGATGGTCCTGAAAGCTTGAATCGACTAAAAACCGAAATGGAATGATAGAAATTGTATTTTCCTCCCTCTTCTCCTTCCTTTTTTTTTCTGTTGCTGTAGCAGAAAGGCAAAGAATATGATCACTAATGTAGAAAGTACTCACATCCGAAACATATACTACTTTATTATTAAGCCAGTAAATACAATCCTCATAGTGGTTCTGAGAAGGAAGAGAAATCAATGGACAAAAATCTCCAATAAATAAAAAGTAAAAAAAAAAAAGAAAAATCTTCTAGTAGATCTCATCATTTTATTCGAATTTCAGGAAAAGATTAAATTTTACATTGCTATCTTTGTTACTGTAATATAGTAAGTATTGTTTGGTGAATTTATTTAATATGGAAAAAATAGTAATAATAAAATAATTTTAATGATTACTAGATTTTATTTTATTTCATTTTTGATGTTTTTGTTATTGTAGTAGTACATATGTATAGGTTTTCCACTATAAATATATTCTTAGGTAGTTACTAAGGCTAATGATAAAAACTGTATAATGATATTATGGCAATAACATACATTATGAGTAAGCAATAGGAAAAAAGGAGAAAGAAAGGAAGGTGAAAGGAAAAGAAGGAAAGAAAGAGAAGAGAAATAAGAGAAGATAAGGGGGAAAAGGAGTTGGACGAAAAAAGGGAAAAAGAAGGGGGAAAGGAAAAAGAAGGGGGAAAGGAGAAGAGAAGGAAGAGGGGAGGAAAGGAAAGGAAAGAGAAAAGAAAAAGAAAATGGAGAATGGTAAAAACAGGAAGGAAAGGAAGAGAACAGGAAAAGGGGTAGAGAAAGAAGAGAGAAAAAGAAGAAGAAAAAGAATAGAAGACGGAAAGAGAATGCAGGATTAGGTAAGGGGACATAAGAGGAAAAGGAGAATGAAATGGACATCAGGAGAGGGAAAGGAGCTCGAAATAGAGTTTATATTATAATATACAGTAATATAAAACAAATTAAATAACTTTTAAGTTTATAAGAATAAGGTTTACAAGGTTTATTTTTATATCAGTAAGGTAAGGAGAAAAGTGGATGTTGATACTACTACAGTATTAGACAATATATTATTGATAGTATAAATAATATTGCATTGCAATAGAATCTATAGCCTCAGTAGGTCAACACTATTACACTAATATAAAATTAAATAATACGCAAATAATTAAGGTCAAAATCTTTACAGTGGTAACAAAGAGAGTAAAAAAGTTAAAACTCGAAATATCAATACTATTGCAATAATATATTGATAATATTATACAAAAATGTGTATTATACTAAATAATAATATTAAAAAAATTTACTACTCTAACAGTGGAAGGGAATAAGAAATTAAAGCTGAAAACATCGATACTACTGTAGTAATACATCATTATTTTTATCTATAAGTCACAGAGGAAACGATAGAATTTATTACTGTAATAGTAAAAATGGAATATGATGAATTGAAGCTACAAACATCGATACTACTACAGTAATAAGTTGATACTGCTACATACAATAACGAAAGAATGCCATAAGTAACGCTCTAAACATCTATAGTACTGGAGTAACACAAAATTGATTATTAATTGAATATCAAACAGGAAATTTATTATCGTAACAGTAAAATAGGACGGGAGAAGGGAAAAGGAAGAGGGGGGGAGAAAGAACAACTAACGAGTCATAAGGTTAAGCGTTTTTATACAAGCTCATAGCAATAAACATCTGGTAAACTGTTTTGCCGTCGCTAAATTTTCTAGGAAATAACAGCTCTTAGTACTATTGTAGTAGCATTGCAGGCATATTATTTTATGACAACAGATGTTATTTTTTTCTAANATCTTTCTTTTTCTCTTCATTCTCAAATTCTATCGGCCCAAAAATATACGCTTTATCATTATTCATTCAGACTGCATTTTATTTATTTATTTTAATTTAGCATATGGTATGCAACTTATGAAGAAACTATTTTTCAAAAATTCTATACAGGCAAACTAGCTTTTCTTTTTCTGTGAGAAATTGTAAATATACGTAGCAAAAAATTGTTATTTTTTTCATGTTTTTCTTGCGTTTTTTACTTAAAATAAAAGAGTGATTCTACACGCGATAAAGCAATACGATTGGTTATTTTTCTAAAAGGTATGATTGGCTAGCGATTTGTAAACGATGACCAATCATACTATTTTATAAAGATGACCAATCATTTCTTATTTCTTGCGTGACGTTATTTCTTTGTGTGTGTATATATATAGAGAGAGAGAAGGAAATGTAAGAATATTGTAGTAAAATATGAGAAATTTTAGGGAAAATGTCGGTAAAATACTGTTTTTTTTCCGATTATTTTTCTGATAAAAATCGATTTATCCAGATAGATTGCTCCATCATCAGATAAGTCAGCAGAAAGTTAAAGTTGGCAAATTTCTAAGTAAATCCCACTTGGATTTTTCTTAATTTATCAATGAAGTTAACTTCCTCGAGAGGTTTTGAGTGCTAAATCGTTTTATATTTGTTAAAAAAAAAGTGGCAAAAAATAATTTTAAAATGTCAAATTGTAGTTTCCTCTATTAAAAAAACAAAATGGAAACTTAATTTCATTTCAATAAAAATGATGCAAAAAGTCCTTATCGTCGTTTAAATAATATGTTTATAGATGTTATTACACGCGTGTAAAACTAAAAAAAAATTTTAAAAAACGATTAAAAGTATGATGCGCTATTCGCGCCAAGCGACGCGACGCGAGCGACTATCCAACATGGCGCCGTCTTACGCTATACGGCACGTAACTAGTTTTAATCNTTTTATCTATAAGTCACAGAGGAAACGATAGAATTTATTACTGTAATAGTAAAAATGGAATATGATGAATTGAAGCTACAAACATCGATACTACTACAGTAATAAGTTGATACTGCTACATACAATAACGAAAGAATGCCATAAGTAACGCTCTAAACATCTATAGTACTGGAGTAACACAAAATTGATTATTAATTGAATATCAAACAGGAAATTTATTATCGTAACAGTAAAATAGGACGGGAGAAGGGAAAAGGAAGAGGGGGGGAGAAAGAACAACTAACGAGTCATAAGGTTAAGCGTTTTTATACAAGCTCATAGCAATAAACATCTGGTAAACTGTTTTGCCGTCGCTAAATTTTCTAGGAAATAACAGCTCTTAGTACTATTGTAGTAGCATTGCAGGCATATTATTTTATGACAACAGATGTTATTTTTTTCTAAGAATATTTGCAAAAAAATAAAAGGGGGAAAATTTATTACAAATGAAAACGTTTGACGAAGCTTGTAGAGGGTTCGTGTAGCAATATGGAAGGCCCCTTCCGATCACGTGACACCACGAATATCTGTCAACGATTTGGATATATTACTTAATCGATAAGTTTTGACAGTTCAAGTTTATTTCCGAATAAATTTCACTCTAGAGTGTATATATATATATAGAGAGAGAAAGTAAAGCAATTTAACTATCACTCAAATACATATCTGAGCACCAAGTTACTTTAATAATAAACTACAACATAAAACTATACTAGTATAGGCAATATATTATATAGCAATCTGCCTTTATTCAATATAATATAATTGAATCTTATCTTTAGAAAATATACAGTTTAACTTAACGTAACTTTATTCAATTTATTGCCATTTCTGTAACGTTAGAACAGTATTTTAACTGTTTACATTATACATTTAAACACATTAATTCGCATTGTGATCGTTTTTATCAATATATAATCTATATTTATCTTTTTCATACTCCATTACGTGACGAGTATGAAAAAGATAAATATAGGGACGTATTTGAGTGGACCACCCATAAAAATATATGTGATTGCTGGCCCTAATCCGATCTAGAATAAAGCCTTAATCGCCTTAAGTGAAACGGGATACGTAAATACAAAATTTTGACTAAAAACCATTAAACGTATACAATTGACACACACTACAATTGAACAACATTAAAACGACACACAATACAATTGAATATAATTTTAATTTATTTAACATATGTGATACAGTCGTAGAGTTATCTTGCCTAAGATAACCTTACGAAGCCTGACACAAACTGGTAAAGCCTGATTTAATTTATGTCAACCTGATGAAGCCTGACACAACCTCACAATGCCTTGATCTAATTTAAGACCAGCTGACAAAGCCTGACAACCTGACCAAGCCTGATCTAACCTAAAAAAACCTGACAAAGCTAATTTAACGTAACATGATCTATCAACGTAATCTAACGTGACAAGCGTCATATATCTGTAGCAGTCTAATTTAACATAACCTGAAATTAACCTGGCACAACTTAATTTAACCAAACATAGTTTGACAATCGAAACTAACTTAACAGAGTCTAATAGAGAATTATCTTAAACTGGCACAACCTAACTTAATCTAATCCAGCTATAAAAATCCAAAACAGAATAGAATAGCTCATAGAAAATAGCCTTAAATTTAAGCTAGAATAGCCTGGTTTAACCTAATACATCCGAAATAACTTGGTAAAGCCTGGCACAATTTGAAATAACCTGGCATAACCTTACATAATCTGAAACAACCTAATGACATAACCTAACCGAAAATTTAACCCAACCTGACATTACTGTGTACACCATTCGTGAATAATGTGACTAATTATGATCAATCATTTCATTTTCAACGTATTAAATTAATTTCAAATTGTCGATTATTTAAAATCTTAATTATTAAAATTTCTTTTAAAGAATTTCAAAACCTAAAATTAATTATTATTTAATGAAAATTATTGTGTTNAAATGAAAAACTCCATTTTTTTTATTTTTAAAGTTAAAATGTGTATATAATTGAAAAGCAGTGCTAGATATTATTCATTTTATAATTACTATTACGTCATACGTGGAATTATTTTTAATGATTTTTTTCAAATTGCTGCCCTGCATTGGGCAGCAATTTGAAAAATTGTAGACCTATAAACTCCCACTGTCGTCTGTCCGTCTGTCTATCGGTCAGTTCTTTCTTAAATGCTAGATATATGAAAGTCGAGACCAGATATGGAAAGCTTAGGTGAGAAGACACCGATTAACTATGTACGAACTTCCGGTCAAGACCGGAAGTCACGTGATTTCAATTCAAAAAGTTTCCTCTGAAAGGAGTTACATAGATGACCGGCACGACTATTTTGTTATCAGGAAAAGTATGATGTACAGTACGAGGCAAGACAATACTAATTTGATACGAAGAGCATATATTTTAAATTAAATAAATTAAAAATTGCATTCCGGAATTGTGACGACGTTACAATAATTTTTGCTCGTTATTTTATAGAATTCTCAAGAATATTTTAAACTTACACTTCTTTAAAATTAGAGAAACTTTTAGGAAGTTAGTAAACATCATAAAGGCCATTAAAAGTGCGTTAATTTTACAAGCTGTAAAAGTAAACATTTATCACTTTAAGAAACTCTTTACCAAGTTTACTTTACTTCATATAGAAAAATTAAAAGGATTTCTATAGATTTTAATAAAGTTCGTTAACCCTTTAAGAAATCTACAACACATTCCTGAAATAAAAGAATTCAGGGATCTCAAAAGTCTCTACACTCGTATATATGCATTCAGGTAACATTTACCTGAATGAATATGCAGTGGGTGGATAGACATGTGTTATATGTAACCATCCACCCATTCCACGAACACATCACAAATACGCCCCTTCAATTGGTCTGTACTGTACTTTTTGACTCTCTTTTATTGCACAGATGTAAGCATCATCTTCAAGAGCCCGTATCTTTAATCATAAATATACTAGAATATATTATTATATTGTAGTGTATTGACGTAATTGTCAATAGCCTCTTTAATATAAGAACTAAATTTGTATAGTAGAGATCATTGCAATAACCTCTTATAAGGCTCTCCACTAATATAATGAAACTCATCCAGTAGCCTTTCTAATCTAATCTTCTCAAGGAGAATTTTTCTCATTAAGTGAAGCTTCTTACAGACACTTCTTTCTAACAGCCACTAGAATGCTTTTCCTCAAAGACATATGTTGACACTCAACATATGCCTTTGAGTAGTATCTTCAGCAATTCATCCCTCATACAAATATTAGTGTAGGTGAAGCGTCATAATTTAATTTACTAAAGTCAAATTCTGTATTATAGGTATAAAAAAAAAACGTGTGCCCGATATTTTAATTTGTAAAAAAATTCAATAAAAGTATTGTTAAATTGGGGTGGCGAGGGTTTAAGTTCAAGAGTTCAAAAGGCATTTATGATATATTCCGTAGTACACGTGTTAAGTGAATATCTGTAAAGCATACATTTACTTTGAATGAGAATCTCTTGGAACATTAATTTATTAAACTAAACGAATTTAAACATCTTTGATCGTATACAAACAAAGGCGAATTTAGGGATGTGCAGGGTGTAGTTGCACTACTCCCTCTAAAGATTTCCGGATCCGCTAATGCATACACAGCATAAGTAAGCAAGAATTAAACCCTTTAATAGCATTATATACATATAATTTCAAATGTAAACAATTAAATTTTCGTACGAAACAAAAATTATCATCCGAAAAATACGTTTTTTTTGCAATTTCTATATTGAAAATGGCTGCAAATTTAATCGTTAAATAAGAAATTTACGAGTAAAGTATCACTTGATCCAATTTAAACTGTAAAGAAGGCCAAGTAATATTGGTTACGCATCGTTTTAGAAACGGAATGTTAAGCCAAAAAAAAAAAGGAAAGAAAAAAATTTGTTTTTTATTTAAAATACAAAAAGACGGATTAGTTTTCAATTTAATCTTAAAAGTAAATTAAGTTGCACGTAAAAAAATTATATTTATAAAAAAAAATTAAGTGGAGTTTTAGTTTTAAAAATATACATTAAGTGAAGTGAATATTTTTATTATTTTTATTTTCAAGTTTTCAATAAGAGAATTTTTATTAAAATTTAAAAAAAAATAATAAATAAAAAAGAAAACGAAAGAAATGTTTATTTTATTATCATTTTGTATATTTAAAAAGAATTTATCCGTTCTTTCGCGCCTATTAATTTACTTGAAATTTAATTTCTAATTGAATTTTTTATTTGTAAATTTCAATAAGTTGTTATTATTGTTTACGTAATCCTTTCAAAATTTGTCACTTTCACCAGCTGATTCGTACATTTCACCATCTTTATATATATTTTAACTTGCAAATTTCATCAGCTGATAAGTACATTTCTTTTTCTTATTTGTAAATTTCAAATTTGTATGTTTTGTAAGTTAAGTTTTGTACTTTTCAATGTGTTTTTTTTTCTTCTTAAAGTTTGTAAATTTCATCAGATGATATGTGCATTTCAATACTTATACTTTTTTATTTGTAAATTTTATCGACTGAGTCATACATTTCAATATATTTTGTATTTTTTTTTTTTTTTTTTGTAAATTTTGAATTTGTAAATTCATAATTATAAACATTATCAATTGCATTATACATTTCAAATTATTTGCATTTGTTTTTTGTTGCAAATTTTAATTTTGTAAATTTCGCCGGCTTATTTATAAATTTCCAAATATTTATATTTTAGTAAATTTCACATTTGTACATTTCATCAGCTGAGTCATAAATTACATTTCTTTAATTGTAAATTTCATCAGCTGAGTCATAAATTACTTTTTTTTAGTTGTAAATTTCATCAGTGAGTCATAACTTACNTTTAAATCCTATAAAATCTTAAATTCCGCAGCGTAAAATTGGATTTAAGAATAAACATTTATTTATTTATTTATTTATTTTTCGTTTTTAATCTTAAGTAAAATTAGATTGTAGCATGCATTGCAATAAATTTTAAGTATGCAAAAACAAAAAAAAAAAAATAGGATTTTAAAGAGTATAAAAAATCCTTAAAACTGTCTAAACTTTGCTTACGTCGTTTGAAAGAAAGGAATTTAAATCCTTGAGGGCAAACACGATAAGATTTTTTTTTACAAATAATCCAAGAGAAAAAATACAACAATGTATCATGTTACAAGGGAAATTTATACTATTATAAATTACTTTAAATTCGATCAAAAAATTTCGAACAGGTAAGTGGCACGTAGACATTCAGCGAGTGAATACAAATTTCTATTTCCAAACCGCATGGATTCTAACCTGGTATTTCTGATTTTCTTTACACATTGGATGAGATATTCTATTTACATGCAGGCTTCTTTCCACCCTACTCCCTTTTTTTTATACTGTTTCCTTTGTATATCTGTATATATATGTGTGTGTGTGGAGGGAGAGGGAGAGGAAGAGAGAGAGAGAGAGAGAGGGAGAGCCTATATTTACAAGAAGGAAGGTTGAAAATAAATAAGAAGCCCAGAGGAATAAGAAATATTTGCATCCGTTTCAGGAGAAGTAGAATAATAAAAAAAAGGAGGTTTCGTTCCTCATTGATTCTTAGAAAAGTGTAAGAACTGGCTGTGAAATTGCTAGACAAATATCATTTTCTGACAGTACTTGTAAACTTGTTCAGATAGTATAGTACAGGTGCAAGAATTCCATCAAATGTAGATGTGGGCTTAGTTTTCCCTAAGGGAAACCTTGTACAACCAGTTAGGGGATAGATATGCTCCCTTAGGTTAAACACCACTCCAACATTTGTGGATGTATGCATAACCCTTCGGGAAATCTCCCGCAGCAAAATGTTGAAATGCTCCAAACCTGTCTACAAATGTCGTCGCGTTAAAATAAAATCACCTTGATATAAGTCTTCGATATGAGAAAATAAAAAAATAAATATATATAAGAAATTTTTGTCGGGATATAAATCGTTGGATTTGTAAATCCTGTAATGATTTCATACGAAAATTTTCAAATAAATAAATAAATAAATAAATTCTAGATTTTTGCGTGTGTTTGGAATTAAGAAATGTTGGCATCAGAATAAAGTCAAATTCTGTAGTTATTTACTCAGAAGATAAGGAAATATTTACATTTTTACTGGAGAGAAATGTAAATATTACCTGAATAAAAAAAAAAAAACATAAGGGATTATTCCTAAATTCCCTAAATTATCTTTAATTTTTCTAAAATGCACGTATGAGATTTTTATTAAATACAAGATTTAGATTTTAAATAGCTGGATATTATCCAGATAGAAACAAATAAGTGATTGTCCCCTTATTTCCCTAGATTATCCTTAGTTCATTTCTTATTTTTCTGAGCCACACATATAGATAAACACGAGGTTTTTAAATGAAATTTAAAGCAATTATATACAGTCAAACCTCGATATAACGCCCTCCTATATCGCTCTAACCTCATAGAGCGCCAACGAACACACACGAACGTGTCTTCCTCTTAAATATAAAATACAGAATGCTTCAGCTTCTGTATATTACTGAATGTACGATTTTAATCACCAAATCACGTGATTTCCAAACTCTCAAACCTCAAAACTTGTGTGCAGACCTACGATTCAGCTTCTATATTTAAAAAAATATATAGAAAACTAATCGATTATCCTAGGTAATACAGAAATTTATTGGAATATACAATTCTTAAAATACACTCTTCGTTGCTGCATATCTAATAAACTGATCAAGATAAATTAAATATAATTTATTTCACTTATCTAAATACATTAATGGTAACTTAATTCAGTTGTTAAATTATTAATTATCTAATCAGATAATTGGAAAAAGTTACAATTTACAGCACTCCAAAGAGATGTAATAATTAATCCCACTCGAGCTCTAATCAATAATTTATCTTTTGAAGATGATTATTTCATCTGTTAAAGATAATCCGATTAACAAATATTCGATCAAAAAATAAAAAAAAATAACGATCTTCCTTCATTGAATTTCTTAATATAAGCATTGTTGAGTAAGAAAATTTCTTAATCAATAAGATAATCTCATTAATAGGTGAGGTGTATCGATTGATATCTGAGAGATTTGCATGAATATAAGTTGATAAAGGGACATTATCTCGAAAATTTCTCAAAATAATATAATTAAAATTTTATTAAAATTTATTCCTGGAGTAGTAAATTAATAATTTTTCCTTATTTTTTGTTTTTTAACTGTTAAAGATGAGATGTTCGTGCGGGTTATATACGGTTACTGGTCACTTAGCGCTTAAAAACGTTTAAAACTCTGGAATTTCTGAAATAATTTTTAATTATTTTATTATATTCTAGATACATTTATAAATAATATACTTATTTAATTTATATAATCGATATTTATTCGTAATTTAAAGCATGAAAATAGAACTTGTTAGATCATTTATAAGAGAGAGAGCCACTAAAGAAACGATTTAAAAACCTGAATTTCATAAAGTTCAAAGGTTTAAAATGATTAAAAAGTTCATTTTTTTCTTAATTTTATACATATTAATTTCTAAAAATAGTAAAATTTTTCCATAGTTACTCATAATTTGTGAAGAAATAAAAGAAATATATTGTGTAAGCTCATCTTAGCATCAATCAGTCAACCTAACAAGTAGTGAAATTTTGTTTTAAAAAATCTCTAAATAATTAGAATTTTAAAACTTTAAAAGACTGCAATTTTTAATTTATTTATCACAATCTACATAGATCTATAAATAATACATTAATTTAATCTAGAATACTGTTACAAACTCTCATTTTAATGTATCTGATTAATAAATATGGTGTTAACCTATCAGTTATTAGAATATAATTTAAAAAATTATAATTTTATAAACTCTATATGTTAAAATTATTAAAATTTTGAAGGTTTTTAGACTTCTAAAACACAATAATTCTTGTCTAGTGTCATCATAATTAACCCTTAACTGGTATCGTAAATTTTTCAAACGTAACTGGTTTCATGGGGGCTGCGCGGCCCCCAAGCAAAATTTGCCTTTAGAGAGCAAGTTTAACAATGTGACAGTTCAAAAGGGCATAAATGCTAAATGAAACCCTTCTTTAGTATAATCAACTTTTATTTATTTATATAATTTTCTTTACTTAATTATTACAAGAGATCACAAAATTGTTACAAATTTTGGTGTATGCTTATTTTAACAATACAAAAATTTACCATATTGTAAGTTTATACCAAAGATATTTTTTTTTCTTATTCTTAAGAAACTAATCTTATAAAAAAGTATCTTTTATAGCCTCTAACTATCATTTGTTAAAAAACCACAGGTAATATAATCACTTGTATTTTTAAGACTCAGGAACATTTTAACGCGATTACGTAGTTCAGTCTTGAGAGTTATCACATAGTATTTTTGTAATACTATGCACTTTGCAAATAAATTTCAAACAACTGTTGCACTTAGTAGCATATTTACCATCTTTTTTTCCAGCACAAAATGACAACATACTCTTTTCAGAAGATTTCGGCTTGATCTAGCAATTTGTATATTATCATCATCTATTAGCAGTTCAAATGATTCTTTGGTAGTCATTTTGAATTTTTGATGCAAGATTGAGATATCTTTGCAAAATAATTGTAAAAATTAAAAAAAACATAAAAACACATTTCCACAAAAAACCAACGTAACTGGTATCGTGGGGGCTGCACAGCCCCCAGAAAATACGTAGCTCCATCTTTGTAAGTGCTACAGGGCCGAACATTTGGCACTCGCTAAAAGTCGCGACGTAATGAGATTACATGAAATGGCAGCTGCACACGATATTTAGATTTTTAGAAAATCATAAAAATATGACGCATGGGGGCTGCGCGGCCCCCAAGAAACCAGTTAAGGGTTAACATAAAATTCACTTAAATAATGTGATTTTAATGTATCTCACATATGAAGATGGTTCCATTTATCATTGATTATAAAATAAACAAATAATTATAACTCCGAAATCATTGAAAAATTACAATTTTGAAGTTTTTATAATTCTAAAAATAGCAATTTTTTAAAATAAATATACTTATCTAATCTATAACAGATGCTAAATAATCATATTTTAACGTAATCTTATACATAAAGATGGACCGAACCTATCGGTTATTTACGAAAATAATAATAATTTAGATATTCTAAAGATAAATTTAGTAATTTATCTGACATGTTTAAAGTAGGAAAAATAAATTTTATTGCTTTACTGAATTTTTTTTTTTTTTTTGCTCAAAATATAATAATCAAAATATAAGATGTTGGAGTAGGATCACATCAGAGGGAAAAAAAAACAATAATAATAAAATATCGAATCGGAGGAAGAAGATGATGCTTAAGTTACAAATTCAGTTGAAGATCACTTACTATTTTCAAAAATCATTTATAATTTTTGATTGTTTCTCATTACTTTTCTGCAATTTTTTCCTTTCTTCTACCCTTGTTAACGATATACCCACTCTGATGGTTCTTATCTTCTTCTATATTTTATATTCTAAGAAACTTGAAACTCATATTATGTCGAGTAAATCGTTAAAAATGCAATAAATAAAAAAAACATCGAATTTTCTACGTATTAAATGCTCATGCGAACATTTTCGGTCCACTCAATACTCGAAAGTTATGAGTGTAAAAGATCGTGAAGCCTTCCTCGAATCCGATTGGTTAACGTGTTGACATAGTAAGAAAAACTGACAGCGATTAACCAATCAAATTACCTAATTAAAATTTAAACGATTTAGGCTGTTTAATTCGACTTTTTAACTAGATTTTTAAAATATTTAAGCAAATTAATCGATTATTTGACAATTTAAAAGCTTTGTAAAGGAAGAAATAAAATAAAAAAAATTCATTTTAAAAAGTATTAAACTGTTAAATCGACCTTTTTTTATTTAACAAAGATTATTAGGTAAGAATTAAAGTATTATACTCGAAAGGGCATTAAAAAAATTGTAGTATTGTCAGTAGAGATGTAATATTGCTAATAGACCGCTAGAGGAGTAAGTATATATTTGTTTTTTTATTTTTTTTACTTTATATATACTTCAATTTCTTTAAAATCTCCTTGGTAGATAGATGTATGCCTGTATAGCATTTTATTTCTCTCTACATATCATCAGATAGAGCTACTATACAGTCGCGAAATACTTTTTCAACTTGTGTAGATCTTATACCCAGCGATCACTCCTTGTTCCATATTGTATAAGATATCAATAATCGATATCCTTATGCCTATCTTTTATCTAAAGGTTACAGATAAGTGCAGGCATATCTATATTTTATGATATATCTGTCATAAATGGAGTTTCTTAACCTGAAATTGTTTGTATGTAAGAACATTTTTGAATATACCTGAAGAGGATTTGCTTTAGAAGAGGCTACGAAAACACTAAAAAAAAGGAGGGGAATTCTACGCAGAAAAATGTAAGAAAACAATAGAAATTATTCAAACAGAACCCTTAAATAAATTTAAAATATTCGTCTGAATGGCGGGTCGTATATATTTATTATTAATGCTGTTAAAACTAATTTCGTTATTTAAATATTCGTTTAATTTAGCCTATATTTAAACTTAATTAAATTATAAATAACGTTTTGAATTTGTTAATTATAAGCTGATTAAACATTAAAGTTTCGAACAAAATTTTTAAAAAAATTAAATAAATTCGTAGGAAATTGCTTAGAGGTGGAATAAAATAATAGTGAAAATTTATTTAAAATTCGAAATTCTCGTGTATTGAAAAATATAATATTGAGAAAATATTTAGACTTGGAAACATAAACTTA
This sequence comes from Centruroides sculpturatus, assembly GCF_000671375.1. Classification (NCBI taxonomy): domain Eukaryota; kingdom Metazoa; phylum Arthropoda; class Arachnida; order Scorpiones; family Buthidae; genus Centruroides; species Centruroides sculpturatus. The sequence goes on from NW_019384326.1 coordinate 184,752, forward strand.
TAAAATATTTGAAATTTCTTGAATAAACATGAAATATTTAAGGGTGTAAGAACAACAAACAATATGTAAAACAATAGAAAGTTTAGAATATATATTACAATTTTTAGACGTTCAACTCTATTATTTTTTAATTAGAAAATTTTTACGAAGTGTTTTTAATGAAAAGTTTAAAAAGATCACATTCTTTTGAAATATCAAAACATTTTGATGATTAGAAACGTGAAATTTCGATGGTAACAATGGGTCAAAGTTTTATGCGACAGTAAAAAAATAAGAAAATTTAACACAGGATTTTTGTATAATTCGAGAGTATTGATATATATGAAGTATTGTATTTTTAAAATTTATATTAAATTGTATATATTTATAGAGAGGGGGAGAATTAAACAAATATGTATGAAACCAGAAGTATAAATATAAATATATAATATATACACATTCTTCTTTTTATTTTTCTTCTTTCCTCTCCTTTCTTACTTATATTATATATGTATATAGTGTATATATTATCGCTCTCTCTCTCTCTCTCTCTCTTGCTTTCTTGCTTTCTACACATACACGTTAACAGAGAATTTTTAAAAAATTCTCAAAAATGAAGCACATGTAAAAACACGTTTGTAACATAAACAATCAAATACTATAATAAACACAGCTCTTTCTGTTTGTAAGTGTAGGGGTGTGTATGTGTGGGTAGAAAGAGAGAAAACGAGAGAGGGATAATATATATACGTACATACATAGAATGAGTGAGAAAGAAAAGAGAAAAGGAAAAGGGAAAAGAAGCACCCTTTTTTCCTCTTTTGCGTGTTTAAATTTAGAAGTATTTAATTCTTTTTCAGATTTCATTCAGAATTGGTTAATTTCCTCTCCTCTCTCTTCTCTCTCTTCTCTCTCCTTCTCTTCTCTATGTCTACATCCCTCTCCATATATATATATATATCCTTCTTCTCCCTTTACATATAATGAAGGAGAGAAACTGATAAATTTTTTAAAAATTTCACACATAAAACTAAGCACTTGAAAATATAAGTACAGTACTTGAGATGAATCAAAAGGAAATTTTAACTCTATTAAAATATTTTTAAAAAATTTAATAATACATAAAAAATATGAACAAATTCTATACGAATATGTACACACACACACCCTTTTGTACAGTAAAAATTTAAATAAACGAAGTATATATAGTAAGAAAGAAGGAGTTTATAATCTTCGAAATTGAATCTTTTGTTGGTTGCTAGCGATACGCGGGGTGTATACAAAAGGGGGTCGAACAATTTCCTAACATTATCATCACTAGATGGCGTTGGAATACGGAACACAATGTTCCCACGGGAACGTCACAGAAGAGAAAATTGTGATACGGAACGGGATACAATAATATCTGTAAGATTTATAAGTTATTCAGTTCCCTAAACATTCGATATCATGTAACATTTAATTCTAACTACCGAATATTACTTGTACGCATTGCCAGACAAATTAAAATTTCATCAATTTAACGTTGTAATGTGATTTTCCTTGCAACTTACTCCCTTTGGTGGTAGTCTACCAATCGAATATTCCGTTTTAGAACTTGATAAACACGTTTCAAAAATATTACTTTCTCTCTTTTTTTCCTTTATTATTATTACTATTTTTTTTTAAATATTTTACTTACTTTTTTGTCTGGCAACACTTCATCCCGTTTTCTTTTCTGTCCACGTGATATGCCCACCATCACGTGTTTTCGTCTAGAATGTTTGGGATTTGACGTGAAATTTTTAAAGAATTTCACTGTTTTTTCATTCTTTAGAGAAATTTAATGTGAAAATAATAAATTTTTTCTTTTAATTTAAGGTATTTAGTAGCGAATTTTCGTTTTTAAGAGCATTTATCTGAAGATTTTCCGATAGAGGAAAGGTGTGTTTAATGATTTCTTATGGTTTTATCTTAGTATACTATGTTTAAAGTATGGAAAAAAATTAAAATATGGGAAATTAAGCGTGAAATTTTAATATATTTAAGCATTTTAAATGGCCAAAACATTAAAATTTGAAGATTTTAAGAATGTATAGCAAGAGGATGAAGTATACAGGAAGAGCAATTTGAAAAATCTCTCTTACGACAAAATTAATCGAGAAATTAATATTAAATTATTAAAATATTTAAAGAAGAGAATGAAAGAATCAAAATTTCACGTTAAAATTCTTTAAAAAAATCCTAAAAATTTAAGAGGAAGAAGCAAAAACGTGTACTAAGAGATCGTGGTAAATGCTTATGTCTACACGAAGCACGTTTAAAATTTCCCATAAAACTAAATTAAAGAAGTAAAAAGTGAAATTTCAATATCAAAATAATTTTAAAAAATCAAAATTTTACAGCAGAAACATCAAAAATAAAATAAAATTTAAAAGAAAAGCCTTAAAAATTTAAAAGCAAGGTAAGTAATATGTATAATTCGTAGATTGAAAAGTGATGTTGTAGTCAATATCATTCAGTAGGATGCAGATAATTTGTGACAAAGTCTGCAAAGTGACATTTGGGGAGTAGTAAGAGGGGCATTTTCCTAGAGCTGTTAGAAAAAGACAAGGTTTGTCAATCACTGTGAAGCTCTGAGCGTTACCTGCATTCAATGCGAACTGATAAAACGTATTCCTTGATGGGTACTAGATGCAAGTCAGGAAATGAGAGTAAAAGGATGAGCTAGAAAGCTGTATACACGCACACTATTCGTCTGAGATGAAGAGTAAGAAAATTAGAATATAAAAAAAAATATATATATATACTTTTGCAATATTTAAAGGGTCCACACCACACTGAAGTCGAAATAACAAGTAATCTTCCCATTTTTAAAGCGTTGTGTTAAAAATCGTAAAAAAAATCACCCCAATTCTATAAATAACTAACAAATATCCTCCTATAAAACGTATATTGAATCTCTATAATATCGAATTTGATTGAATTGGTGTCATAAGGGCAACACGACATATGGGCGATCTGATCTGCCAAGGGTCCCGCTTGCAGATCGATTGTATTAATATATGATTGGCCGTGTGGTGGCTATAGGAAACTAACTTTTATTTAGAACTACAGTTGACCCCCTATAACACTGTTGATTATTCCGTTTTATATGAATTCCATGTTGTACGAGTCACTTAGATTTTACAAATTCATGAGCCATTCACAGCCCGGCACACGTATTTGTAAAATCTAAGTGACTCGTACAACATGGAATTCATATAAAACGGAATTATCAGCAGTGTTATAGGGGGGTCGACTAAAGAAAACTCGGCAAACTCCACGCAAACTATCCGTTGACCAGGCGCGAACCCGCAACGGGTGTACGGTGGTTTTATCCACTGGTTGTATAAAATCGGACTTATGTTATTAAATACTTAAAATTATCGCTTAAAATATTTAAAAATATATATAATCTAAAAATAAACAGAAAAGTCTTTTTTCAAAATCTTGTTTAAATATATATAAATGCCCTTAAGACAATACGTGTAAATAGCGTGTAAAATTGAACTAAAAATCAACTTACACCCTTTAAAAGTCGTATTAAAAATTGGATTTACAATCAAATCCTTAAAATCTCATATTGTACACGTCCTTAACATCTTAAAATATAATTCTAAATACTTAAAGAAACGTATTTAAATCCTATAAAATCTTAAATTCCGCAGCGTAAAATTGGATTTAAGAATAAACATTTATTTATTTATTTATTTATTTTTCGTTTTTAATCTTAAGTAAAATTAGATTGTAGCATGCATTGCAATAAATTTTAAGTATGCAAAAACAAAAAAAAAAAAATAGGATTTTAAAGAGTATAAAAAATCCTTAAAACTGTCTAAACTTTGCTTACGTCGTTTGAAAGAAAGGAATTTAAATCCTTGAGGGCAAACACGATAAGATTTTTTTTTATACAAATAATCCAAGAGAAAAAATACAACAATGTATCATGTTACAAGGGAAATTTATACTATTATAAATTACTTTAAATTCGATCAAAAAATTTCGAACAGGTAAGTGGCACGTAGACATTCAGCGAGTGAATACAAATTTCTATTTCCAAACCGCATGGATTCTAACCTGGTATTTCTGATTTTCTTTACACATTGGATGAGATATTCTATTTACATGCAGGCTTCTTTCCACCCTACTCCCTTTTTTTTATACTGTTTCCTTTGTATATCTGTATATATATGTGTGTGTGTGGAGGGAGAGGGAGAGGAAGAGAGAGAGAGAGAGAGAGAGAGAGAGAGAGCCTATATTTACAAGAAGGAAGGTTGAAAATAAATAAGAAGCCCAGAGGAATAAGAAATATTTGCATCCGTTTCAGGAGAAGTAGAATAATAAAAAAAAGGAGGTTTCGTTCCTCATTGATTCTTAGAAAAGTGTAAGAACTGGCTGTGAAATTGCTAGACAAATATCATTTTCTGACAGTACTTGTAAACTTGTTCAGATAGTATAGTACAGGTGCAAGAATTCCATCAAATGTAGATGTGGGCTTAGTTTTCCCTAAGGGAAACCTTGTACAACCAGTTAGGGGATAGATATGCTCCCTTAGGTTAAACACCACTCCAACATTTGTGGATGTATGCATAACCCTTCGGGAAATCTCCCGCAGCAAAATGTTGAAATGCTCCAAACCTGTCTACAAATGTCGTCGCGTTAAAATAAAATCACCTTGATATAAGTCTTCGATATGAGAAAATAAAAAAATAAATATATATAAGAAATTTTTGTCGGGATATAAATCGTTGGAAATAAAAGATATAGATTTTTTTCCGTTTTTTTTTTTTTTGAGGTAATGTTTACTGTTTTATTTTTCAATTCAGTGGATCCATTCTACAACAAAGAATTTCGAGTTTATTTAATTGATTTTTTCGTGTATCGATAACCCTTTAGGTGCTCTGAAATTCCTTCTTAATGTAGATTTAATAAAGTTAAAAGTTGGTGCCAACACGTAGTTACTGCGAGTATACCAACTTGATGCATCGACGTTGAAAGAAAGGAAGACAAAGAACGTGGTGACCCTGAAAAGCATCTTTTGTTAATTTAACTTCTATAAACGTTTCCCCCCCAATCTTCACCCGGCTCCAATTTTCTAAATTGAGACCGCAAGTAAACCCCCGTACCATTTTACTCCATCGGGGATCGGAAACTTTTGAAAGATGTGTACAAATCGTTATGTACAAGCTCACGATGGCCGAATTACTTAGAAAACGGGGGTTATTAACCTTTGCTTTTCACGTTGAAAACATTTATTTCATTCTACGAGATACACGCATCAGCTAAAACTTCTAATTAATGGTTGACAATTAAGATTACGTTCCCCCCTCTTAACAAAGATGTGATTTTTGTGCTGTACAATGGTGATTTGGTACAGAGGAAATCGTTTCCTTCTAATTACTCTTTCATTCAGCAACTGTTTGAAATCAGAGGACATCAACTAAGACATCTGTATTTTCTCATATGGCACAATATTGTGCGTCAAGGGGGTGGGAAATCATATTTTTCAACCCCCGTCTTGTGATTAATTATAGGTACTTCGCTTTATACAGATCACGCGAATCTGTAATTAAAATAATACCATCCGAAAATCTCAATTGGACTTTTGTTTTAAAGCCTGCAAAATGAGGAAATTTGTCGGGATAATGAAAGAGTTAAAACCTTCCTACTGACTCTAGTACAAAGTATCATATCTTTGTACAGTTTTTTTCCTCCTCTCCCCCTCTTTCTTCTTCTACTTTCCAACCTGATAGCATAATCAAATCGCATGTAAACCAAACAGAATCGGATTTTTTTTTATACGCGCTTTCAAGCTAACAAGAAAAGAAACTAGTTAATATTTCAATGCATCCAACTAGGATCATTTTTAAGAAAACTGGATGAAGTTGAAGTAGTGTATTGAGTAAACGTAACCGGTTCGCATAAACACGGATAGAGTACACAATCTTGAAGAGGTATATTGACTTTTACGAGTGACTAGGACGGATATCGTTTGACAAAGACCTTAATAGCATTCTGTGTTGAAAGATGAATTTTTAAAAGAAACACTCACAAAGAATAAAGCAGATAAGTAGTATACTACTACATTTCTGAGTGTAGTATCTAATTCAAAGGACCAAATCTGTTTATACTAAACATCACTGTACACAACATCAAATCTGATCTACAGTGATATGAATTTATAAATAAAAAAAATATTAATAAAATTAAATATTATTTACGTTTATATAGGTCTATAAATATTATATTATTTTTGTTAATATTAAACACTATAATTTACACAGGAGATCGCTTATAAAATACATATGCTGGCATTAATTTTAGGGATAAACAATCAAAAATGGGAAAAAGGATAAGAAATTTATAAAGTTATCTTTATATTTTGATAGTTTCACCCTAAAATCAATGTCAGTATTTGAATTTCTTAAGGGAATTCGTGTAAATTATAGTGTTAGATAAGGAATAAAACAATGAAATTGGTTTCAACGTCACGACTTTCTCTGATTTTACGCCTTACATACGTTACAATTACTACGTTACGGATATTAAAATTTCACATCTTTGACAAAGTATCAATAGAAATTGATACTGAATGTTACGTGTGGTAATAATATTGATTTATACAGAAAGTAATGACAAGTAAGAATGAGATTGATCAGAGATTCCTCTGATTTATAATGTAGAGTATGATCTGGTTACGACTGTAGCTACTCTGCCTTTGTAAGTTACGTCTAGCAATCCAATTTACACGTTTCTAGCAACTTAACTGCTTTTATGTTCTTGCTAGTGATTGGTGATACAAGATAAGATGTGGTTTTTCCTAACAGAACTTTCGAATTCTTTCCAATTGATCAGATTTTTGTGGATGCATAGACTTTTACTACGTATCTACAGGTGTAGCAGCACTGATGCAGTTGTTTAGATGATTAAAAAGTAATGGAATCGTTAATTATTTATTGTGACGTCGTCACAATGCTGTGCTGCAATTTTTAACCATCCTGTAATTTTAAAAAATCCACGTGACTTACGTTCCAGACCAGAAAATATATACTTAATTGAAATCTTTGGGTCTAAGCTTTCCACGTCTGGTCTGGATTTTAGTGGTGTCGTGCCCCTGTACATCATACTTCTCCTGATAACAATAGAGTCATGACGATCATCTAACTCCGTCCGATTAACGAAGAACAGACAGATGGACGAATTATACGTCTGAAATTTGAAAATTTTAGCCAAATAATTTAAAAATTTAGCAATAAACATACAACTTTTTAGATATGGATACCAAGAATGGATGAATTTAAGTTTCTCTGAAATGTTTCTCATTTACTCTCTGTCTCAAACGTTGTAGACGTGCATATTCAAGCTTGTCACACAGACATAAAACTTAGAAATGTCAAAAATGTTACACAGTAGGGTGACAAATACAGCTTTAATCATAGAGGAATGTATCAAATTTTGATTCGAGGGAGGAGAAATCGTGAATTGATCATGCATGCTTTTGATTTATACATATGGAACGATAGCCAGTTCACGTCCTTATCTGTTTATCCTCACTTAATACCTCCCAACTTTAATTAAATGCTTCTTGTAACTCATATACAGGGTCTAGTATGGGATGTTTCAAGCAGCTTCATTGATCAGCCTATGGCAGGCTAGGAGATATAATATTAACAATTGGAGAAAGACCCGAAGGAACTGCTCGAAAATATACGAATAAAATAGATAAATTTATATCAATATATATATATATAAAATCTCATAAAAAATATAGAATTCGTTGCTTTTCCTCTATATTCTTCCTTCTATCCTGCAGTTTTTTTCAGGTAATGTAAAGCGATATGCATACATATTTGTAAGGAATGTAAGAAGAAATACTGTTATATTTAAAGAAAATCTGGAAGAAATGTAAACACGTGAAGAAGATGAATAAAAAAAATCGCAAATATTTAAAGAAAATATAAAAGGAACTGTATATATTTATATAAAAATCTGCTGAAATAAATTGAAATGAAATCGTAAAATTGATAAAATGCTAAAAAAAAGTGAATAAATAGCTCCAAAAATCGATTCTTTTTTTGTAAAGAATAAATTATAAATTTATTATTTTTATACAGAATATATTATAAATAGTCTGTATGTATTATTTTATTATTTCTATATATAGTACATATGTACTGTACTTCTGTTGTTCCTATACACGTACAGTACTCTAAGTAATACACTGTTATTCCTATACACCATTGTATTGTACCACTATCAGTTGTTTCTATACATGTAGTGTACAATGAGCGTCCAGAAAGGGATACTTGCTCCTCCCTGGGATGAAGTAAAAAATTCCATAAAGTATAATCATAAAAGTAATTGAGATACGTAACCTTATACCCTCAACCATGGGACGTTTTTCCAGTCTTAAACCCCCCAAAATTAAATAAAAATGTATTATGTAATTGTCTACAACGCTCCCCCCTGAAAAATTTCCTGAAAACGCCCACGTACTGTACGTACTACCTTTAAGTATACTACTTTCAATTATTCTATACAATCTCTTATACAATTGTTTCTGTATACACATATACTACTTATGATAATTTCAATAAATTTACGCTTATTTCTCTAAAAGGTGCTGCTGTAAATGCGTAAAATCCCCACATAAGCACACAGAAGTATTCCAGTTTTATAAACAATTAAATAAATAAACAATATAAATAAAAGTAAAACGAATATTCAACGCGAAAATTTCAGTATTGTATATTAAAATTTAGGGGGGAAAAACTTGGAAACACTTGAATTACAGCACAGAGGATAAGGAATAGAAAACAAAGGTAGGTTGGTGTAAGTACAGTACATTTTATACTCCTATCTTCAAGAAGAGTACAAAGATTTTATTACAATAGATATTTCAATATATTCAATAACATTTTCAATATTTCTTCAGGCGAAAGTGAAAGATTGTGAAGAAATGCGATTCCTTATCATACATTCTAATTTCATGTTCAGTTGTGAATTAAGTGATTCTCTATTTACAACATTTCCATTTATTCAACATTAGATGATGCTTAACAATCCCTAGAGAATTTCCTAAAGTAAACTTGCATATATTTTAAGAAGTGCAGAAAATTTTAAATCTGAGAAAAAGTTAAAAAAAAAATAATAAAAAATGAAAGAAAGAGGGAAATAGGGAATCAATATTTTATTTCGTTCACGTGTTGATGCTGCAAAGTAAATTTTTATTATTGAAATTTTGTAATTAAAGATGATTATTTTTAATAATTATACATAAATTTCTATAGAAAATAAAAATATTGCTCATTTTTTATTGTTGTCTTTTTTTAAGGAATTTATGCAATTTTTTATTATTTTTAAGGGAATTCTTGTGTTTATTTTCCTATTATTCCTTCAAAATATATGTATTACTTTCAATTCTAACTAATTATATGCAGTTATAATTATAGTTCAGGAATAATTGTAACTTTCAATTATATCTTCAATTACTCTTGCAATTATTCCTCCAATTCAATTATTACTTCAATTATTCTAACATAACTTTTAATTATTCGTGAATATAACTTTAATTATTTTATTTATTCTATATTTTTCCAAATATTCCCTCCAAAATTACATTTATTTCGTTAAACTGTTCTATGCAAACACCTGCAAGTATAGGCCTATTATTTCCTGTAGAACCTAAAAAAAAATAATGATATTTCGTATGTACAGTATCTTGTAGATAAAATATACATAAGTGTATGTATTAATACTGTACATACAGTAAATACGGACAAATGACATTAATAATATAAAAAATCTTGCAAGTTATAGTTAATAATTACCTGCATATTTAACTACAAGTATATAAATATACAGGACAAGTACTATAGATAGTAAGTACAGAATGCTGCGTATGATAAGGTAAGTACATAAGCGAGTACAGATAAGTACAAAATACTGCTTGTGATAAGCACAGAATGCTACGTGTGATAAGCTAAGTACAAAATGCTGCTTGTAGCAAGTACAAAATGTTGTATGTGATAAGTACAGTACATACAGCATTCTATTCGCGTACTGCAGCAAGGCTATTCCTTCTAGTGCTATAAAACTAAATTAGAACAGGGAAAACTGATCTTTACTTCTATATAACTCATCATTTAGATTATAGATTACCTTACTGCCCTATTGTGTAACATTGTTCTGTGTTACATGTCCAAATTACCTTTACTATCATTTACTATTGTACTATTACTGTACATACGTATGCTATTTCTATCAGTAAGTATAGATAAGGGTATACATTATCAAATCAGGTAGTACATAATAAGAGTTACTGTGCTATAAGGAGGATAATGCACACTAAAGACAGAGCAGTAAGGAGGAATAATTCTTATAAAGTTGTACATTATGTATTTAAATATATATGATACAATTATTAGGTTATTATACTGTATAATTAATAGTATAAAATAATATATTTTTTAATATAATTGAAGTGTATTCGTCTTTGTAGTGCTCTCTGAATTCTTAATTATTATCCAAATTGTAGATTTTAGTGAAGAATTTAGGAGATAATTTAGAAAGGAAGTTTAATTTGGATCTGAAAATCAAACTTCGGTAAGGGAGTCGAAGATTCTCTTATTAAGGATTGTTTTTAGTCTTTGGTATGGGGAGAATCTTTTGTAAGGGAATTTTCTTACTAAAACAAAGCAAGGATCTTTGGTAAGGAAGGATTTTAATAAGGGAAACATCTCTAGTAAAGGAAGAAACTTTGGTAAAGGAAGGAAGGATCTTTGGTAAGGGAAGAATCTTTGTTAAGTGAAGGACCTTTGATAAGGGAAGGATTTTTAGTAAGAGAATAACGTTTAGTAAAGAAAAAAAAATCACTAGTAACGGAAGAATCTTTAACAAGGGAAAAACGTGTATTAATTTATGCGAAGAATATTAAGAATGTTTAAAAAATTGAAGAAATTTTTGTTAAGAGAAGAGCTTTTAATAATAATCTTTAAAAACTTCTGTAGAAGAATCAAACATTCGTAAGAATTCATCCATAGATCAAAGATTAAAAAATGTACGTTAATCCTGCAAAATTTTACAGAATAATCACCATACGAACCGACCCGTCTCACTAATGGCAATTAAACCAGTAATTAATAAGCCTTAAGCAAATTACGTTGTTTCACGCGAAGGATTATAACAAAATAGAAACCGTTAAACCTACATAAAATTTTAAAATATTCGAAAAATTATGGAATATTCATATTACGTAAGGCAATTTATGTATCTTCCAAGTTTAAATGGGTCCTCCAATGATTTTATTGCATTATCTTCTACGTGATAACACGTAATTATCGAATTCATCATTTAAGCGTTTGATATAAAGATAAATCAGCAAAGGGGTGAGAGGAGAAAAAAAAGGACCGGCTAAACCGGCTCATGAATGGGATTGCAATTGGATTTTATGAATGTTTAAAGAGGTTAAAGTTTTGGAGCAATGAACACGTATGGAGTTGATGCGATTCCATAATTCATGGAGGGATGCAATAAAAGCACGTGCTCTTCCCAGGCTATCATTCAGGAGAGAGCAACATGTTGCATCTGACAGCTACATCAATGACATCGATCAATACACTTCAATTTACCGATAGCAAAACCACTAACGATCCACCATCTGCAGGACCCAACGAATAATTTGTAGTTAGTGGATAACCTGAACAGATTAATTTTATATAAATATAATTTAATTCTTCTTGTTTTAATTGCAATTATTTACATTTTTATTCATATTTTTCCTCCCTGTTTTATTAAAGTACATCAAAGTCGTTAAGATTATTGAAAAGGTTCGATTCGTTAGTCTCTCTTTACATTGAAGGATGAATTTAATCTTTATTTCTCTTTGATTCTGTTTAGAATTAAGATCTTGTATAATTGAATTTATTACTTTTAAACTGATAATTTCCTTCTGTAAGGTCTCTAGTTATTGCTTTTTTTTTCCTTCAATTCTAAGTTTAGAATTCGCCCTTTGAAACACGTTAACTCATTTGTTCGAGTTTTTCTAAATCGCCTCTTCTAATTGGCTTCTAAATCGTCTTTTCTAAGTTGCATCGTTTAATTGGCTTCTTCTAAATCACATCTTCTAACACTCATATTCTAAGTCGCATCTTCTAATTGGCTTTCTCTAAATTGCCTCTTCTAAGTCTCATCTTCTAATTGGCTTCTTCTAAGTCGTCTATTCTAATTCACTTCTAATTCTTATAAAATGAGGATAGTCCTTAATAATTACCCGAAAAAATCTCTAATATTTTTTTAAACCATAATCTAGAATTATTTTCTAGCTGATAATTGTAAGAACACGATTTTTAGTACTAATTTTAGCTCAAAACATGGTGTTTAGCTGATGATTTTAACTTAAAAACATGGTTTTTGCTTGATGATTCCAACTGTTAACAGGATTTTTAACTGATGATTCTAATAGCATAGTTTTCGGTTGATGATTTAATTAAAATTCCAACTTAAAAACATAATGTTTTAGTTTATATTATAACATAGTTTCAAGCAGAAACTATACCTAAAATAAGATTTATACAACACACGTTTCTTTCCTAGTAATATAAAGAAAATAAATAAATAAATAAATTTTTAAGTTAAATTTCTTTAATTTTCCTCTCTTTTTTTATATGAAATTTTCTATATTACGATCTTAATAATTGAAGAAAAACATTAAAATTCTAATGGGAAAAAGCGCAATAAAAATTCTAAAAAAGAAACTTAATGAAATTGTTTCTTAGCAATCTTGAATATCATTAAAATTTGTCCTCTTAATTTTAATCACGTTAAAAATATATTTTTAAGTAAATAAATTATTTCCTTGCGGAATTTATCTTTAAAAAATATATTTTTCAATCTTAAAATATACTTTTTTCCCCCTCCTTAAAAAAAGGTTTTTCCCTCTTTAAAGATGTATATTTCCTCTTTAAAAAAGGTGTATTTCCCTTAAAAGATGTGCTTTCCCTCCAGAAAAAAAAAATATATATATATATATCCTTTAATCAACGCTATTTACTTGAAACAACTTATGTCTATAACTGACTAATTTATTGGAAAGAATAAATAAATAATTCCATTAAAACTCGAATTTTAGTTTGTTATTAACATTTATTCAAGAATGACTTTTTTGAATGGCAAAATTATCATTATTAATCTTATTTATAAATGCAAATACTTTATATATTCCTTATAATAAGATTTATATATTCGTGTAGCCAGGAAATGCAAAATGTAGGTAAATAAAATCATAAAAAAAATATAATGTATATTTTTCAAATAGAATTTTAAAATAAAAATTAAGGAAATCTGAAATAAAATTAATAACAGACAAGCTATTATTTATTGTGACATCGTCACAATGTCGGGCTGCAATTTTTAATTATTTATTTAATTTAAAATATATGCTCTCCATCTCAAATTAGTAGTGGTTTTCCCCTGTAAATCATACTTTTCCTTTAACAATAGAGTCGTGCCGGTCATCTATCTAACACCTTTCAGGGGAAAATGTTTGAATTGAAATAACGCGAAAAAATTCTGTAATTTAAAAAAAATTTAATTAATATAATATATTGGAATTGTTTTTATAAGAGGTCAGGAAATATTATTTTTTCTATAGAATAAACAAACAATATAAAGACGTCAATCTTAATTGGAGACTACGTGCTACAATCCACTTAATTATACTCGCGATATTCTGTTATTGTGAGAATAGAATTAAACAGAAAATGAAAGGAAACGGAAACAAGTTATTTTTCTGTTTCCGTTTCTATGTTAGTTTACTGTTAATATGGAAAGTAGCCTTTATTCATTTACTCTCTCTCTGCTCCTTCCCTGCTGTTGCTTACTCAAAAGCATTCGATTAAAAATTGTATTTTAACAGAGAAATGTTATTAACAAATATGTTATTCGGTACACTTTCGTACAATGTATGTGCATAAAATAATATTAAAACATATAACATTACAGTCCACTCATATCAGTAAATTTATAAATTCATTATCTCAAGTTATCTTCTAATCTTTAACTTTGTTTAGAGCTTTTATAAATCAAAATAATTATTAATAAATAATATAAAATATTCAAAAATTGACTTTTATATTATAAATTATATAAATTAGCATTTTAATTTCTAGAAATTTAATTGAGATTATAAAGTATTAACAAAAGTTTATAAATAATTTAATTTGTATTAACAGCTATTTACTAGTTCAGTAAAAGTATATAATATTTAATACTTTACTTCAAAATAATTGAAAAGAGATAAATTTAAGGAAAAAATATATATTTTTTTAGAGAAAAGGAAAGAAAATTTTTAGATCAATTCAGGATAAAAAAAAAAGTAAAGTCCATTCGTCTTGAAAATTAAGGCAGTTCACAATAAGATGAAGGACTAAAAAAAACTTTTCCATCTCTTTTCACTATCACAAAGCTAAGTATCCGTACATTTAACATGAAACCCATTCATTCTGAATAGCGGAACAATTTTGTAAAATAACTTCTTCAAGAAAGATTATCTGCTGTAATGAAACTAGAATATGTCTCTAGAAAGTGACGCAAGACTTATATTTTACAGTTATGCAATTTATATTAGAGAAATTTTTCATTCCTACTCTATCTAAATTTATATAAATTCGTATTGTGTTTCTAAAATATACTTTAAATTTATATTTCATACTTTATTTAAGGGGTAATGAATTTTTTTTTTATTTTTTAATAAATTTATCATATATTAAAACAAGTATTGTTTAGAATCATTACAATCATGTAAAGAAATTGAACATATTTCATCGTTAGATAACACAACGTAACACGAGGATAAACTTCCAAGTGTCTCCTGGAAGAACTTTCTATGAAAAATTGGCCCGTGTTTAACACCTAAAGGTGTTTCCACGTGGTCATCCTGTTAGTCAGGCGCAAAACCCAGGACGAACTACTAATGTTTAGTGCTTGTATCCTGTAGGTCAGCCACTGGGAGTCGAAATTGAATACGAGAACAAATTGATTTGCCACATTTCAAGCACGATCGTGTCAAATTTGACCCTCCGAGTTTTTCTGCAAATTTCCACGTTTTGAGACTTCTTGAATCCAAGAAAGTAAAAAAAAAGTCATAAAGTCAGTGGATATGTGTGTGTAGGTGTGTTTGTTGGCGTCTATTTCGCTTAATATCACAGGACGGGATGAAGATAAAGAAACGAAATTTGGCATGTAGCTTTTATACAAGGGGCATTGATGATATTAAATTTTAGTTTTTAAAGGTCAAAAGAATGGAGAGAGGGTCATATCGCGTGAGGGGTCAAACTTAACAAAGATTTTACTTGTTAGCATTTACAGTATTTTATAAAACTCATCTCTACCCTAAAAATTAAATCTTTTGCCATTTTATAATAATTAAAAAATATATAAAGTTTTTATATATAAAAGCTCATAACAGATGGCGCCACAATAAAATTTATTTATTATACAAGTGCCTCGTATAACACGGCACTTCTATAGCACGGGTTTACTCTAACACGATTCGGGAATTAGATAAATCCCTCGTACAACGTGAAATGTAATAAACGGTGCGTTCTTTTATATATCCGCGTAACTCCGCGCGAGCATTCTAATTGTTTACGTGGCTACTGTGAATGCTCTTTCAACAATAATCCATCTATTGGTTAAATTTTACAA